>NC_058403.1:144669450-144969450 GCF_002201575.2 Neomonachus schauinslandi | reverse complement strand
TTGGAACCTTCTGTCCCTTATGATTTGCTCTTATTGCTTGAGAATTTAGCCTTATTTGGATAAAATGCCTATTGGTTTGACAGCCATATGGTATCAGAACTTACCCCTAAAAGGTGACCCCCCATTTATTTTGGAGGTTCTCCAAAGTGTTGATATTTCTTATGCTCACAAACTGACATGTGGCATACCCCTTTGTCTTCCTTTTTCTTTCTATTTGTCCCCATCCGCTGCCTGCCAACCTGCCTGAAGAGGCTCCCTGGTTGTCAAGGGCCAATGTTCATGATCCTTGAAGTTGCTTTCTATTCTGCACACCATCTTCTGGGGTATGCTCCGCTCCTTCAAAAACACATACACGCAGAACTCGATTTTTGTGATGTTTGCCTATTCATCTCAAACTTGTCTGGTTTTGTTTCAAAGCTGACTAATCCCTAAATCTACTCGGAGCAGTGGAATGAGCCAGAAGTCACTGTGCTTGGAGACAGGTGATGACACTCACAGTGAGTGAACTAGAACCATCAGCACAGGAGCCCAAAGGATGAATGAAGTTGAGGGTGGAGTGAGCAAGTCTGGGGAAGCTCAGTTATAGAGGTTTGTCCCATTTCTATCTGGGCACCTGTGAGCCTCAGTCACAATCTATGAGTTGCTAGGTGAGACCACCCTTGCCTGCCACGGGGAGAAATTTCCTTGTTCTACAGGCAGGGAATCCAGGAAATTTCCCTTGAATTACAGGGATAAGGAGCATGCCTTCACACTAACAAAACTCAGCATGGGTGATGCTTCTTCACTTCCTTTTCTTTTCATTTTTTTAAAGTAATTTCTACACCCAACATGGGGCTTGAACTCATGACCCCAAGATCAAGAGTCATATGCTCTACCAACTGAGCCAGCCAGCCACCCCACTTTCTTTTCTTTTAAAAAGCATAGGGCGGGGCACACCTGGGTGACTCAGTCGGTTAAGCATCTGCCTTCGGCTCAGGTCATGATCCCGAGGTCCTGGGATGGAGCCCCTGGGATCGAGCCCCGAGTCTGCTTCTCCCTCTGCCCCTCCCCACCGCCCCGCTCGTGCTCTCTCTCTCCCAAATAAATAAATAAAATCTTAAAAAAAAAAAAAGCATAGGTCTGTATGTGACGAACATAACAAAAATAATAAACCTTTATTGTAGACATGCTGGAAAATACAAAAAATCATCAAACAACCATCAGTCATGGCCCACCATCTAAAGATGACTTTTTAAGTGAATGTACACGATAGATGTCTTAGAAAAGTGTGATTGTATGTGATGTGAAGTTTTCTATCTCGCTTTTGTCATTTCACATACCTTCTAGAGCACTTACCTTCTAGAACCTGATTTCATTTTTCTGAACTGGAAAATCCCCTGTCTTTCCAAGCTCTTTTTCAGAAGTCGCCACTGTAGGAGTTTGGTATATATTCTTCCAGATAGTCTGGGTTTATATAGATATGAAAAAACAAATATCTTTGAACACCTCTAGCCCCTTTTAAAACAATAAATGGAATTCTGTTGTATGTATTGTTTACTTTTGTTCACTTAACAATGTATCCACTCACTCAATAATTATTTTCTTGGTGCTTCCTCTGTGCAGGCCCTGAGAACCACTCACACCTTCCCAGGGCGCGGCAAGGAACCCCTCGTTTTGAAAGACAGGTACAGAGAGTTTCATACATAATTTATTTAACCGTTCACCTACACTTCCAGGTTGGTTCTAATAGTTTTGCTTTCACCAGCGATGTTTCTCCCATTTGTCTAACACTCTGCTCACAGTCCAGATGATGAGGAAAGTGGCAGTTAATTCAGCAGATGGGTTAACTACCCTCCTATCAGGACCACCTGTCTTCTGGATACACCATTTAAAAAACACTAATTGCTATTGCCTCTCAATGGGGTTTGGCACTGTTATCACTTTTAAAAAGTCAAGGACTTTCATGATAGCAATAAGGATTTTAATGGATTGGGTGGAATGGGGACTTGATTCACAAGCTCCTGGGACCCATCTCTGGCCCTTTCTCTTACTGCTGGCCGACAAGTGACTGTTGTCCCCATCCCATCTCTTTCAATCTTTAGCGTGGGAGCTGACATACTGATTCCATTTACAACTTCAAAAGGCATTTTTTAAATGAACCATGTGGGTAGGTCATATTATTTCTCATTAAGTCCATTTTTAATACCTTGCAATGTCTTCAGTAAGAACTTGCAGTTACTGAGAAGTGCAGAAGAAACCGTGCTCCGTGTCACCTCTTCAACAAGTTCGTCCTCCTCCCGGCCCTCTCCGACCCTTGTTTCCATGTAGTCGCCCTGGATAGACTATTGGCTTGCACACAAGTCCCCTCCTGACCTGCCCTAGCTGCTACTCCAGCCTCAGGTAGCAGACCCCCACGCTCCCCTGCCCTCGGGGGATTGAAACCGCAGGTCCTGGAAGGAGCCAGGAGCGCCCCAGAGTTCTCTCCTTTCACATAGGCTGTTTTCCTTCACTTGGCATAACCCCTCTTCTTCTCCTGGGCTAATTTCTCTTAAGAATATTCAAATTCATGGGGCGCCTGGGTGGCTCAGTCTGTTGAGGCTCTGACTCTTGATTTGAGCTCAGGTCATGATCTCGGCTCCTGAGATCTAGCCCCGGATGGGGCTCCATGCTCAGCGGGCAGTCTGCTGGAGATTCTCTCCCTCTGCTCCGCCCCCTTTCCCCCACCTTTAAAATAATAAATAAATAAATCTTTAAAAAAGAGAATATTCAAATCACTACTGCACTGAAGTAATCCAGATGGTGTCTAGCAGGGAGCACAGCTCAGTCCACTTGAAACAAACACAGAGGTGTCCTATCTTGGGGGGGTGTCAGGTTCTAAAGCCAGTTCATAATGGGGCAAAACCCTCCATTTAGGTTAAACACCAAATACTAAGTGAATACTTGTACTAAATACTACATAGTAGGTCAAACAAAATTACATGCCTGCAGAGAATTATATGACCATGAGGAGGCTTGTTACACTATACTCTTTGACATTGATAGGTGAGGTCATGATTTTTTTTTTTTGCCTTATCCCCAGGATTTGGGTAATTATTCCTATATCTCTCGGTGTCTCAGTCTCCTCCTACATAAAATGAGAGTAATACTACTTCTTATCCCATAAACTGTTTTGAAGATAGAATGGAGGTGTGTAAAGTGTATAATCAGTTATGTTTCAACTAATTCACCAACTAAGAATACTTTTTTTTTAAAGATTTTATTATTTATTTATTTATTTTGAGAGAGAGAGAGCACGTACAGGGGGTAGGGGTAAAGGGAGAGGGAGAATCAAACTCCCCACTGAGCAGGGAGCCCAATGCCGGGCTCCATCCCAGGACCCAAGATCATGACCTGAGCCAAAAGCAGACACTTAACTTACCCAGGCATCCTGTAAGAATACTTTTTAAATTACTTGTTACCTTATTCCCCAGTAGAAGATCGATGTTGCACATGATTTCTGTCCAACAGAGTCACCCCAAAAGTTATGATTTTAGTGCCCTATAGGACATTGAATAGTTTTGTAATCATATCCATGGTCAGTTATTAAACCAATACCAGCCTTTGTTATTAATTAGAAGTGGTTACAACAATCACATTATGGTTCTAATACTTGAAACCACTCCTCAGCTATAGAAGAGCAGGAGACAGTTGGCATGGTGCTCAGGAAGGGGGAGCTGCAGGTGCAGATGCTCAGCTGAAGGGTGACAGGGAAGCCACGTGGGGCTGTGTCATGTGGGGCAGGTCACACAGCCCTGCCACAGTGTGTGTCAGACTCTACATTTGGTTTGGCCAACTCTTCTCCACTTAGAGCCCACCCCCATCACAAAATTGGCAGTGAACACTCTGGTCTGGTGGCTACAAATGTGAAACCTTCAGACAAAGCCCAGAAAACAAATTCTAATTGGTTCCTTCTGGAGCAGGATCCCCTTGGGCATCGTTCCTTGAATTTTTCTGCCTGCATTGGTGACCATACAGCAGATCATGCTGCAGGATCTACCCCAATGCAAGAAGTGACCCCTTCTCCAGGACCCTCGCCTCTTCTCCCTGGGCACTTGAACACTGAGTGCAGCCCTCAGGCCTCCCAGGCATTGCTTTACTATTCTCTTGGCCTAACAATGCTAGAATTTTCAATACTAGTGCCAGCCACCTCTGATGTTGTTTTATGTTCCTCCAAGAGAAGAGTCTCCTCCAAGTTCATAGAGATATAATTGAAATACATGAAATTGCACATATTTAAAGTGTACTCTTTGTTCAGTTTGACATATGCATACATCACCACAATCAGGATGTCAAACATTTCCATCAGCACCAACAATACTGACACTTTAGATGAGTTTGCATTTCTGCAGTGTATATAAATACATATATGATTGCATATAAATGGGATCAGACAGCATGTATTTTATTTGTCTAGCTTCTTTCATTTAGCATGATGATTTTGAGATTTACCCATGTTGTTGTATGTATGCATGGTATGTTCCTTTTCATTGCTGAGTAATATTCTACAGTATGGATATACCATAAGTTTTTATATATTCACCTATGATGGACATTTGTGTTGCTTCCAGGGTTTGTTTTTGCTTTTTTTTTGATATTACAAATAAAGACTTGTTATCAAATGTATGTCTTTGTGTGGGTATATGTTTTCATTTTTCTTGGGTAAACACACAGCTGTAGAATGGCTGGTTTGTATGGCAAGTGTATGTTTAAGGTTTTAAGAAAATGTCATGCTGTTTTCCATCACAGTTATGTCATTTCACATCCCCACCAGCCATGTGTGAGAGTTCCAGTTGCTCCATGTCCTTGTCAATACTTGGTATGGTCAGTCTCTTTAATTTTAGCCATTTTCATATGTATATAGTATTTTGATTTTGATTTTCCTAACAAATAATGATGTTGAACATCTTTTCATGGCTCATTGGCCATTCATATATCTTTTTTGTGAAGGATCTATTAGAATCTTTTGCACATTTTTGAATCCATCAAAATCCTTGAGGAGAACACAGGCAGCAACCTCTTCGACCTCAGCTGCAGCAACTTCTTCCTAGAAACATCGCCAAAGGCAAGGGAAGCAAGGGCAAAAATGAACTATTGGGACTTCATCAAGATAAAAAGTTTTGCATAGCAAAGGAAACAGTCAACAAAACCAAAAGACAACCGACAGAATGGGAGAAGGTATTTGCAAATGACATATCAGATAAAGGGCTAGTATCCAAAATCTATAAAGAACTTATCAAACTCAACCCCCAAAGAACAAAGAATCCAATCAAGAAATGGGCAGAAGACATGAACAGACATTTTTCCAAAGAAGACATCCAAATGGCCAACAGACACATGAAAAAGTGCTCAACATCGCTCTGCATCAGGGAAATCCAAATCAAAACCACATTGAGATACCACCTCACACCAGTCAGAATGGCTAAAATTAACAAGTCAGGAAACGACAGATGTTGGCGAGGATGCGGAGAAAGGGGAACCCTCCTACACTGTTGGTGGGAATGCAAGCTGGTGCAGCCACTCTGGAAAACAGTATGGATGTTCCTCAAAAAGTTGAAAATAGAGCTACCCTACGACCCAGCAATTGCACTACTGGGTATTTACCCCAAAGATACAAATGTAGTGATCCAAAGCGGTACGTGCGCCCTGATATTTATAGCAGCAATGTCCACAACAGCCAAACTATGGAGAGAGCCAAGATGTCCATCAACAGATGAATGGATAAAGAAGATATGGTATATATATATAATGGAATATTATGCAGCCATCAAAAAACCCACAAAATCTTGCCATTTGCAATGATGTGGATGGAACTAGAGGGTATATGCTAAGTGAAATAAGTCAATCAGAGAAAGACAAGTATCATATGATCTCACTGATAAGAGGAATTCTTAATCTCAGGAAACAAACTGGGGGTTACTGAAGTGGTAGAGGGTGGGGATGGGGTGGCTGGGTGATAGACATTGGGGAGGGTATATGCTATGGTGAGCGCTGTGAATTGTGTAAGACTGTTGAATCACATACCTGTACCTCTGAAACAAATAATACATTATATGTTAAAAAAAAAAAAAGAAGATAGTAGGAAGGGAAAAAGGAAGGGGGGCAAATCTGAGAGGGAGACGAACCATGAGAGACTACGGACTCTGAGAAACAAACTGAGGGTTTTAGAGGGGAGGGGTTAGGGGGATGGGTTAGCCTGGTGATGGGTATTAAGGAGGGCACATACTGAATGGAGCACTGGGTGTTATATGCAAACAATGAATCATGGAACACTACATCAAAAATTAATGATGTAATGAATGGTGACTAACATAATAAAATAAAATTTAAAAAAATCTTTTGCACATTTTCTTATTGTTTTGTCTTCTTATTATTGAGTTGAAGAGGTCTTTATCTGTTTGGATGTAAGTTTTTTGTCTCATACATGTGCTGTACATATTTTTTCCCAGTCTGCGGCTTGCATTTTGGTTTTCTTATGGGTGAATTTCAAAGAAAAAAAGGCTTTATTTTGATGAAGTCCATTTGTCATTTTTCTTTTATAGTTTTTTTTATGTGTTAAGAAATCTTTTTTTATAGATTTTATTTATTTATTTGAGAGAGAGAGAGAGAGAGAGAGAGAGCACAAGCAGGAGGAGGGGCAGAGGGAAAGGGAGAAGCAGATTCCCTGCTGAGCAGGGAGCCCGATGCAAGGCTCAATCCCAGAACCCTGGGATCATGACCTGAGCCGAAGGCAGATGCTTAACCAAATGAACCACCCGGGCACCTCAAGAAGTCTTTACCAACTCCAACATTGCAAAAAAATTTTCTCTTAATGTTTTCTTCTTGAAGTTTATAGTTTTCAGTCTTGTTTTAGGTAAACACCTGATCCATTTTGAGTTAAATTTTGTGTATTTGTGTTCATTTTTTCCTACATGTTTATCCAGCACTCCCAGCACCATTTAAAGAAAAGACAAGATAAGGTTTTGAGATGTAACCACTTTCCTGGTTACTTTTGTTTGGTCGTATTCCGTGTGGTCATGTGTCTCAGGAGACATAATGCATGGGGCTGGACATCATATCCCTGGAAAGATTTGATTTGGATGCAATGAGCTGTAGAAGAGGGCTGTCACCTCCTTTGTTTTAGATGGCATACTTCTCCTAATGCAGCCTTTTATCAGACGACCTGTTTTTTTTGTGATTGTTGTTCTTTGTCAACTATATAGCATGACTGACCCATACTGAGTTTGGACGCAACTAGAAACCCTATATCTTGCTTATGGGCTCTAGTCATTCATCAAATCACCTCTATCCCAGCTGAATTTTGCAATTCAAGTCCATGGTTTTATGTTTTTAAGCATTAAAATTTATCTGGCTTTCTTTGGCCCATGCTTTCAACTGATCCTAATTTTGTTGAGCAGCCGTTTGGTGTTGTCCATAATTTCCATACCCAGGCCTCAGTCACCCATGGCATGCCAGTCCCCTGCAGCAGGCACAGGGATTCCACAGCATTCCCAAGAGTTACTCACTCAGTCTTTACCTTTGAGGGCCTCAGGGTGCACAGATGAACAAATACAGGTCCTCAGCTTGGGAGCTCTCTGTCTAAAGAGGGAGGCAAGAATGAAGCCAGCCATTGCAGTAGACTGTGGTCCATGGCAATAGAAGAAAGGGTTCTAGGGGCACAGAGGAGAAACAGCTAGTCATTATGGAATAGGGAGAAGTCAAAGAAGACTGCCAAGTATTTCCAGCTGCTCTAATTCCCTCCCTTACGGTAACACTCACTTTGGAGAACCTCCCTCCCCCATCCCTATCCAAGCCATGGAGTAAGGACCGGCCTCACCCTCAGCTCCAGGGAGCATTTCCCAACCAGCAAATTCCAAACCCCGGGCTGCCAGCCTCAGCGTTAGAGCAGATGACATGGAAGGCAGGGAGAAGCCAGAAGATTTCTCACTGATACATAATTGTATGTACTCTTTCCCCATCTGTTCCCCCTTTTCTTTCTCCTCATTTAAGCCGGCTTGGGTGCATTGCTTCAGGGGAGGCATGTGGCAAGTCAGAAAATAGGCCTACTCTGAAAATCCTGCTGGTGTTGGCTTTACACTTAGAAGTGAATTCCTGAGAATAATCACAGTCAAAGAAACATAGAAGGAGACGGATTCTCCCCAGACTGAAAATAGATTGCTCCAGACTGGGCAGAAGAGAAGGAAGAGCGAGGCCGTGGTCCCAGGAGTGGATGGGGCACAGTCGTCTTTCCTGGCAGCCCCACTGGGGCGGTGGCAAGACTCCAGAGAGAGACACATTCAAGATAGGCTATTGGCACAGGTGTCACCAAGAGCTGCCTGGCCTGAAGCAGTCAGAATGACAACTGGGGGCCTGATGAATAAGGACCAAATAACTTTCCCTACCCCAGTGCCTTGGCACTGTGCAAGACCCAGGATCATGGGACCGCCTGGAGGGTGAAGTTTCCCAGAAAGGACGGACGTTGTTTTTTCTGCAGCCCAGCAGAAGAAGGGGACTTGAGTGAGAAGTTAAGTAGAGTCATGGAATGTAAAGCAAGTTCTAATTCTTGAATTCTTTAGTTCATGAGATGAAATTTACACTCAGCACACACTGAAGGAGATTGAACCTCTCTCTTCCTCCCCCTGCTCCACACCACTTCCTTCCCTTGCAGGGTGAACAGTCATACCCACAGCGCTCCATCTGGTTTGCACTCGCTTACCCACGCACACCCTCAGACTCCCCCTATGCTCTACAGCCCTGTGCTCAGGAAAGCAGCATCCGACCAAGCCCAGTGCCATGGTGGAGAGAGGCTAATCCTGCCCTCCCTGGACACAACTGGACACTTGCTAAAAGATGGCCTTGGAACAGATGACCCAAATAATGTTCCAGGACCATTTTTCTGAGTATCAGGTGTCAAAAGATGGTTATTTAGGTGACTTAAATAAAGATTAAAGGGTTTATTCAACTGATGCACATCAGAGAGTACCTGTAGGACAGGTGAGCCCAGATTAAAGCTGGGTCAGGGTTTCTATAGGATACGGGAAAGCTGAATATGTGGATGTACAGTTTGGGTGTAGGCAGCAGTTTTCAACTTCAAGGGAAATTTATGGTTTGGAGGTTGTTCCTATTTTTATGCCTCTTGTCCAGGGCCATTGGTGCAATCCTAACATTAGAATAGTATATTCCAAGAAGTATTTCTGCAAGCCTTGTGGCTTATGGTCTAGTCAAAGTTTCCAAGGTGCAAGGTCTTACAAACAAGAAAGAAAAAGGGACAAAGTTAGAAGGCAGGGAGGACACTAGGGGCCTCCTATCATGTAGATTTTCATTCGCATACTCAAGAATCACAGTTTGCAACACGAATGAGAGTGTAGGCAAGAACGCTGTGGAAAGTGGCAGATTCCTCCCCCTCCACCCCTGAAGAGTTCTCCTGCCCCCTTCTTCTTGAAGGCCATCCCTGCAGACCCTCCCATAGGCTCTAACTTCTCACTCTGCTCAGGGAACATCCCTGTCCCTCTGTTGAGACATAGGAGCATCCTTTGTGGCCATCTTTATTTGGACCAACAGACAATACTCATCCCTATCAGTCCAGGGACAGGTATAAAGATCCCAGGACTTTGCAGCCCTGCCTTGTCCAACCTTACCCTGCCAGCCTCCCTTTACCTTCCCGGCCTCTCTTCCTGACATCTTAAGCTATGGCTTAGCCTGTCCCACCCCTCTGGGGGACCCTATTATCCAAGCCAGCTTCTTGTTTCTCCAGTGTGCTCCCCAAAGCTGGCATCTTCGGCTGTTCACTCAAGCTAGTTGGTGGCTCTCTCTGCTGATGCTTTGATCCTTCATCTCTCCTCTTCTACCAGCCTTTCCCCCACTCCTCTCTTCCTGGGCCTTCTCCATCAAGGGTGTGGTGGTGCCAAGTGGAAAATCCCAGTTGCCCTCTGGTGGATGTCTGCGTTACCCTGGTCCTTGTTTCTAGGGATGTCAGAAAGGTCGCTGTGGAGATGTACCTGTAGGAAGTCCAGGCACAGAACTTGGAAATGCTCCCTCCCTCCTCAGGCCATGGAGGCCTCCCATCTGCTGGAAGAGGAGACACTACTTCCTTTTCCAAAACATCTGACAACACTGTCCCAGTCTCCACTTTAATTTGAGTAGCATGGCTTCTGGGAATAGAGGACAATTTTTGGATTCCCTCAAACTCAAACAGTGTATTCCCCTTGGCTGCTTATGGATAAAGAAACTTACCCCCAACCTTCCCGGATGAGGGGCATAGAGGTAGTGATGATTATGACATTCCCCTGATGCCTTGTCCCTTTCCTCCCTGGACAGAGGTGTGAGCAGGGCCCCAATAACACACAAGGCAAATTTTTAAAAGGCACCCCTGCTGGGCAGACATATTGCTAAGAGCGCCCCCTTTGAACAGCTGAATGACAAAAAGGAGCCCCTCCAATGACAGACTTGGAGCACAGGCAGGATTTCTGTCCACTCACCCCTCGGTGAGGTATTCTCTATACCCCAGCACAATCTGCAGAGTTCTACTGGCAACCCTGGTGGGAGACAATGGCTGATGTTCAGCATGGCCCTCTTTCCATGCTCCAGAAGTCCACCATCCACCCAATCATGGCAAAGTTCTGACTGTACATCAACTCTGGTTGATACAAATAATAGCCAGACCATAGAGAGCACAGTATTGATAATTTACTTAATATTTCATCAGGGTGAGGTTCATGTTGATTAACTCAGATTGTTTCAAGCTGCTCAGGACCCCTAACTCACCAGCACGTTAGAGAAGCCCACATCTCCTTACCACCTTCCACCCATTATCTTGATGTCTTTCAGTGTCTTAACAAACTGCCTCTTCTGCCTAACCCAGCCCTGGTGGCCTTGGGAAGAACAGAGTATCAGGCCATGGCCCCTGGTCTCATTTCTCCCCTCCTTCCATGAGCCCCTCCACTGGGGTCCACTCAAAGAAATTTCCTTCCTTGGGGCAGTTCTCAAAAACCTAATTACTTTAGTCTCCTTTATTCAAGTTTTTGTAAGGCTGTGATTTCTTGTGTTTGGGGTTTCTAGTCTTGTCCATTTTTTTTTTTTTAAATCTGGGTCTTAGGGACAGACAATAATGTTAACATTAATAATGACAATAATAGCTACCAACTATTGAATGATTACTTGGTACCAGGTATTGTGTTTGGTGCTTTGCACTCTCTTACTTAATCCTCATGAAAATACCCTGAAGTAGGTACTCTCTTTAGCCAGTTTCACTGGAGAAGGGATTCAATAGGTAAAACTTGCTGCTAGTGTGGGGCAGGGCCAGGGCTGGAGCTGTGTCTGCTTGACCCCAAAGTCTGGGCTCTCCCATGGCGGCCTGTCCTCATTCTTCAGGGAACCCGGGAACATGGCATCATCTGAATCCAGCCAGGACTTGTGCCCTATACTAAAGACATTTCTATTCCTGGAAATGTCTCTTGGAAGCTCAAGGTTTCAAACAAAGAACACATTTGTTCTCATCACCTGCTTACATGTTAAATTGTTGTTGTTAAATTTTGCCTCTCCCAACTTGAGTGCCATCTCTGTGAGGGCACCAACTTGGTTTTATTCCCTGCCATATCTCTGAGTGAGATGGGGCCATCAGAGTATTCAAGAAAGGAGGGAATATAATCTGACACACTTTTCAGAGGATCTTTCCCGTGGCAAGGGTAGAGGCAGGGAGCACTTGTAGGAGGATGTCCCTCAAATCCAGGCAAGATATGAAGCAGGCTTAGATCTGCATAGGTTCCATGAGGGTGATGACAGGGTCAGACTGGCTCATGTAGTGACAGTACACCTCACAGGATTTACTGACTCAAAGTGTGGTGTGAGGAAGAGAGAAGTCAAGAAGTCTAGGAATTTTGAGCTGAGCAAATGGGTTGACGGAGCTGGGGGTATGACAGGTTTGGGCGGAGATGTCCTTCAGACATCAATGGGTGGACAGACACCTGGCTGGAAGCTGGAGGCAAGGGTCTGGAGCTCAGAGGAGAGGGCTGGGGAGGAGATAGAGGTAGTGGGATCATCAGCAGATGGGTGGGATCTAAAGCCCTGACAGAACCCAGTGGCATTACCAAGGGAGCAAGTGTGGATGGAGAAGCAGTCCAGGGCTGAGTCTGCTAAAAACCAAGGCCAAATTCCACTGACCACAAAGCACAGCCTCAGCATCTAAAAGAGTAAAACAATAGAAGGCTCAGTAAAAAACTGAGTTTACAATACTCACAAAGTCACAGACTCATTATCACAGTCCTCTCTGCCTTCTCTCGTTTGAGTGTTCCTTGTTGTTTCTCATCCAAGATGGAAGCCACAAAGCTTCCCATGATTCAGTCTCAGAAGTTCCACACTCTCCTTCATTCTCTTCAATAGCCATGAGTGACTAGATTCAGTGAGGTTAAAAAAAACCCCACAAGGGGCGCCTGGGTGGCTCAGTTGGTTAAGAGGTTGCCTTTGGCTCAGGTCATGATCCCAGGGTCCTGGGATTGAGTCCCGCACCGGGCTCCTGGCTCAGCAGAGAGCCTGCTTCTCCCTCTCCCTCTGCCTGCCTCCCTGCCTACTTGTGCTCTCTATCTCTCTGTCAAATAAATAAATAAATAAATAAATAAAATCTTTTAAAAAACCCCCACAAAAACAAAAAGACAAAAACCCCAAACCCCAAAACTATCACACTGAAGTATTGTTGGGATTTCCTTGCCGAGATGCCCAGGGGACTTTTGGCTCTGTGGGCCTGCAGATCTGCAAACTGGTCTAGGCTGCAGACATGGATTCATTATAGAAATGAGGGCATGAGAGGTTTAGGAGGACAGGAGGCTTCAGTCAGGCAGTTTAAGGCTTTAGAGTTAAAGCAATTGCAGGTTATGCCCAGTTCTAGGGTGTGGACAAGATATTGTCCCTAAAGCATCAAGTTGAATCATATGAAATATGATTTTGTAGGTCAAAACCAGTAGACTATCAAAAGTTTCATATGGTTCAACCTGCAGAAACATTGGTGAAAGTCACTAAAGCTGACTTTCTGATCTTGGTTTCAGACCAAAGAAACTTGCTTATATATTCTCTGTCCTAACTAATGGACTAGCTAGTTTTCTCTTTTCACTTCTTTTGCGTTCACCTTCCCTGACTGCTCATTTGTTTTCAGAATGCTTGCTGTCATATTGGTCACACCATGACTTTCTGTATGTCAGTCAGTCCATGTGATTGAAATCTAGGAGCTATCACTCCTAAACTGAGAGTCAGAAATAAAATTTAAAAACCATTTCCTTAAAAAACATATTAAAAATAATTAATTTTAAGTGGCAGGAAAATGTATCCCTGGTGTCTGAGCCGACGTTAGTGCATAAACTTTTGAGAGTTCCTGCTAAGCTGACTATTGCATTTGCTGGAATTTTGCACTAATGGGAAGAAAGGCATTCTCATAGACCAGATACTAAATGAAAATCATCCCGAAGAATTACCGTAATATCCTTTATATATTATAATTTTATGGACTGACGCAAGCAGCTTTTTTCTGTCCATCAAAGTCTTTATAAATGGCATGGAAAAATAAGTACCCCATGGCTGGCATCTATTAACAAGATGAACATCCTGGGCACACTGTTTCATAACTCCCACTGGCTCCCAGAGGTATAATTAGGGTTGAATTTTTCATGAACACAAACATCATATTCTTTGTACACCATGCTGTGCTTTGTGCTTGACTATTTCCAGCACTCAGGAAAACAGAAAAGGAGAGAAAACAGTCATTTCCTCAGTGAGTGGAAGTGATTCTGGGGCTTGCTGTAAGGGTCATTCAGCTCCCCCCATGTTGCTGGGGTTCTCTTTAAGATCCAGCATTGCCTACTCTGATTCATGCCAAGGTCAGATGAAGACAATACAGTCACCTGGAGCTGAATCTCCCTAGCAGGACTTCCAAGTTTTGGAAATAGGAAAACAGAAAAAGTCTTTCATGTTTAGTCCTAAGTAGATCTACTGACTCCGTTATTTTTAAATCATTAAAAAAAATAGTGACATGGCTACAATTTGTTTTTCTGTACCTAACTTGTTCTTCTTCCCGGCTTATTCAGTGGGTGGTGTCTGGTCTGATTTGCAGTCGTGTTTGAAATGCTTTGTCAATGGAAATCATCAGCCATTGCCCTCAGAAGAATCTCACTACAATATAAGTCTAGTTATGCCATTCCCCTGCTTAAAACCTCTCAGTGATTTTTTTTTTTTTTACACTTATGGAAGAAAGTCCAAGTGCCCTAGCATAGCCTGTGAGGTCTTCTTCATGTGCATTTGAATGGTCTCCATCCGCATTTCCTGCCTCTCCCATAACAGGCAAGCAACACTCCTGCCACTTACAGTTCTTTAAAATTACTTACAATTCTCTAAACATGCCTTTCTTTTACACAATCCTGGAACATAATTCTTCATCTGGCTAAAAGAACTTCAAAAGTTAAGGAACGTTCTGATAAAGTAGACATGTTTCAACCCAAAGCTTAGCTTCTTATTTAATGGGGAAATACTGAAGACATTCCTGCTAAAGATAGGAACAAGGCAAAGAAGTAACGGTTGCCACTACTCTTTAGCATCAGAAAGATAAAATATCCCGGAATAAATTAATAAGAAATGTGCACACCTTTCTGTGCCAAACTCTACAACACTACTGAAAATCAAAGAGGTAGACCTAACCAGTGAAAGACGGAATGAATTCCTGGACAGGAAGACAACATCATAAAAATTTCAGTCCTGCTCAAGTTATTTAAAGAATTTAATGTGATCTCTACAAAAACACCAAGTTTTTTTCCCTTCTGGAACTTGACAAGATGAATATAAATTTTCTATGAGAAATAAAGAGGCAAAATTTGGCAGGAAAACCCTGAAAAGAAAAAAAGTACTGGGGGATTGAGTGAGTCTAGCCTTAGCATATATTTAAACACACTGGAAGTCTACAATATTTTTTTATTGAAGTATAGTTGACACATAATGTTATACTAATTTCAAGTGTATGACATAGTGATTCAACAATTCCATACATTACTCAGGGCTCACCACAATAAGTGTAGTCACCATCTGTCACCATACAAAGTTATTACAATATTATTGACTATATTCCCTGTGCTGTGCTTTTCATCCTCTGGATGTACTTATTTTATAACTGGAAGTTTGTAGCTCTTAATCCCCTTCACCCATTTCGCCCATCCCCCCCATCCTCCTCCCCTCTGGCATCCACAAGTTTGTTCTCTGTAGTTGTGTGAGTCTGTTTCTGGGTTTTTGTTTGTTTGTTTGTTTGCTTGCTTGCTTGTTCATTTGTTTTGTTTTCTATATTCCACATATGAGAAAAATCATATGGTATTTGTTTTTCTCTGACTTATTTCACTTAACATAATACCTTCTAGGTCCATCAATGTTGTCCCCAAAGAAAAAGAAAACTCTAATTTGAAAAGATACATGCACCTTTATGTTTATTGCAGCATTATTTATAATAACCTAGATATGGAAGTAACCTAAATGTCCACTGCTAGATGAATAGATAAAGAAGACGTGGTATATATATATATACACAATGGAATATTACTCAGCCACAGAAATCCTCAATATTTAAACTGATATTGTATTGGTGCCTGAAAGACAGACCAATGAAGCAAAATAAAAAGACCTGGAGTAGACCCAAGTATATGTATGTCAATCCCGTACATGATAAAGGTGGTGTCTCAAATCACTGGAGAAGGTGGGATGTTTAATAATTGGTTTTGAGACAACTGGCTAGCCATTTGGGAAAAGATTGCGCTGGACCTATACTTGATACATATACAAGGATAACCTTCAAGATCAGACTTAAGTATAAAAAATGAAATCATAAGTACTAGAAAGAAATATGGATTAATTAAAAAACCAGAAGTGTGAATGCCTTTCTAACTATAACTTAAAATTAAGATGCAATTTTTTGAAAGATTGATAAATTTAACTAAGTAAAAAAATTTTGTGAAGTTTTTGCATGATGAAATAAATAGCAAAGGCAAAGTCAAAAGACAAATGACAACCTGAGAAAAAATATTTATATTTGTATTACATACAAAGAGCCAATCTTCCTAATATATAAACATTCTTAAAATCAAGAAGAAAGCCCCCCAAAATTAATAGAAAACTAGGCAAAAGACACTGCTCATAATTTGCAGAAAAGAAAATGCAAATGGCCTTTAAACATATGAAAACATATTTAACTTCATTTATTATAAGAAAAACTCAAATTAAAACTACACTGAGAGGGGTGATGTAAGCAAAAATGATAGAGTAAGGACTTCTCAAAAGTCTTTTCTCATAGAAGCAACAAGAACACTAGGAAAAAGATTATCTGAATCAACTTTTTCAGAACTCTGGAAATTAACCAAAGGCTTACAGCAATCCACAAAGTGTTTCCTCAAGAAAAATGACTGAATCTTGATAAGAGAGTGAGCTTTGTGGCATTCTAATTTAGGTATTTCCATTGCCCCTCCACAGCTTTATGGTTACCTTAAAAACCAGTACTCCACAATCACGATAAAAACCTGCAGCTTGGTAGCTGTAGGAGGGAGTAGAATGAGATTGGAGCTTCTTCAAAGCCCTGTTCTCAGAGAATTGTAATTATTTGACCTGTTTAATGGTTAAGAGGAAGACCCCACTGGGGCAGCAGGTGGCTCAGCTGGTTAAGAATCCAACTCTTGATTTGGCTCAGGTCATGATCTCAGGGTGGTGAGATTGAGCCCTGTGTCAGGGTCCATGCTGGGCATGGAGCCTGCTTAAGATTTTTTTTCTCCCTCTCCCTCTCCCCCTCCCCCCACAAAAAAAGAGGAAAACCCTGTTCATAAGAGTGGCTTTATTTGACCTGACTCTGAGCTTACCCAGTGTAAATGGCCTTTTCCTCAGGGATATTTGTCAAAAATAATTAAAGGTAACTTTAATATCACAGCTGCCTGAGGTGGTAGGTCACAGTGGGACCAAAAAAAAAAAAAAAAAAAAGGCTAATCAAAAAACTTAAAAGGAAAAAATTGTAGAATGAGATGTCCATATAGGGCTTTAAAAGCTCTAAAATATTCCTACACTTGGACTGAATTACACCACCATCTTTCTTGATTCTCCCAATTGTAGATGGCGTATCAAGGGACTTCTCAGCCTCCATAATCATGTGAGCAATTCCTATAATAAACCTGCATATATATATACATATATATATGTATATATATCCTATTGATTCTGTTTCTTGGAATACCCTAATACAGACACCATCAAGCATAACAACAGAAAAAAATATTTAAAGAAATAATAGCTGCAAACTTCCCAAACTTGGTGAGAAATACTAATCCATACATACAAGAAGGTTAATGAATTCTGTCAGATACACTCAAAGAAATCCAGACACATCATAGCCAAACTGTTGAAAGACAAAAGATAAGGAGAGACTCTTGAAAGCAGCAAGAGAGAAGTAACTCATTACATACAGGGTATTCTCAATAAGATTAACAGCTGATTCCTCATCAGAAACCACAGAAGTCAGAAGGCAGTGGGGTGACACATTTAAAGTGTTGAAAGAAAAATACTGTCAACTAAGAATTCTATACCTTGTAAAGTTACTTTTGAAAAAACATGAAGGAGAAATTAAGATATTCCTAAGTAAACAAAAACTGAAAGAATTTGTTGTTAGCGGACTTTCCTTATAAGAAATATTAAAGGGAGTGCTTAAGCTGAAATGAATGGAGACTATACAGTTACTTGAATAAATACAGAACACTAATAAAGGTAACCATACAGGTGAATATAAAAGACAGTATAAACTTTTTTGCCTTTTTAAAAAAAGATTTAAAAGACAACTGCTAAGGGCGCCTGGGTGGCTCAGTTGGTTAAGCGACTGCCTTCGGCTCAGGTCATGATCCTGGAGTCCCTGGATCGAGTCCCGCATCGGGCTCCCTGCTCGGCAGGGAGTCTGCTTCTCCCTCTGACCCTCCCCCCTCTCATGTGCTCTCTCTCTCTCATTCTCTCTGTCTCAAATAAATAAATAAAAATCTTTAAAAAAAAAAAAAAGACAACTGCTAAAAGCAGTAATAAATCTGTGTTAATGAGCATATAGTGTATAAAGATATAATTTGTTCGACAGTTATAGCATAAGAAGGGGGAAGAAGATAGAATTATATAGGTGCATAAAGTTTTTGTAAACTATTGAATTAAGTTGGTATTAATATGAACTAGATTGTTCTAAATGAAGATGTTAATTATAATCTCATAGCAGCCAATAAGAAAATAACTCAAAAATATATAGTAAATGAAATTACAAGGGAATTAAAATAGTACACTAGAAAATCTCTAATACAAGAGAAAGCACAATGGAGGAATATTGGAACAACAGCAGCAGAACAAAAGATGTAATACATAGAAAATAAATAGCAAAATGGCAGACATAAAACCTACTTTATCAGCAATCACGTTAAATATAAAACACTGAAAAATTAAACCCCTTAACTGAAAGGCAGAGATTGACAGAATGAATTTTAAAAATGATGAAACTATATGCTGTCTGTACAGATCAAATGTAGGTTAGAGGTTCATAGGAGCTGGGGAAAGAGGAAAGTGACTACTAATAAGTATTAGAGGGTTTTGTTTGTTTGTTTAGGTTTTTTTTTTTTCCAGTGATCAAAATGTTCTGGAATTATAGAGTCAATGGTTGTGAAACCTTATGAATATATGAAAAACCAGTGAGTTATGTATTTAAATGGATAAATTTTACAGTATGTGGGTTACACCTCAAAAAGGAAAAACTTCTCTGAGATACCATTTCTCCTCTCTCACATTGTCAACCCCCCAAAATTCAGCAATATACCCTGTTGGTGAGACCGTAGAGGGACATTGCTAGAAGAAATACAAAAAGGGCATGAGCTCTCTGGAGGAGCCTGTGACAGTATGTAGCATTTTGTACTTTCCCTTTGACCAGTCATCGCACCTCAAGATACACTCCCACAAATGTGCAATATCCCACATTGTAAGTTATTCATTGTATAAGTTATTCATTGTAATATCATTTGTATAAGTTATTCATTGTAATATCATTTATAGTAGAAAACTACCGGAAGCCACCCAAATGTCTATCAGTCTAAAGCCAGTTGGATGAACCATGATGCCTCCATAGGACAGAGTGCTACTCAGCTGTAAAAAAGAATGAAGTCCCTCTATGTACTCATATGGAGTGATTGCTAGAAAAAGCTGGTAAGTGAAAAAGCAGGTTTAAGTAGGAACAATATTTTGCTACCTTTTTCTGTAAGGAGTAGCAGGAAATGAGAGGGAAAGTAATTATTTGCTTCTTTTTCTAGAAGACATACTGCAAAGGAAAAGTCAGAGGGGAGAAAGAGGTTGAGGTGCTGAGGTAGAAGGAGAGGGAGACTTGTCCGAGCATTTTTTTACATTGTCCTGAATGTTGAACAGTGTAAATCTTTTACATATTTAAAAAGAATTAAATGATAAAGAAAAGCAAATCCTAAAATAGAAAGAGCCTGGGTGAGAGAAGTTGACAGGAAGGAACAATCAAGTGACTTGAACACAATGTGCTGGCTGCATCTCTTAGTAGATATACTGTAATAACAAAAGGACAACAAAGAAATCTTAAACTTCTTGTTGTCCTTTCAGTGTTAAGCATGCAGCAAGTATTACTACTTTGGAGCTGTTTGTGTGTGCGGTGGGAACCAGAGGCCATGATTCCCCAGGGAAGCGGTTCTGTTGCTAGCACCAAGACCCCCAGATCTGCATTTCTAATGATCACTTTTGGCTACAAGGTGGAAACGGAGCTGTCCCCACCCTTCATCTTCTATATTGTCACTTACCTGCACTCATCTTAGATGATGCCAACACGTCAACATCACCCTCCATCTCTCCATCATTCTTTCATAATTCCTCTTTGGGTCCTTGTGCCTTCTATGATGACAGAATTCCTTTGTTTCATCGCCCCACTCACTGCGCTATTTTTAAAGCTATGTTTTTATTCTATTCAGTACTTGTATGTGTTTCTTTTTAAGATTTTTTTTTCTAATTGGGTCTTTTTCTTAATAACTTGTTCTTGCTTGCTATGAAATTATCTCTTATCCACCTTGTGTTGTTTGTTTGATGAACTGTGCTTCCTCTGCTGTGTATTCCTGTCTGTTTTATTAGGGCCTCTTTTGGGTGTGGTTGATTTTCTTCAGGTGTTTGTTAAATTGTGGCTGTGTGTTCATTTTTGCGTTTGAGCTGCCCTGAAGGGTGTGTGTGGCATTACTGTCATCATGGACATAGGCAAGGGCGATTTGGGAGGGTCCATAGGACATGGACAAAGGCAGCTCCTAGGGAGGGTCCAGGCTTCTGGATGTGAGGGCTGCTGGCTTCTCGAGTCATCAGCTGTGAAGGGTACTGCTTACCTTGACCTGAGCATCTACACTCACTGTTCCCACCTGGTCAGTGACACCCCTGTCACCTACTGCTGACACAAGCTGTGGAAGTTGGAAGAGGGGCTCAACCACCTGGCTGCCTCTCTTGCCAGATCCCATCTAGAACCCTCCAGATCTCTATACCTGCCGCTCTCCAACTTGGAGCTCTCCCCTAGAATGTCTTCCTTCTTTTTAAGAGTCATCTCTTTTGTATATTTTGGGATTTGGTTTCCTTCCTCAGTCTGATCCCATCTGCCTTCTGACTTTCGGGCATCCCTCATAGTGTCCACGAATGGCGCCCTCTCTTGCTTTCTAAAATACTTAATGAATTTTTTAAAGATACATTTTCTCAAATTCCTACGGATTTGTATGGAAAGACTATAGTGGATGCATATGGTTCTCTTTATCTGAGGTTACTTTTTATACTTATACTTTTTAAAAAGTATAACCAGGCAATTAGGCAACACTGACAAGGATGTCCTTGGGTTCCCAGAGCAGAGATATAGAAACTGCAAAATGAGGATCTGGACTATTTCCCATTAATGATCCTAAGCCTGAAAGGAAGGACTCTAGGGAATCATCGTGTTCTTGAATCCCCTTCTTGTCACAGGCTCATCTATTAACCACTGTACTAACAATGACTTTGCCACCAACTGGTGACGCTACTATTGGGTGGAAAACATGCAGATGCTCAGCGCTCAGAAGCTAAATCAATCCCATTGATTGTAAAATGGTAAATGATCCTGAGGCACAATCCATATACCTGATAATTGCCACTTTATCAGAGGAAGACATCTTTAAACAAGCTCCAATAAGAATGTTAAATGTTATGCAGGTAAGGGCTTGAGAATTCCAAAAGGAAGTAGTCACCGTTATGGAAAGAGGTCAAATTTATTTGCAGAAGGATAAGGATCTGTGTGTAACAGCTGTGTGAGTTTTGAATTGCATGTGAAAAGAAGTAGAGATAACAAGAGTACCCATACCATTCTGCCTTCCCCTGCTCCTCTGAGAAAGAGCAACAGACAGCATCCCCCACCACACGTGGGCTCCTCCTGCCTGGTTCCTGACCCTACAGAAGGTGAGAGTGGAAACATAGAATTAGGAATTCCTGGCTCCATTCGCTGGTGGTGTTGGGGCCTGGGTGAGCCCCAGGGGCCTGCGTGTGTATGATCCTCGCCTCATTGGACTTCATCCCAAGTTTCTCATGCTGGGGCAGATGGACCCACCCCTGGTGGAGCACCACAGTGTCCCAGGAGTAGGATCAGTTGTCACATACATGTGCTGCTTTTATTTGGAGCCTCAATCTTGTCAAAAACTTCAGGGGGAAAAAAACCCCTACATTTTACAACAAACAAATAAAGACATATCATGGAGTAGAAGGCAATTTCAACGTTAATTTTTAAGACAAAACATGAGATGTCAAATAAATGTTAGAGTAATAGAGAGTGGCTTTAGGCTTTGTCTTCTCATCTTTCATAGTATTTATTTCTCCTTGTACCACTTTCCTGAAAGTTTTGCTGGAAGAGTTTGGGAAGCCATTCTTGTAAGGGCAGACTCACTCTGTACCCCACCACACGCCTCCCTCTTCAGCTAGCCTTCCTGTTCTGCAGCATCTGGAAAACTAAAAACTGCATTTCCTAGACTTCTTTGTAGCAAAGCTTCCTAAGTTCTGTGGAGATAATGTACCCATTTGATACTATCTGAAATCGAGGGCTAAGACTGTCTATTTGATCCTCCTTTGATCTGTGAAGTCTAGGACAGTGACATGTGCACTTCTGCTTGGCTAAGGACCTTATACCCACCTTGCCAAGATGGTGGAAAGTGCATGGGTAGAGACCCAGTCCCCATCATGGCACCAAAAGCTCTTTCTGGCCTGGCCCTTACCTACCTTCTTGAGATTATCTATCCTCTTGTCATTCAAGGAAATACCCTGAATCCATTCCTTTGGAAGTATCCAGGCCGTGAGTCAGTTGTCATGATTCAGGAGAGGACTGATGAGGGCTTTAACCATCAACAATCATCAGATTAGAGTTAGTGAATAGATAGTTCCCAGGGGTGTTCGGGAGACGGAATCAACTGAGCATGGGGCCAGAGTGGTGACACCAGCGTTTCTGGCCTGGCCAATTCCCAAGTCAGGTAATGTAGGAACATGTTTGGAGGAAAATTATAAATTGAACACTGGAATTACGAGTTGAAACTAGAATTATGAAATTCTACACTGAGTTTTGTGAAGAAAATCCCAGGGTGGAGGTGCCTAGTGGACCAATGAAATATAGACCTAGAACTTGGGGAAGATTTTTAGTCTTGGGAAGTGGACTGAGAATCATGAGCACATGCAAGTTCAAATTAGAGGTCGCCTCATGGATAAGTAAATGACCTGGTGGGCCTCTTGATATGCATTTCCCATAATCATTATGAGTGAATAATGCTCACTTTGCATTGTCAAGACCCTGAGCTCAGTTAACTGCTCAGCTGTGTGTGTGTGTGTGTGTGTGTTTCCCTAATGTATATACTTTTCCCCATATATCTATATATCTATAAAGATATAGGTAAAGATATACATATAAAATAAGGAATACATGTTTGTAGAGTTTAAGTAGCATCTTAGTACATTTTCTCCAAAACCACTCTTTTAAAATTTAACCGCCAAAGAAGCACTAAGTCCAGAACCTGAAAAGAGCAAAGAAGGGAAATGAAAATGAGAAGGATTCTGTCTCCAGGCATTGCTCTATTCAGTTTTGATACCCACATGGGATCTATAACATGCGAGGTCAGAGAGGGGGTGACCATTTATCTAGTGTACCTAGACTTAGCCTAGGTGTGTGCTCCAAGTAATCCTTCCAGTAACATGGCTCTACAGCAACCACCATCTGATCAGTCTATCAATCAATTTATCAGTCAACAAATACTGTGAACGCTGAGTCCAGTGCTTGGCCATAGAGAGCAAGAGCAGCTTAGACCACGGGAGGAGACCAAGTCCCACTAGAACTAGAGGCAGCAGTTGTGGTCTGGCTGCTCTTCTTCCTCCCCCAAGCCCTGAAATCTGCAGGCACAATTCAAGTGCTCCATGAGGTTTTGGACCCCAAGAGAAAACTCACCTGGACGTTCCCAGGATTAGACTGTCTTTGGGAAACTTTACCATGCCCCCTCCCATAATAGCTCTAGCCTGTCACCAGGCCATTCCCAAATTAACCACTAAGTCAAGGGTGCCCTTGTTATGCAAACACACTTAACACAAGTTTCTCAGCTGGCCCTCACTCCGCCAGCCAAATTGCTGCCATCTTCCCCTGCCTCACCACCCCGTCAGCTCATGGAGAAATTCTGAAGTCACAACATTGACCAATAGGAGGCAGCAAGTGGGGTTTGTTTACGATTAGTTTATTGTTCATTTTTACCTTTTATTATGGAGATTTTTAAAACACATATGGAAGTAGAGAAAATAGTACAACAGATTCTCATTTACCCCTTACCTGCATCCATCCTTTGTTTTTAAGCAAATTCCACTATTATCACTTCATTGTAAATGATTCAGTGTATGTTTCTAAAATATAAGGATTCTCTTAGAAGCATAACCATATACCATTATCTCACCTAAAAATGCTCAATAATGATCTAATATCATCAAACGTTATTTATGTTTATTTTAATAACTGGCCCTTTTCTACAAAAACAAGCATTGCATCTCCATCTCCTTTCTCTGTCCCCTCCTGGCCCAGAAGCGGCCCCTTGTTGCTAAGGTAAACCCTCTACACCTGGGCATGGGATGGTGTCCTCTACATCCCTCCCCATGTGACTCTGGTCCAGGGACAGCCCTCTGTTCCCTTAGTTGAGGTTGTTTATTACATTTAAGGGACATTCTGAGTTGCTTTCATAGCTCTCAAGCTGGACGAAAAATAATTCTAACAAATTTGAAATTCCAGCTCTGACTTCAAGATCCCTCCAGGGTATCCATTATTTTATTTTCACTGTGGACTGTAAACATTGGGTCTTTTACTTAAAAGGCACCCTTGTGTTTTGTTTTTACCAACAGCCCAATAGGCAAGTCCATATACTGAAACACAGAACCGACATTATTTAGAACAGCTTGTTAGCAAGAGCCTCCCGCAATCAGGCTGGGAAGCCAATTGAAAAGAAAGCTTTACCCAGTGGCCTCATTCACTCAGTTGAAACATTTATGGGGCATCAAGGACATGCGGATCTGGCATTGCATAAGGGCTGTGAGAAATGTGCTTTCAGGGACTTTCTACTCTAGTGGAGAGGTAAGACATTTGCACAAATCAGATGACTAATACTCGTAGGCAGTCTGGCGGCTAAAGGAGCAGCTCAGATCATGGACTGAGTGTGTCCCCTGGAGCTGCAATGGGCTGAGCAGGTTCCTGGTTAGAACTCAGGGTTTGGGCTCGAGGCTGTGGGGCAAGTTACAGTGGAGGGCAGAGCTCTGTCAGGCAAGGTGGCTGTTCTGGAGATCAGATGCCAACTTCTGAATGCAGGGGCCAAGGCCAAAGTCACAGCATGTACTGGGGGACACATGGTCCATGTTGAGGTGGGAGGAGAGCCCTTAGGAGAGCCACTGGGGAACAGGCTGAACTGGCCCCTCACTCCCAGCCACCTAGGACCACTTGCCTATGACAGGTGGCTCTTAGTCCGTGGGGGATTCCTTCCTTCTGTCTTTGAGCACTACCTGGTTCCAAGGCCCCTGTCCTCTTCCTGGCCTCTGCTGACCCAGACCTTTGTCCAGATCCCTAGCTTTTTGTTTCCTAGTTTCCTATCCCAGATCCTTCTTTCCTGCTTTTGCTGGAGCCCTGGATGTGAGACCGGATTGATTTTGCTCCTCCTTCTTCTCCCACGCTTGACTGACCTTGGACTCCTTTTCTTGCCTCCTGAGCTTCAGACTTCTTTCCTTTTCTCTCTGTTTCTGCCCTCGTCTTGAGCCTGAGCACTGCAGCCCAACGTCTACCTCAGATCCTCACTTCTTGACAAAGCCAAACTGCATAATTCAGTTCTAAAATGAGGCTTTAGCTAATGAAGGGGTGGGGGAATGGGAGGGGGAGACGAACCATGAGAGATGATGGACTCTAAGAAACAAACTGAGGGTTTTAGAGGGGAGGGGGTGGGGGGATGGGTTAGCCCGGTGATGGGTATCAAGGAGGGCACGTTCTGCATGGAGCACTGGGTGTTATATGCAAACAATGAATCATGGAACACTACATAAAAAAAAATTAATTAATTAATTTTAAAAAACCAAAAAATGGAAAAAAAAATAAAATGAGGTTTTAAATCTGCTCTAAAGTGAATTTTAATAAGATGATGGTGTTTGGCTTGAATAAGAAAATGGGATTGTTCCATAGTCATTGCATGACCAATCCATGGCATTTTTGACAGCCAACCATGTGGACCTGGCTTCTCATGCCACCCTAGGTTTATGTAGAGTGAAATAAGAACTTAATACTATTGGGCGCCTGGGTGGCTCAGTTGGTTAAGCGACTGCCTTTGGCTCAGGTCATGATCCTGGAGTCCCAAGATCGAGTCCCGCATCGGGCTCCCTGCTCAGCAGGGAGTCTGCTTCTCCCTCTGACCCTCCCCCCTCTCATGTGCACTCTCTCTCTCATTCTATCTCTCAAATAAATAAATAAAATCTTTAGAAAAAAAAAGAACTTAATACTATTATTTCAAATGAACAGGAAGGGAAGTATTTTTCATTTCCTTTTTTCATTAACTCAGTTCATAAAAATAGGAACCCCTGAGCCAGATAACATCTTAGATGTCTTCCAGCTTAAATATTTATATGTATGGTCTTGCTTTTAGTAAAATGGATAACTTGAATAAATTTCACATAGCTTTTTCAGAAACAGACTGAGTTTTGTGTAACTTTTTATTCCCAGCTCCAGTGTTTTGTGGTTTTAATGAGGTCATTTACTCTACATATTGTGTCTGAGAGTCTAATATATGTTTAAACAAGAGGTGGTGGAAATTGGAATCTCTGTACCTGCTGCCAAGTCAGCCTCATGTTACAGAGCGACCTGTGACTCCAAGTCCCGGAGATGCTGCGCTCCCAGCCCTGCTCAGCCCTGGGTGAAGAGGGGGCTCTGCAGAGATTTTCTCTGGACCCAGCACATCTGTGTGCAGAGTTGGGCACCTCTTTCCCACACTGGGGTTTATGTAGCTGAGAAGATTCTGGAAGTCATGTTCCAAAGTAGAGTTGGATTCAAAACCAAGGTAAACCCTACAAAACCAGGTTGCCCATCTTGCCATTCAAGTCAGATATTTTCATTTGTAAGTGGGGGAAACTCAAAATTTATTAAACAAAACAAAGGATTTAATTGGTTTATGTAACCAAAAAGTCCAGGGAGTACCTGGCTTCAGGCATGGCTGAATCAGGGGCTCAAATAACATCTACAGGAAACTTTCTTTACCTTTCTTGTCTCTGCTTTCTTTTGTGTTGGCCTCATTCAGAGAAAGGCAAATCTGGCTACTAGCAGTTTCAAGTTTTTATTCTACCAGCTTAACATCAGAGGAAAGAGAGCAACTCCTTTTATGGGGGGGTGGCGGGTAGTAAGAGCTTTCTCGAGATACCATTCACATATTAAACAGTTCCCCCACTTAAAGTTCACCCATTTATATAAGCCAATGGTTTTTGGTGTATTCACAGAGTTATACAAACATCATCACAATCAATTGGGAACATTTCATCATCCCCAAACTAAACCCTGTGCCCCTTTCCCCAGCTCCCACCCCTGCCCTAGACAACTACCAGTCTACTTTCTGTTTCTATGGATTTGCCTATCCTAGACATTTCCTATAGATGAACTCATACAATACATGGTCCCTTGCAACTGTCTTTTACTTAGCGTAAGGCTTTCGAGGTTCACCCATATTGTAGCATGTATCAATATTTTTCTCCTCTTTTCTTTTCTTCAAGATTTTATTTATTTATTTGAGAGAGAGTGCAAGCAAGAGAGAGAGCACGAGCATGGGGAGGGGCAGAGGAAGAGAGAGAAACAAACTCCCTGCCGAGCAGGGAGTCCGACTCGAGGATCGATTCCAGGACCTGGAATCATGACCTGAGCCAAAGGCAGACACTTAACTGACTAAGCCACCCAGTTGCCCCTTTCTCCTTTTTTTTGACTAACAATATTTCATTGTGTGGATAGACCTATTATTTACCCATGCATTAGTTGGTGAGCATTGGAATTGTTTCTGCTTTTTGGCTATTATGAATAAAGTTGCTATAAACATTTGCATACAGGTTTTTTTTTTTAAGATTTTATTTATTTATTTGACAGAGAGAGACACAGCAAGAAAGGGAGCACAAGCAGGGAGAGTGGGAGAAGGAGAAGCAGGCTTCCTGCTGAGCAGGGAGCCCAATGCTGGGCTCGATCCCAGGACCCTGAGATCATGACCTGAGCCGAAGGCAGATGCTTAATGACTGAGCCACCCAGGCATCCCTGTGTACAGGTTTTTGTATGGACATATGTTTTCATTTCTCTTGAGTGTATACCTAGGAGTGGAACTTCTGGGTCATATGATAATTCTATGTGTAACCTTCTAAGGAACTGCTAGACTGCTTTCCAAAGTGGTTGCACTGTTCTATGTTCTCATCAGCAGTGTAGGAGGGTTCCAGTTTCTCCACATCCTCACCCATACTTGTTATTGTCTGTGATTTTGATTACAGCCACTGTAGTGGGTGTGAACTGGCATCTCCCTGGAATTTTGATTTGCATTTCCCTGGGAAAGGAAAAGGGATAAGGAGACTCCCTGGGGGGTGAACATCATAATTCCAGACAGAGAACTTGAACTTAGAATTAATTGATTAAAAGAGACATTCAATTCCTTTAATTAGGAAATGTAAATGTTTTTGCCCTCAGGGAGAAATGACCCTAAAGCAAGTTGTGGTATATATATATATATATATATATAGAGAGAGAGAGAGAGAGAGAGAGATCTCACACATACATACATACACACAAAGAAAATTACATTTTATGCTTATCTGAGTTTTGGTGGGTAAACTTTGATGCAGCTACATTTGACACAAATGCTATATATTTGATTATTACAATATCATTCAAATATCTTATTTTATAGATTAAAAAAAAAAAACAACAAGCTGAGATCCAAAGCTGTTAAGGGACAGACAATTGGAGGCAGTCCTGGGTCTTCCAATTTCCTGACCCGTGCTTTCCCCACCACACCACATGACCATCCTCGGAATCCTTGTGTGCATGCTGTTCCCGACTGATATGAGTTGACTTTGACTCATTTCTAAGGTACCAAGTTGCACAGGAATAAAAGCCTAAGATGATGGCTGAAACAGAGTAATGATAAATGCTGAATCGTGCAGGGGAAAATGTTCCTCATTTTTCCTGTGTGGGTAATCAGCTCACACGGGCCATCACATGAATGAGCTCAGCTTTGGGTCTCCAGGCTCATGCCTGAATGATGGATGAAGACTGTGAATATGCAGACTGCAGGGACTCTGGCTCCTCCAAAGAAAAATCAATGCTCAGCTCAAGCATCACCTACACACAGCTGTTGTCTGGGGCATGAAAGACAGTAAAAATGAATCTGTGACAAGAGGAAAGCTTATCTTCAGGGCCTGGGGTCCAAGGGGAGACTGAAAGTAGGAACGCCACCCTGGGTTATCACCTCACGTTCTGCAGTCTCCTGGGTTCCTTAGCAAAAGATGAAGCAACTGCTAAAGCAGCCATCAGCCAGGAGGCAAGGACGCCTGCCCAACTCTGTGTGGAGTTTAGCTCGTATAAGTGTACGCTCAACTCATGCCTCAGAACGACTTCTCTCCCCACTTCTCCCCCACCCCCACCCCGCGCACTCTCCTACCACATCTGGAGAAGGATAGCAGATGGCTTGCAAGATCCTGAGGACTCTTCAGGGATAGGCCATCCATCTCTGGAGCCTTCCCAAGTGAAGGGAAACTGGGATTTCCCGAATCAGAGAATATGAGCCACTCTGATACTTCAGATCTGCCTCAGACTATCCCTCAAGGTTCCATATGGGATTTCTGAAAGGTAGTCATGGCATTCTGAGGGAAACATAGCATACTATATTTTCTCCTTGGAACTTCATGACCCACACTGGAGGATTAAAGGTTCTGAGAAGTCCTGACGTAAAGACCAAAACTTCCTCACTTTTAGGTAAGCCAGCTTTTCCAGCCTTATCTGAGCACAGAACACATTTTTCCCCCTAGAACACGGATTAATCCTCCACTGAGGATGGTTAGTGTCTGGGGTCAGTCTCCTATGTCTGAGTGGTTCCTGTGAGGTTAGGTTTGTTCTCTCTGTCAGCTCTAGTAGGTGGGCAGAAAGGGAGGAGGTTTATGGCCCTGAGTTTCCCAGAGGGGTCCTCTGACAACCCAAACCAGGGAGTTAGACTGCCCGTCGCTAGGGTGACCACATGACCTGGTTTGCCCACAACAGCCAGGTTTACATCTTTTTTCCAAGCACAATTACTAATGACTCCTTTCACTCCCCAGAGTGTCCCAGTTTGGATTATAAATTATATATTGCCCACTGCCATTGTGAGCATCAGCCCTTCCTAAGGCAGCCACCTGGTTGAGACCCTCAGACTGGAAGTGAGTGAGCTAATGGGGCCTGGAAGGTGTGAGCCCAGGAACAGGGGACGTCTTCAGAGGGCCTCTGGGAGCTCCAAGAAGGCTGAGATAGCATCCGGAAGCCATAGACAGATCTAGGCAGGGAGGAGGAGGGCAGGAAGCCAGGATAGTGCCTTAGATTGTTCCAAGAACAAGACCCCAGGATCCTAATGCAGCTTTTGCTGCTTCTACTGGATTGTTAGACTAAAAACCTGTACTTGAGTGTGTCAGTAATCTTTCTCATGTTTGTGCTTTGAGAGTTCATTCCCTGCCCCCCCCCTTTAAGTAAACTTCTTCAAAATATCAGTCTGCACCAGTTGTGCTAGAGGAAAAAACTGTTTCTATTGAGTGCCCTGTTTGAAAGCAGCCCTGGGACCTGAGGGGGAGGGAGTTGGGGGTTGTGTTGAGAGATTCCTGTGGGGTGGTTGACCACTGGGGGCAGAGGCAGGAACAAGTGAAGTTCCATGACAACCAGAAAGTAGGGAGCTTGGTGGGGGGTGGGATGGGGTTGAAGATGGGAGGGTGTCTGTGTCAGAGGGAACAGCATAGAACAAAGATACTATTTATTATTTTCTTATTGCTGCTGTAAACTTAGTAGTTTAAAACAACACAAACTTACTATCTTACAGTTCTGGAGGTCAGAGGTCTGAAATGGACCTCATTGGGCTTAAATCCAGAAGTCAGAAGGGCTGCATTCCTTTATGGAAGCTCTAGAATCCAGTTTCTTGCCTTCTCTATCTTCTAGAGACTGCATGCATTGCATGGTTCATGGCCGCTCCACCTGCAAAGCCAGAAATGGCATCATTCTGGGCTCTGCTTCTGCCAGCACGTCTCCGACTCCCCTCCCCTTTCTCCCTTCTCTGTCCTTGTGTTTATAAGGACCCTTGTGATGACAGGGGCCCACCTGGATAATCCAGGATAATCTCCCCAGCTCAAGATCCTTAATGTAATCACACCTGCAAAATCTCCTTAGCCATATAAGGTCCCATAGTCACAGGTTCCCAGGAATAAAGAGTGGGCATCTTGGGGGGCTATGATTTTGCTTAACACAGGAACCAGGTAAGAAAGTGTCCCTGAGGGGTGCCTGGGTGGCTCAGTCTGTTAAGTGTCCGCCTCCAGCTCAGGTCATGATCCCAGGGTCCTGAGATCGAGCCTTGAATCAGGTTCCCTGCTCAGCGGGGACCCTGCTTCTCCCTCTGCCTGCAGCTCCCTCTGCTTGTGCTCTCTCTCTCTCTGTCAAATAAATAAATTTAAAAAAAGAAAAAGAAAAAAGAAAGTGTTCCTGAAAATCAGGAAGAGTGAATGGTCCATTTCACTGGATTGGAAGGAGTTTGTATGAGGGAAGACATGGAAGTGTGGGCTAGAGATACAGGAAAGCAGAAAGATGTTTTCCAGATTCTCCTCAGAGGGCATCAATGACAATGGGCCATATTCTTCACTCAGGCAGCAGGAAGTGAGGGCAGCTATGCGATGCCAGGGTGACAGGCATGTGGCAAGGGCAGCAGACCTCTCCCATGGTGACACCCCACACCCGATGGGCCTGCCAAGGTGCAGGCTTCTAAACTTGAAATTGTTGGGGTGAGCACTGGGATTGCTCAGTGATTGTCACCTTTTTTCCTTTAGGGGCAGTAGCAGAAGCCTTTTTTCAGATTGAATCCTTAGGTATAACAGATTAAAGCAGAGCTGTTCAGGTTGGCTCAGTTCAGCGGACCCCAGAACTACCTAGTCCCCGGCCCATCGAGGTTCCTGAGGCACCTCCAAGGGTGCAGAGCACAGTGGAAAACTGCAGCCAAGTTCAGAAGGCTGTGTGGTCAGCAAGGACTCAGAGGAGCTGGGCTGAATCAAATGGTCAAATGTGATGGTTTATGGTTGGAGCTGCCCACAGCAAGGTTTGCACAGTGGGTCTTGGTTTGAGCTCCCCCAGAAGCAGATCTTGAGGTAAGGATATGAGTGCAGGTAGTTCACATGGAAGGTGGAGAGAGAATGGAAGGTGAAGGGAAAAGGTATTTGGGCAAGGGAGGGTAGCCAGTAAGGGTGCGCTATTCAGCCAGCTACTGCAGGGGGTAACTGGAGCCAATCCTAAGAAGGAGCTCTGGGATATGGGGGCCCAAAGGTGATGGAGCTGGGGTATTCACATCTGTCAGTCATTGCTTAAGGGCTGGCCAAAGGAGATGTTAATTCCTGTTCTTCCCACTCCTTCCAGGATGCAGGCCAAATGGGCTCTGGATCGGTAGCCCTTCAACAAAGATGGCTGATCAAGTGCGGCTTACGGTGTGCCCAGAAATGGCAAGGATTTCCAAGGGTGAACACTGACAGCACTGCCTAGAAATGATCTTGTCAGTGGGTGTGGGGACAGCTGAACTGTCCATTCTGCCTATTTCTCCATCACCACCCACAAGCAGGCCTCTTACCAAGGGTTCCAGAGCATTCCAGGTTCACGGTGACAGCGCCCTGCATTCTGCTTTGCAGTCCTCAGAGGAACACCGTCTGCCTAGCCCCCATGATGCCCACCACAGCACCATGTTTTTTGATTACAATATGACTTCTCATCCATTGTGTAGGGAGAAGAATCTCTGTCTCTGTCTCTTGGTGTTCTGAAATGTCCGTCCCTGTGTGATCAAAAGACATCCAAAGAAATCTGCGCACGGAGAGAAGCATTCCGAATTTCAGAAGCTCATAAAGGACTGGGCCAGTTTTCTGGCAGAACAGGGATGTGAACTCAATGTCCTCTGGAAAACCAGTTTCACTTCTGTACCAAGAGCCTGTAATTATAGCAGCCGGGCAGGGAGGGGTATTTGAAGTGATGATTAGACATGAAAAAAAAAATTAAAGACCCTTTGTTTCTATGCTCATTATGCCTCTTTATGATGACTATACAAAAAAGTGCCATTCAGACAATTAGCTTCATTGGCAGATTATATAAATTAATGGTTTTCTAGTTTCATTCCAGGCCCCACGCTGAGTGCCCAGTAGTTGATGATAGCTCAATAAGGATGCACTTGTCCTCCTGCCTTCCTTACCCCCACCCACCTCCTTTTCTGGGAACATGGCACCCAGGGCTGCCCATTGCAGACAGAGAATGACAGAAAAACCTCTGCCTTGGCCCATCTCCCAGTGACCTCTGGGCAGAGCTCATTTCAGGGCTATGGGACCCAGCCCTGCTTGGGCAATCATTAGCCCCTCTGGGCTGTAGTCTGATTGCTTGGGGGAGGGGAGGTGGCAGATAGATGGAGTCAAACCCTTCAGTCTGAAAATTCAAAGTCCAGCCTAATCTGGCCCCAGTCTATGTACCAGGTCCTTCCCAGGAGAGCTCCATACTCCCTTCCTGAGGCCACCATTACTTCCTACCTGGATGCCTCTGCCCTGCTATCTTTCTCCTTCCCCACTTCTGTCTTCCAGATCTTACCTATTCCTCAGGGCCCCTCCATCTCCTCCATGGGGCCTTTCTTATGTTCTCTCAGGCTTTTTGCTTGCACCTCTCCTATGATCCTCACCACTTAAAATTATTTTAATTTAAAAAGCAACACATTAAAAAATAAAAAGGTAAAAAAAACACTTTAATTCACTCTTACTATAAAACATTAAACACAACTAAGCACAATTATATAGAGCAAAATGTGGAAGTCCTCCACCACTCCCTCTGTCCCTCCAACCCCTTTCCAGAGGTAATCACAGGGGACAGCTGACAACCCTCAGTGAGGTTCAGTGCTCGCTTCTCTCATCTTGGAGATTTTCCATGTCAGGGCTTAGGGCTCGACTTCATTCTTTTCAGTGGCTGGTGAACACCTGATGTGTAACCAGCCCTTTATAGTCTACCGGGGTTGCAAGGAATTTGTGACTAATAGAGTTAAAAGGCAGGTGTTTGTGAATGAACTCACTCCTTACCACTCCCCCTCCTGCTCCCCTTCCTCCTTTATACAAATCAGAGAGGTTTTAAGACTGTTCCCATAATTCATTCTCACTCTTTGCATTCTGACTTCCTCTTCATTCTAAAATATATATGTACACATATATTTTAATTCTGGAATATTTAAACTGCATGAAAAAAAATAGAGAGAACAATATAACAAACATCCAGTTACATACTTGCTAATATCTGGACATATTTTTTTCATATCCTTAAAAACAGAAAAGAGAAAGAAAAAGTAAGTTATAGGCAAAGCCAAATCCTCTTCCCCATGAATCCTTCCCCTCCTTGCCTGCCATGTTTTAGTACCCACCACCTTAACTGCTGTGTACTTCTCCTTGCTTGTTTGCACACTTTGCCATTGTTGGAGGGGAACACAGTATCAAGATATTTCCCTCCTGCATGGGGTAAGGGAGACCAGCTGGCTCTCCCAGCCGCGCCCCTGCACCAGTGTGCATGTCTCCAGGAACCATATAGTGTTACCTGGGTCTTCAATAGATGATATCACGCTCTATTTCCTTTTTTGCAACTTGTCCTTTCACTCAACTTTATGCTTTGAGATTGATTCCTGTAAACCCTGATAGTCTAGCTCATTCATAGTAACACCATGCTTTCTCGGGGGAGAGAGAGGGGACAGTGTTCCTTCCAGAGCCCCTAGGGTCATGCAGACACAGCCTGTCCTAGCAGGGCCATATATAGGCCTAGAACCTCATGGAGCTGGAGGAGATGTTTCCATGAGGATTGGGACAAAATAGCTAGAATGCCAATTGCTTTATTTCCTTACAGAATTTGAGGTTTCATAAAATGTGGGTATGCTTATGCAGATGTGCATGTTATATTTGCTGGGAAAAAACCAAACACAATTGAAAATAGCTGTGCTGGGGAGGGTTCTGTTGCTTCTTACATGGACGGAAAGGTCCTGTGCTAGGTATGGACAGTGCTAAGGGGAGAAGCGTGGTGCCCCGGTTAGAGACAAGAGGGTGAGGATGGAGAAGGGAGGTCCTTGTGTGCTGTCCTGGTACTGACTCGACAGCCCATATAAGCTGAGGGTCCCCAAGGGCAGACCTGGGTGAGAATGTCCTGTGTTAATTAGTGACAAGGGTCTGGGTGTTGAAAAAGATTGGGTTTGGAATTGTAGGATTGGAGTCTGATATCTCGCCTGAGTAGGGCATCAGGGTGTGAGAAACTCAGGCAGAACTGGGGTGTAGGGGAAGTCTGGACTTAGGGCCTCCCCCCCCAAATGTCAAAGCATCTTTTCCTCCCTGCCCCTTGTCCTGCTGTCAAACCGTTATCTAGGAGAAAGCTGGGGGCACTCATTTATACTCCCTGGAAATAAATCACAGTCACTTCTCATTCTCAGGGGTATTTGCATGCCTCCTCCTAGCTACGGCATGAGATGTTCCGTCCCTGCTGGGTCAGGTCCTAGTCCCAGGGCACAGAGCAAGAGGCCAAACAGCACAATTTCTACTTCCGCAGAGGAGAGTTTGTCAATATCTAACAAAAGCACAGATGCATTCACTTTCTAACCCAGGAATTCCACTGCCATGAATCCACCTTGAAGATGCACATCCATAAACGCAAAACAAACATGGAAGAAGTTTGTTATCATGACATTATTTATAATAGCAAAAAATTGGAAAAAATCCAAATGGCTATCTAGAGAGGACTTGATTGAATGACCAACTTGTCCTAGTTTGTATTCTCCTTTTTTAAGATTTTATTTGTTTATTTGACAGACAGACAGCTAGAGAGGGAACCCAAGCAGGGGAAGTGGCAGAGGGAGAAGCAGACTCCCCACCGAGCAGGGAGCCCGATGTGGGGCTCGATCCCAGGACTCTGGGATCATGAACTGAGCCGAAGACAGATGCTTAACGACTGAGCCACCCAGGCGCCCCCATCCTAGTTTTCAAACTGAAAAGTCCCACATCCTGGGAGCTCCCTCAGTTCCAGCAAACGTCCCCTGCAGTCTCTAAACATTTACTTGTTCTCTGGACCAATGCAATGTTTCAGACTCTGCTCAGAGTTCCCTGCCCCTGCCCTAATCCTGAGGAGCCTTGGTTCATTTGAGTGGGAATGGTGTTTAGAATTGAAGATCTATGTGCTTGGGGTGCTCACTGCTTACAGAGGTGCTATTGCTTCTAGGCCCTTTCAATGCAGAGGACTATCATATATAAGTAGATATATTGTATATATTATATATAAAATATGTCTATATTTTTATTTATTCTATTTAAATATAGACATATTTTATATATAACTGAGGGTTCACAGGTCTTTCAGTTTTAAAATTGAGAAAAGTCACTCTGTCAGGTCCTTTATGGACTTTATATATATTTAAGTACACATATATAAATCATAGGTTCATATTTACTCCAATTCAACCTTAACAATGCAGATTTTCTATTAAGTCTATTTTATTTTGTATTTGGATCTCTTTTCTCTTACCCCAAAAATGTTTGGTCTCTAGTAATATTAGAATATGTCTAATTAATTGCTTTATTCTCTAATAATACATAATACATAGTTTCCAGTATTTACTTCTTTGATCTATCTTACAACGTACCTAAAATTGTCCCCAAATGAAAACAGCACTGTTCCTAATAAAAGTACAAAGTGAAGTTGAATATTTTCTTGCAGTTCTTTCTGCTCTTCGAGTACATCTCACAAAGGACACACTGCCAGAGAACCATGTCAGACATGTCTGAAAAACGTTTTTCTTGGCATCACTGTTACTAATTTGTTATGCAGTTAAGTTCCTCTAGCCTAATTCGTTTTCAGTTTTAAGGTTTGCTTTTTTTCTTCCTTATTTAATTTTATTTTGTGAATATGCAAAAATTTTGATGTAATTAAATCCAAATGACATAAAAAGTTATATTCAGAGCAGCTTCATTTCCATTCCCATCCCTCCATCACTTTCCCCATCCCACCTCCAACAGGCAACCATTTTTATTAGTCTCCAGATTATCTTTCCAGTATTTTCTTCTTGTAAAACTAAGTGAGTAGATATGGGCATGTAATTAATGTACATTCTTTTTTCTCCATCTTTCTTTTACAGAAGCCAACATCTTGTATACACTGTTCTGCACCTTGATTTTTCCCCCCACTAACAATATGTCCTGCAATCACTCCATATTGGCACAAGGAGGGCTTTCACATTCTTTTTTACACTCACATAGCACACCATGAGTATGTGTAGCATAGTCCTCTCTCCCCAGTGATTACCTCTAGGAAGGGGCCGGGAGAGAGACGGAGGAAGGAGGGAAGGACAGAAGAAGGGGTGAAATATTTCTATATTTCATTCTTTTATTCTCTATAATTATTAATTGCTCATTATTTCATAATAAAAATAATGTATTTCTTTAAAAACATACTTTCTTAAGAGTAGTTTTAGATTCACAGCAAAACTGAGCAGCAGATACAGAGGGTTCTCCTGTCCTTCCTGAAGCCCCTACAGGCTTCAGCCTATATAGCTCCTACAGATGCACAGCCTCCCCCACTATCAACATCCCACACCAGAGTGGCACATTTATTACAACTGATGAACCTATACTGACCTGTCATTATACCCCAAGGTCCGTAATTTAGATTGGGATTCACTCTGTGTATTGCTCTATTAATTACAAGCACTGAAATGATGGGAGTGATGATAAGGTACACACCAGGACAGGTCATGGGAGTCTGTTTGAAGAGCTTCCCACTGGCCAAACTTGAGACCATTGGAGCACCAAAAAAAAAAAAAAAGAAAGAATAATGACTGCTTATTAGAAAACATCAAATATGCAAAGACATGTGAGTCTGTAGTGATACTTTTTTAAATTTTATTTTATTGTTATGTTAATCACCATACATTACATCATTAGTTTTTGATGTAGTGTTCCATGATTCATTGTTTGCATATAGCACCCAGTGCTCCCTTCAGTATATGCCCTCTTTAATACCCATCACCAGGCTAACCCATCCCCCATCCCCCTTCCCTCTAGATCCCTCAGTTTGTTTCTCAGAGTCCATAGTCTCTCATGGTTTGTCTCCCCCTCCGATTTCCACCCCCTTCATTTTCCCTTCCTGCTATCTTTTTCTTCTTCTTCTTTTTTTTTTAACATAGAATATATTATTTGTTTCAGAGGTACAGGTCTGTGATTCATCAGTCTCAGACAATTGAGTCTGTAGTAATACTTTTTAAAAGAGAGGGGGAAGGAGAGGGGAGGAGCAAGATGGTGGAGGAGTAGGAGATCTAAATTTCATCTGGTCCCAGGAATTCAGCTAGATAGGGATCAAACCATTCTGAACACCTACGAACTCAACAGGAGATCAAGGAAAGGAATAGCAGCAACTCTCTGAACAGAAAAGCGACCACTTTCTGGAAGCAGGGACCCACCAAGCGGCAGGTCCAGAGAGACTCCACTTCCTCCCCCGGGAGGAGTGGCATGGGAGCACACTGCAGGACTCTGCTGGGTTTGGAGACTCCAAACGGGGTCGTGTGCCAGAGATAGAAATGCTCGGTCACAGGCCAGGTCTCCTCTGATTTGTTTAGTGCATATTTTTCTGGGGACATTGTTACCCTGTTAGCATTTTGTTCTCTCATTCATCTATTCTCCCCTGGACAAAATGACAAGACGAAAAAAATCACCTCAAAAAAAAAGAAAAAGAGGCAGTACCAACTGCCAGGGACCTAATCAATACGGACATTAGTCAGATGTCAGAACTAGAGTTCAGAATGATGGTTTTAAAGATACTAGCTGGGCTTGAAAAAAGCATGGAAGATATTAGAGAAACCCTTTCTGGAGAAATAAAAGAACTAAAATCTAACCAAGTTGAAATCAAAAAGGCTATTAATGAGGTGCAATCAAAAATGGGGGTGCTAACTGCTAGGATAAATGAGGCAGAAGAGAGAATTAGTGATATAGAAGACCAAATGATGGAAAATAAAGAAGCTGAGAAAAAGAGAGATAAACAACTACTGGATCATGAGGGCAGAATTTGAGAGATATGTGATACCATAAGATGAAACAATATTAGAATAATTGGGATCCCAGAAGAAGAAAGAGAGAGAGGGCAGAAAGTATATAGGAGCAAATTAGAGCAGAGAACTTCCCTAATTTGGGGAAGGAAACAGGCATCAAAGTCCAGGAGGCACAGAGAACCCCCTCAAAATCAATAAAAATAGGTCAATGCCCCGACATCTAATAGTAAAACTTATGAGTCTCACAGACAAAGAGAAAATCCTGAAAGCAGCTCGGGAGAAGAGATATGTAACCTACAATGGTAGAAACATTAGATTGGCAACAGACCTATCCACAGAGACCTGGCAGGCCAGAAAGGACTGGCAGGATATATTCAGAGCACTAAATGAGAAAAATATGCAGCCAAGAATACTATATCCAGCTAGGCTGTCATTGAAAATAGAAGGAGAGATAAAAAGCTTCCAGGACAAATGAAAACTAAAGGAATTTGCAAACACGAAACCAGCCCTATAAGAAATATTGAAAGGGGTCCTCTAAGCAAAGAGAGAGCCCAAAAGTAACATAGGCCAGAAAGGAACACAGACAATATACAGTAATAGTCACATTACAAGCAGTACAATGGCACTAAATTCATCTCTTTCAATAGTTACCCTGAATATAAATGGGCTAAATGCCCCAATCAGAAGACACAGGCTATCAGATTGGATAAAAAAACAAGACCCATCAATATGCTGTCTGCAAGAGACTCATTTTAGACCCAAAGACATCCCCAGATTGAAAGTGAGGGGGTGGAAAACCATTTACCATGCTAATGGACACCAAAAGAAAGCTGGGGTGGCAATCCTTATATCAGACAAATTAGATTTTAAACCAAAGACTATAATAAGAGATGAGGAAGGACACTATATCCTACTTAAAGGGTCTATCAAATAGAAGATCTAACAATTGTAAATATCTATGCCCCTAACATGGGAGCAGCCAATTATGTAAGCCAATTAATAACAAAAGCAAGAAACACATCGACAACAATACAATTATAGTGGGGGACTGTAACACCCCCCTCACTGAAATGGACAGATCATCTAAGCAAAAGATCAACAAGGAAATAGAGACTTTAAATGACACACTGGACCAAATGGACTTCACAGATATATTCAGAACATTCCATCCCAAAGCAACAGAATACACATTCTTCTCTAGTGCCCATGGAACATTCTCCAGAATCGATCACATCCTAGGTCACAAATCAGGTCTCAACCAGTACCAAAAGATTGGGATTACTCCCTGCCTATTTTCAGACCACAATGTTTTGAAACTAGAACTCAATCACAAGAGGAAAGTTGGAAAGAACTCAAATACATGGGGGCTAAAGAGCAACCTACTAAAGAATGAGTGGATCAACCAGGAAATTAAAGAAGAATTTTAAAAATTCATGGAAACCAATGAAAATGAAAACAAACTATTCAAAATCTTTGGGATGCAGCAAAGGCAGTCCTAAGAGGAAAGTATATAGCAATACAAGCCTTTCTCAAGAAACGAGAAAGATCTCAAATACACAACCTAACCCTACACCTAAAGGAGCTAGAGAAAGAACAGCAAATAAAGCCTAAACCCAGCAGGAGAAGAGAAATAATAAAGATCAGAGCAGAAATCAATGAAATAGAAACCAAAATAACAATAGAACAGATCAATGAAACTAGGAGCTGGTTCTTTGAAAGAATTAACAAGATTGATAAACCCTTGGCCAGACTTATCAAAAAGAAAAGAGAAATGACCCAAATAAACAAAATCATGAATGAAAGAGGAGAGATCACAACCAACACCAAAGAAATACAAACAATTATAAGAACATATTATGAGCAACTCTATGCCAGCAAATTAGATAATCAGGAAGCAATGTATGCATTCCTAGAGATGTATCAACTACCAAAACTGAACTAGGAAGAACTAGAAAACCTGAACAGACCTATAACCACTAAGGAAATTGAAGCAGTCATCAAAAATCTCCCAACAAACAAAGCCCAGGGCCAGATGGCTTCCCAGGGGAATTCTACCAAACATTTAAAGAATTAATACCTATTCTTCTGAAACTGTTCCAAAAAATAGAAATGGAAGGAAAACGTCCAAACTCGTTTTATGAGGCCAGCATTACCTTGATCCCAAAACCAGACAAAGATCCCAACAAAAAGGAGAATTACAGACAAATATCCCTGATGAACATGGATGCAAAAATTCTCACCAAAATACCAGCCAATAGGATCCAACAGTACATTAAAAGGATTATTCACCACGACCAAGTGGGATTTATCCCTGGGCTGCAAGGTTGGTTCAACATCTGCAAATCAATCAATGTGATACAATACATTAATAAAAGAAAGAACAAGAACCATATGAGCCTCTCAACAGATGCAGAAAAAGCATCTGACAAAGTACAGCATCCTTTCTTGATCAAAACTCTTCAGAGTATAGGGATAGAGGGTACATACCCCAATATCATAAAAGCCATCTATGAAAAACCCACAGCGAATATCATTCTCAATGGGGAAAAACTGAGAGCTTTCCCCCTAAAGTCAGGAACACGGCAGGGATGTCCACTATCACCACTGCTATTCAACATAGTATTAGAAGTCCTAGCCACAGCAATCAGACAACAAAAAGAAATAAAAGGCATCCAAATCGGCAAAGAAGAAGTCAAACTCTCACTCTTTGCAGATGATATGATACTTTATGTGGAAAGCCCAAAAGACTCCACCCCAAAACTGCTAAAACTCATACAGGAATTCAGTCAAGTGGCAGGATATAAAATCAATGCACAGAAATCAGTGGCATTCCTATACACCAACAACAAGACAGAAGAAAGAGAAATTAAGGAGTCGATCCCATTGACAATTGCACCCAAAACCATAAGATACCTAGGAATAAATCTAACCAAAGAGGCAAAGAATCTGTACTCAGAAAACTATAAAATACTCATGAAAGAAATTGAGGAAGACACAAAGAAATGGAAAAATGTTCCATGCTCATGGATTGGAAGAACAAATATTGTGAAGATGTCAATGCTACCTAGAGCAATCTACACATTCAGTGCAATCCCCATCAAAATACCATCAACTTTTTTCAAAGAAATGGAGCAAATAATCCTAAAATTTGTATGGAACCAGAAAAGACCCCAAATAGCCAGAGGAATGTTGAAAAAGAAAAGCAAAGCTGGTGGCATCACAATTCCAGACTTCAAGCTCTATTACAAAGCTGTCATCATCAAGACAGTATGGTACTGGCACAAAAACAGACACATAGATCAATGGAACAGAATAGAGAGCCCAGAAATGGACCCTCAACTCTTTGGTCAACTAATCTTTGACAAAGCAGGAAAGAATGTCCAATGGAAAAAAGACAGTCTCTTCAACAAATGGTGTTGGGAAAATTGGACAGCCACATGCAGAAGAATGAAACTGGACCATTTCCTTACACCACACACAGAAATAGACTCCAAATGGTTGAAAGACCTAAATGTGAGACAGGGGTCCATCAAAATCCTAAAGGAGAACACAGGCAGCAACCTATTCGACCTCAGCCGCAGCAACTTCTTCCTAGAAACATCGCCAAAGGCAAGGGAAGCAAGGGCAAAAATGAACTATTGGGACTTCATCAAGATAAAAAGCTTTTGCACAGCAAAAGAAACAGTCAACAAAACCAAAAGACAACCGACAGAATGGGAGAAGATATTTGCAAATGACATATCAGATAAAGGGCTAGTATCCAAAATCTATAAAGAACTTCTTAAACTCAACACCCAAAGAACAAATGATCCAATCAAGAAATGGGCAGAAGACATGAACAGACATTTTTCCAAAGACATCCAAGTGGCCAACAGACACATGAAAAAGTGCTCAACATCGCTCGGCATCAGGGAAATCCAAATCAAAACCTCAATGAGATACCACCTCACACCAGTCAGAATGGCTAAAATTAACAAGTCAGGAAATGACAGATGTTGGTGGGGATGCAGAGAAAGGGGAACCCTCCTACACTGTTGGTGGGGAATGCAAGCTGGTGCAGCCACTCTGGAAAACAGTATGGATGTTCCTCAAAAAGTTGAAAATAGAGCTAACCTATGACCCAGCAATTGCACTACTGGGTATTTACCCCAAAGATACAAATGTAGGGATCTGAAGGGGTATGTGCACCCCGATGTTTATAGCAGCAATGTCTACAATAGCCAAACTGTGGAAAGAGCCAAGATGTCCATTGACAGATGAATGCATAAAGAAGAAGTGGTATATATATACAATGGAATATTATGCAGCCCTCAAAAGGAATGAAATCTTGCCATTTGCAATGACGTGGATGGAACTGGAGGGTATTATGCTGAGTGAAATAAGTTAATCAGAGACAGACATGTATCATATGACCTCACTGATATGAGGAATTCTTAATCTCAGGAAACAAACTGAGGGTTGCTGGAGTGGTGGGGGGTTGGGAGGGATGGGGTGGCTGGGTGATAGACATTGGGGAGGGTATGTGCTGTGGTGAGCACTGTGAATTGTGTAAGACTGTTGAATCACAGACTTGTACCTCTGAAACAAATAATACATTATATGTTAAAAAAAAAAGAAGAAGAAGAAGAAGATAGCAGGAAGGGAAGAATGAAGGGGGGTAAATCGGAGGGGGAGACAAACCATGAGAGACTATGGACTCTGAGAAACAAACTGAGGGTTCTAGAGGGGAGGGGAGTGGGAGGATGGGTTAGCCTGGTGATGGGTATTAAAGAGGGCAGGTACTGCATGGAGCACTGGGTGTTATATGCAAACAATGAATCATGGAACACTACATCAAAAACTAATGATGTAATGTATGGTGATTAACATAACATAATAAAAAAAGAAAAAAGAGGGGGAAAAAAGAAAAAATTCAATTGCCATCATTGGAGATAACTAATATATTAAGTCCTTATTCTGAAAATTGATAAAGGACAAAAAAGACATTTACCCTGCTTTTGTGTGTGTGTGCGTAGGAACTTTAGTTCATCCCTAGTTGACGAGAGAAGGCTGTTCCATACAGAAAAAATGTCAGCTAATAAACAGAGAAGAAGAGCAAATCATCATTTTGCAACCGCCTATATAATTACTGATTCATCTTTAGCCATTATTGGTTTACATACTTCCTGCAAAAACAATGTCCCCTTGCGACACACGCATAGGTAGTTGTCCTTCCAACCCTATCTCTGAAGGAGGTGTGACAAGTGTAGGCTCCATTTCATAGACCAGGAGACAGAGACCCCAAGATGGGCTGCTGGTAAGAAGGTTGGACTCCAGATCTTTGACTCCCGATGCAGCATTCTTTCTTCTAGAGGACACTGTTTCCCTGAGCTCTGGAGGCCAGAAGTCGGAAATGAAGGTGTCGGCAAGGCCGCGCTCCCTCTGAAACCTGTAGAGAGAATCCTTCCTTGCCTCTTCCAGCTGCTGGTGGGGGCTGGCAGTCCTCGGTGTCCTTTGCCTGTAGATGCGTCCCTACAGCGTGTGCCTCCCTTGTCATGTGGCCGGACCATTATTCTTGGCTGCTTCACCCAACTGGTGATAGGTTGTTGGAGAACACACACTCACACTGTGCCAATGGATCACCCCAGAGATTACTTCCTAATCCCAAAGGGGAAACATGCTTTTTCAATGGAGAAATCTGGTCATTGATAACCTACATCGTCAACTGCTAACCTAAACAGGCATCACTAACCTAAACGCAGCACCCCTCACAGTGCCACAACCTGACATTATGTGTCTCCTGAAAAGATGCAGTATGATGGATGTAACATTACCTGTGGATGCCACAAATATTTAAGTTGGACCCAATCAAGCATTTGGATGTAATCTGGATCTGAAAGAAATCCACGGAAGTGGAAGTCACATGGCCCATAAAGAAGCCAGTGACATTAATCCAGAATTTCAGACATTCTACAAGACAGCCGGCCTAGTCTCTTAAAAAAAACCAATGCCATTGGAGAAAAAGAAGAGGATTATCTAGACTAAAATAGAGTAAACAGACACAGTCAATGTAATGCATGACATTTGATCTGATTCTCGTTTTGTTTTGTTTAAAAAAAGATGTAAAAGACATTTGGGGGACCGTGGGGGAAGTTTTAATTTGAGTCTAATGTTGGGCTATATATATTTATATTATGAATATAATATTGGAGATTAATGTTAATTATTTTAGGAGTTATAAGGACATTGTGTTTATGGAACAAAATCTCCTTATTCTGAGGAAATGCTTGCTGAAATAATAAGGAGTGAAGTATCATGATGTCTGAAATTTACTTTCAACAAAAATCAAATATATACACACAGAGATAAAGCAAATACAGTAAATGTTGACAGTTTTCCATCTGAGTGGTGAGGAGAGGAGTGTTCACAGTACTATTCTTTCAACTTTTGTGTATTTTTTAATTTTTTAATAATAAAAATTGGAATATGCCTTCATAAAAATCAAGCATCAATCACCCATTTTTAATAGGAACTAAATTTCAAGGCCCCAGAGAGCCTCCAGGGCAGAAGGAAAGCTTACTTCCCAGAAGAATGCCAGCCAACAGATGCAGAAGGAAGGGCACATCATTGTTTCACCAACACTATTACAATGGTTGATTAGGCACGCTTTACTCATTGTTGCTACTTTCTTCAGGTGAATGGTTGATGGGGAACTGAACATTCATAAAGTGCCGTAGGATCATCACACAGATCATTTTAGTGGGAGATTCAGACCTTCATCAACTTCACTTGACAGGCAACCTTAGGATCGTTCAGGAAGGTGTAGGAAGACTGCTCTGTGGAGAGTCATGGTGACCTTGAATGTACCCACACAGGCAAAGGCTTGAGCGGCAGCCAATCTGGTCTTGGCAGAACATCCTGTGATCTCAGAACACAGGATGAGAGGCTTGTAGGGAGCGGCCATGAGGCCATCTCCCACTGGCCTCCCCATCTCCCCGGGGAGGCTGTCGTGCAAGACTTTCTCCTTGCCTCCCAGGTTCTGCTGAGGAATGGGGCCTTCTGCTCCACCCCTGCTGCCCCCTGCCTCCGAACACTGGTGCAGCTTGCACCCCTGCTCAGCTGCAGTCAGTCCTTGGCTGGTCTGCCAACCACACCGTCACCTGCCCCTGTGGTTTCAGCGTTGTCCCTTTTGCTATGTGGACAAGGATCATGGCAGGCTGGCACCTTTGGCATACTTCCTTTCACTGCCTGCATAAGGAAGCCTGTCTAAATCTAAACGGGCTTGTACCGTTACTGATCCAATCAGTCAGGCCTTAGCCTTGGCTTTGACTTATTTCGTATGTGAGAGCTTGGCAAAAGGGTCATCCAGACATTAGGTCTCCCAAAGCGGTCTGAAGCACGCAGCATCACCTATGGCGTACTCCAGCCAAAATGTTCAACTTCAACATGCCACCATCATCCCCAAGGGGACTGTGCTCAGTTAAAAGAAATTTAAGAACATAATCAGATGCAGTGTCAGAGCCTTGATTTGAAACTGGCTTGGATAAACCAGGTGTAAAGGATATTTTCTTTGTCAATTGGAAAATTGGGGTATGGTTTGAGTGTTAGATAAAATAAAAATTTATCTAAGCATAAGAATCAAAACAAGTGGACCACAAAACTGTACAGTATGATCTCATTTTGATTAAAAATTGTGTATAGAAAAAGATCTCGAAGAGTGTATGGGTCATTAGTTGCCACAATAATGCACAAAACAACCCGAACATTTCAGTGGTGTGCAATAATCAGCATTTATTCCCTATTCTCTCTTTCGCAAGTCATCTGGGATTATCTGGGTCGACCTTGGTGGGACTTCAGGCTAAGGCCAGGGCTAATCCATGTGTTTCTCCTCCTCCTACGCCTACCTGAGGCACGTCCCTCTCTTGGTGAAAGGCAAGAGTGTAAATTGGAAAACTCTGCCCCATGAGCACACCTCAAGCCATTGATGGCGTCATGTCTGCTCACACCCCCGAAGCAAGGTCTGAAACCAAGGGGCAGGGTAGTTTAGCCCACCTGCTATGAGGCCATGACAAGGTGTGGACATTTAATACTACTACAGGGGGGTGGAGAATCGGGACCAATAATTTAATCCTCCACAAAGGGTATGCTCTGGACCGAAGTTACATCACTAATCTGTGAATGGTAGAAATGCAGTGCTTTGATTTTTTCACATTTACCTGTTGGCATTTTTCTAATTTTCTGTAGTAAGTGTATATTATATATTGAAATAATGAAAAGTTAATTTAAAAGGTAATAAGTACACAAAGACCTACTTCAATTCCTTATCCGTCAAATCCCCGTTCCATATAAACTGGGAAGATTTCATTCTGTTTAAGTAAACGTACCTAGTTTTTTAGAGGTTGCTCTGCTGGGGGGCGGCTATTGTGGGAGGGGAACAAGGAGTGGTGGGGAAAGGACACTTTTCTCTCCAGGAGACACTTGACAAAGGGCCCTGTTTGTCCGTACTGGGGGAGGGGGGGTGGGGAGTAGAGATGCCGTGTCCCTCGTAGCCTGTCCCTGGAGGCTTGTCTCAGCTCCTCCAGGAAATGCTTCTGGATTGGGGACCTTCTAGATTGAGAGCTTCTAGAATATGTCTCCCATATGTCAACGCTTTGACCTGACACCCTTTTAGAATCTAGCTCACAGGATTCCACCTTTGTAAGCCACTGCCCATTGCCCAGGACTCAGCGGAGCAGCGAGCACTGAGTAGGCCTGGGGCCATCTTTCTTCCCTGGACACACCTCCAGGGGAGGGGATGACATGGGGGGGACGCCAGGCAGAAGCTGTGCTGTTGCTGCACTGGGACCCTCCCTCCTCAACATGCCTCACACTCCTGACTTCGTTCCTGCTGTTCTCTAGCCTGGGACCTTTCTCCTCCCTCTTCCCCTTCTTCTCTCCCTCTCCATGTGGGAAGACTCTCTATTACCTATCATGCCAAACTAGTCCCCTCCTTCCTCTGGACTCTCTCCTGTCACTTGCCTTGGTCCCCAGAGGGCTTTGTCCACCCCTCTGTCCCAGCAGCCGGGGCCTGACGTCTTAGAGCTGCTGTGTATGTGTCTCCCCCTTCAAGATTCAAACCCCACCTGCCAATTTTCTAGTTCTTGGTGTGGGGCCGTGTCTACAGTAGGTGCCTGGTCATCATTTGCTGAGTGAGCAGACAGCAACATGTTGTGCACGGCTTGTGAGTGGACATGATGCCTCGTGTCCCAGCACTCAGCCCCTTCTAGCTAGCTAGTCACTCTCAGAAATAGTCAGTGCTTCTCCAGGCCCATGCTGAAGGGCTGGTTGCCCCAAAGACCCCATAAGGTGCCCCCACATACATACCCCCAGGGGAAGGTCAGCTCCACACCTGACCCCTAGCAGGACCCATAACCTTCCGATAGAAGTTGGGTATGCCAAGAGTAACCGTGTTCCCAAGGAATGTGATAATAACAAATGTAAATCCCTCTATGACACAGCCTCCCCCCCTTTCGTGAAGGAGATGTTCAAATCAACAAGCATTTATGAAGCACCTACTGCATGCCAGGCAGATGAAATTCATGCAACTCTTGCCAGCGGGTGTTTTAAATACCCAACAGACATAGCAACATCTGTCCCACACTGTACAAACTACTACTGTTAATTGTTTGGACCCAACTACTTAATAAACCAAATTGTCAGTTTTTTATTCAGGGTGGGAGGCAGTATCCAGGGGCTCCATAAAAGAACTCCTGAGGCACTAAAGTTTCCATGAATCAAGAAAGTTTGGGAACCCCCAGCTAATAGCATTCTATAGAAGCATAAACAGTTTTCTTTTTCATCTTACAAAAATGGACTCATAAAGTGTATCTGACTTTAGAACCTGCTTTTTTCCTTTCACCATCTTGAGAGTATGTTTGCGTGTAATCAAATGATTTCTTTTTGCTTTGTTAGATACATATTTTTTTCAAATTTCTCCCTTTTTATAAATAATGCTATGTGAACATCTTTGTGAATAAGGACACCACATGGCTTGGCCGGAAGTTGTGTCTATGTTTAAGGCTTTCAATATGTGGCCAAACTACTTTCCAGAAAGGTCTCCTTTAACTGCATTTCAACCAGTAGTGTGTCAAAATAGCAGATTTACGGTATATTATCCTGTATAATATCATTTAAAGAATACTTGTCGTTTAATAGACTAAAAATGCTTTATCATGATTGTTCTCATGTATTTTCGCAGTTGCTATTGAGTTTGGAAATGTTTTCATTTGTTTATTGGCCACTCATGGTTCTTTGGTGAATTGTCTATTCACGTTCTTTGCTCATTTTTTACTTAGAATGCTCATCTATTCTTTATTGATTTGCAAGAGGCTCCATCCAATTTTAATGAAAAGTTTAAATCCCCGATGCAGCTGTCAGAAATGCTGATGGCTGCAGATCTAATTGTTTTAATAAGTTCCACTAATGACTCAGAGGCTAATGAAGGTGTAGATCTGATTGATGGAGCTTAGAAAAGCGATGTAATTAGAAGTTTCCTCTCCCAATCAAAAGAGCCAACTATATTTATCAGTTCAACTTCCTAGTTTTCTTCCTATTTTGAAAAAATACATTTAAATATATCCCACTGGTCTTGGCAGGGTGGCAGGGAGGACATGAGAACCATGTCTGGTTGTTATATAACCCTCCAATTAAGTTAGGGTCTTATCTCCTCTTTTAGGTTTCATATTCTGTCTTCAAAGTGGAAGCTTCAAATCTCTTTGGTTCATTTCTGCCTCGGCAGCCTCCAGAACCGGGAGCCAGGATGTCACCTAGCAACCAGGGCTCTGCTTATAGAAACATGAGCCTCAGCATGGCCAAGAGAGGAAAATCACCAGTTGGAATGAAAAGTTTTAGCTTTGAACTAAAGACCAGCCAGAGGCATAGCACCTAGTGAGATGTCATAACCAGATGTGCTGGAACCCCAGGTTCGCAGAGTTGGGGTGAGGGATGGTTTCAGGTACAACCTCTGGAGGCTTTGCTCCCCAGCCTGAGGGGTGACAAGAAGGTGAGTGCTCCCATATTTCTTACTGCCTGAGTTTCTGAGATAGGTAGCTTCACTGGGAGGCCACAGAGTTCAATTCTTCACTCAAGAATTTGGCCATGAGGGCTTCTCCCTGCGGAGTCAGTTTTATCATTTGGGTCTGAGTAAGAATGTGTAAAAACCTCTCAAGGGGCTCCCACACTGTGAGGTTAAGGGTTATATTAACACCTCCAGGGTGTTCTGCATCCATCATCCATCGTCCATCGTTAGAAAGAGATGTGTGGCCACAAGTGGGGAAAAGCTGGATTCACTGAGTTTCTGAGGGAGGCAGAAACTTCTGGCCTCCAGTGTTGTAATCTTACTGGCAGACTGTCCCTATTTACTAGTTATAGTATCTTGAAACAATCCACCCCCCAAACACACACACATACACACAGACACTTACACATCCATTATGGATTCCCATTCCTTCTTATTTTTCCTTCTCTTTCTCCATAGGACTTGCTCTGGCCAAGGGACTATTATTCAGCATTACTGGACAGGAGCAGGGACCTTAAATGTTCTTCAGTGGTTTGGCTTGCTCTTCTACCCCCTGTTATGAAAAGATAAGCCCCAGGTAGCCACTGGTCCAAGAATGAGGAGACATGTATTGCACACCTAAACTTGCCCGTAGCCTGAAATAGAGCCAACCCAGCCAACCCTCAGGCCCATGAACAAGAAAAACAAAGGGTTTCTGGTTGTAAGTCACTGAGCTTTGAGGACTATTTGTTAGGCCGCTTTCTTACTGCAATTGCTGACTATTACACTGTTCATGACTATCACTATATCCTTCTAGATTTCCTGGTCTCTGTATTTTCCAAAATCTGGTTGGATCAGCTTTTCCTTCAATTCTATGAGCTTTATCGTACCCTTCTAATAAAGTTTTCTCTTGGCTAAAGTTAGTTGGAATTGATTCCTGTGGCTTGTAACTCAGAACCCTTAGGGCTCATCTACCAATTCCTTACTGAATCTCTGGTCTGAATTCAGAAGCTTTCTCATATGATCGAGTAGTTTATTCCAGTCCTCCTTCCCCCTTATCCTTTTCTTTTCAGATGGCCTCTGTGGCATCCAACTGAAACAATTGGTGCCCTGGACGATGTCTGGGGGATTTTGCATACATTTGCTTTGCATGGAACATCCTCTTCCCATCTCCATCGGCTGAAGTCCCGCGCCCCTTTCAAGGCTCCACTCAAACACAATCTCCTCTATGAAGCCTTCCCTCATTCTCCTGGGAGACATTTTCCCCTCTGCCATACTAGAAGCAATTGTCCCTAGTCCAGATGGAGCTTACCTTCCTTGACAGTGCTGCTATAGTTTATTCCCCACCAGAGGGGGACTCACTGAGGCCATCTCTCAGGGGAAGCAGAGAGAGTCCAGGTTCTTTTCCTTCATACTCATTCTTGCTAGTCGCTTTCCAGTATTTCCTGACACATGGGGACACAGCTTTGTATTATCTATTTTTGAACCCACAGTGCCAAGCTCAGGGTCCAGAACAAAGTTATGCTCTAAGGTATTATTGGTTATTTGAATGCAGGCATGAACAAATGTCCATCTTTTCTAGAATTTCAGGCCAGAATAAGCACATAGTAGAAATATAATTTTGGCCAGTGACATGTTTCCTTTGAACCCAAAATCGGACACAACTATCATCTTATTTACCTTATCAAAGATGAAGTTGGATCTGGGGTTAGCCAAAGGCCAAACGTTGTAGGAAAACTTCCAAATGAACCATCCAGCCCTTGAAATTCACTGCAGTTGATGGGACCATCATAGATCCAGTACATGTAACCCATGAAATGAGGTCCAGTGTGGGGAAGCAAGAAGCCAAAACTTACACAGACGGTTGAGAACTGGAAGCCAGATCTCCAGATTGTGAGTCCTCTATTTCTTACAAGGAGTAGCAGACCAGAAAGGGTCCAAGCTGGGTTTTTCCATTTTCCATGGGTCTTCCTACACAGCCTGTTGATGGGGAGGACATCGCCATCCCTGTACCAACCTCCACAGACACAAAGGCTGCTCTTCCATGCCCGGGAGGATTCTTAAAATAATAATGCTGCCTGCCTCTGTGGGCTGGAGCCAGCTGTCTTGGTACACTCTGTGCCTGAATTACAATTTCCTGCTCTTTTACTTGTGGCGATGATTGGTGTCACAGTAACTGGTCAGTCATGCCTACTTCTGTGCTTGTAGTCAAGGCTTGAGTAGGCAGGAGAGGGATCCAGGTTGGAAGGAACCAGGTGAGTGTCATGTGATGGGGCAAGCAGAACTTTTGGAGCCAGAAAGATCTGAGTTCAAATCCTGGCTTTGCCCCTTGCTGGCCCTGTGGTCTCATTTTTCTCATTTGTATGGTGGGAGTAAAAATGGTATCTATCTTGGGGAGGTAAGGTGAGGTAAATATTGTGTCTGACACAATCAGGTGGTTAGTGAGTATTATCTTACTCTGTATGATAAGGAAGAAAGCTGTCCTAGATTGGGCTACCCCAGAAGCAGATCCTGAGTCAAGCTTATTTGGGAGGTGATCCTAGAAAACATCAGTATGAGGGCAGGGAATGTGTCAGAAAAAGGGATGATAAGCGATACTGGGTACTCTAACATGTAGGTTACCCCTGTGAGCATTTGAAGTTCAGCCCCACCAGGGACCTCTGGGACACAGGGTAGAACACACTTCAGAGTTGTCTCTCCTGCAGAGGGCGAGGAGGTTGGAGTATTTATTCACCCCAATTCCCATCCATCATTGACTGAGAGCTGCTGGGGGGCGAGGCTTAACCGCCCAGCACAGCTTGCTCTTGGTGCCAGCTCAGTGGGATTAAGTAGCCAGAGAGAACCTTCTTCAGGCAGCAAGTTGCACCTGCTGGAAACTGGACATCATGGGGTCCACGTGCAAGGGAATGGTCAAAGTGGGGCCCCCACAGCATCTGCTACAAGGGCCCAAATCTCATCAGGAGAAGCTGCATCTGTCACATCAGGTCTGAGCTTGGGCTAGAATCAGGATGCCAAACCTAAAAGTCAGGAGCTGATGCAGGTAACCTTTGGAGGTGGGGAGTGAGTCGGAAATGATGTTAGGAGTCCTGGACATTTGCCCTCAACTGTCCTGGAAGCCCAAGCTCCACATTCCTGGGTGTTGGTTACACTGTGAGGCAGGTCAGATTTCTCTCTGTTAGCATGACCCAGGGCAATTTGGGATTGCACTGAGAGCCTTTCTCACTCATTCAAAACATAGGGGTCCCTGTTTCCCACATATACCCTCCCCTACTCCCATACTAGGGCTAAAGCTAAAGACCTGGTACTGAGTGCTGGGTACACACACTGTGTGTGTGTGTGTGTGTGTGTGCGCGCGTGCGTGCGCGCATGCACGTACACACACACGCAGGTCCTGAGAGAACTATGTAGGGGACGAGCACTTGGCTCATCAAATGCAGTGATTTCAACCTGGGCTAAGCTGAATCGCACAATAAGAAATGGACAGAATGAAGGAGCCCTATGCATGAGAAAGGAGCTGAATTCTATGTGAATCCTCCCAAGACACAGCCTCCCTTAATGGCCAACAGATAGAAGTATTTGGAGATGCCTTATGCTTTGTAAGTCAAGTGTCAGAAATTCCCACAGGGTTTGGGTTTGAATGGATTATTTGAGTTGCCTGAATGCTTTTCTGATAGAATTACAAAAAGGTGCTAGGCTTTGTGACTTCCAATGTAAACATAATGAAATGAGAAAAATATCAAAGTGTGTCGCCAACCTCACAGAAAAATTACCCACGAAAAAAACTTTTAGCAGCCAATTTCCATTAGAGCTTTCTTTGGAGTTTATAAATATATGTACTGATAACAATTACCATGATTACCTTTTGTTGAGAGCCTCCTATCTGCCGCTTATGTAGATTTTCATATCTTATTGCATTGAAGCCTCACAAGAATTGGATAGGAGGAAATAAAGGCACCAAGAGGTTAATTGATTTGCTCAAGGTTGCACAGCAGGTAGGGCTGGGATTCAGCACCAGATTTCTGCTTTCAAAGCCTGTTCTTTAAATTCTTCACACCTCGTACCAGGTGATGTATTTGAAACTGATTTCCTTTTGGTGGTAAAATGTTATTCTTGGAAGCACTGAGATCATTTCTTGACTTCTTCATCATAATCAGAATTTGTAGACCCCTACAGCCACATGGAATCCATGGTTTTGACTCAGCTTCCAGGTTTGGTGATGGCTCCATGCTAATTGTCATAGCTGCAAATGTATACACCAGATCCAGCCTCCAGATTTGCTTAGACTGGCCTACATGGTGTGGTACCGTAATTTGAAGTTAAGTTACACTTACAACTTGGGAGATTTGATATCAAAATTGGGATTTCCAGCTCTTTTGGAAAAATCAAAGGATCTGTAACACTGATGGGAGCTCCCTCTTGAGTTCACTGCAGTCCCCACCTGTCCCTCCTGCCTCCCTGTCATTAGTGCCAAGTCATGGGTCCATGTAGCATCACATTTTGCTCTGTTTTGGTGGTTTTTCTTTTTTAAGTTAATTAGATTTTTCTAATTCCTTTATCCTGCTAATTGTTTCCTCACTTTTCTTGGCCTCTTTAGGCATTTACATTTTTGACACTTGAAAATCAAATACCACCACCGCCACCCGCCCCATACAGTTCTTCAGAGACACAGGGAAACCATCCTGGGTTTTATCCTGTCCTCTCTTCTGTGCTCTTGTCTTGCTGAATGGCACATAGACACCAACTCACCTTCAGACAAGTCTTTTTATTTTTTTTTTAAGATTCATTTATTTATTTTAGAGATAGGAGAGGCAGAGTGAGAGAGAATCTAAGCAGATTCCATGCTGAGCACAGAGCCCGATACAGGGCTCCATCTCATGACCCTGAGATCATGACTGAGCCAAGACCAAGAATTGAACGCTTAACTGACTGAGCCACCCAGGTGCCCCCAAAACAAGCCTTTTTAAATTGTAGATCTAAAATGTGTTATTGCTTCTCCAGCCTCTGCTTCCTCATTTGGAAGGTGCCTCCAGGTCACTTCATCTGGATAGTTAACCAAAAGCTAAGCCAAATGACCAGGTCACCCAAACACTGAGACCCAGTCTGCCAAATGAGCAATTCACTACATCGTTAGATCTTTTGAAGTATTCTGTTTTCATTGATCAGTTCATCTTGGCTCCATAACAGGATCTTATGGAATAATGAACTATTGTCTCTCCCCATGGAAACCCCCCCCCCCGCCCCCACTCTCTACTGCCACAACTGGAGACTGAGGTGCCAAGACAGAGCAGTGGGGCAGGTTGACAGGGAGAAAGGGGACAAAAGAGAGGCAGGCTGGTGGGGGTGGGGGGCATAAAGAGAATACATTCGTGGGACTGTGTTCTTTATTATAAAGACTCATAAATACGTTAACCTTATGAATAAGGAAACATGAGTGAAGAATATGCTCATAAAAATTCTCCTTATTAAAAAATATATTATACTTCTTTCTCTCCCTCCGTTTCCCCTCTCCACCCTTAGGCCCCAGCAGCAGCAGAGGAAGTGGGAGCAAGGACACAATGAATGCTCTGTGTAAATGTTGTTACAAGCACAAAATGAAAACTGGTCAATTAAAACTAAGTAATTAGACAAACCAAGTAAATTTATCAAAGTTGCTATTCAATCAATTGGGAAATATACTTTCCTTGTAGGTACTTGGGAAGATTAAATGAGCTAGTGATTCTCTTGCCTGTAGCACAGCACTCTTACAAACAGTGGCTATTATTACTCTGATCCAGATGGTGCCACTGGCCAGAGTGTCACCCAGATTATCACCTGAGTCAACTTTGACCCCCGCCTCCTGCCCACTCTCAAGTCCAGTCAAAACCAAGATTCCATCTGCATGGTGACTCACAGAGGCCCAGGTGTGGAAAGGAAGAAATTAAGGATGTCTTGAGAGTAAGTCAGGAATCAGCTCATGATGGAGTGAAGAGAAGTGTAGAGACCCCAGAACAAGTCCCAGGCCCACAAAAGAATCAACCCTCTGTGGGAGAATGGGTCCCTCGATGAAGGTGATGAACCACAGAAGCCCGAACATTGGCAGGGCCTGCCCACCCTCTGCCCGGGAGAGCCTGGAGCCATGAGAAGTTCACGTTCACCAAGCCACCATCGGATAACTTGGCTTCCTGAGGAGCGATGCCGTCAAGGACAGAATGTGCTCGCCCTACTGATGTGAAACTCCAGTCTGCTTGAAATTAGCGAATTTTCTTTCTGGTTTGTTCTCATCTCAGGTCCCTCATTGGCAATGTTGATTCAAGCATCCAATAACTTCTGGGCTTCAAAGATTGAATTTCTGAGGTTACATGGCTGAGGATCAGACGCTGGAGCGGGTGGTGATTCATTCTCCAAGGTCAATGTCCCCCGGTGGAGGCCTTTCTGCATGGCCAGTGCCCAGCCCCCCACTGGGGCTATGGGCTCTTCCTTCCCACGGGCAGCCTCAACCACCTCAACAAGACGCCAGCCCTGGAGCAGAAGGAAGGATACAGCACGGCTGCCAAAGAGAGTCAGGTTTGAAGTTCCTTGCAAGGCAGCAGCAAATTTTGTTCTTGAGCAGGACTTATGGCCTTTCCTAATACTGCTGGAGAGGAAGGGGTAAGTTCCTCCCCATATTAGCCTGAAAATCTAATTGAGGCAAATTCTGTTGCCTAGACAATGGCATATTAAATTGTTCAGCAAAAGCAATAATTTATAAAAAATCATCCCTGATCTATAGAACTAAGGAACATAATAAATCTCCCAGGATTTGTAGCCACGCTTAGCATATGTCATGCTCAGCAATTGCATTAGCATGTAGATGAGATGGGCAGAGGGCTGCAGGCTCCTGAAGCAAGAGGCCAGTGATCCAGAGCAGTCTGGCCTCTTGCGGTAACGAGTGAGTCTCCAGAGCGCATCCAAGAGAAGAAAAGGGCTGAAGGGAGAGCGTCCTCATGACCTACTTGGTGCAGGCACAGGGCTGGTAACCTTGACTATGCATCATCTCTTTGAACCATCAACATGTGCCCATAGAGTGTATCGTTTGCTGTCTTGCTGGCTTTTTAAATCTTAGGGCGGCAAGCAAGAGAGAAGCTTAAATAAAAAGCAGGCATTACTAGATAAATCCTGCTGGATCCCACAGAGAGAAAAGGGAGAGCTAACCGAAGGCTAGAGAAAGGGCAGAAGCCAACAACCGCAGGGCCATGGACTAGGCAGCGGGTTTGCCGACAGCCTCTCTACTGCACTGATGTCACCATGACTCAGCATCTGAAGATCTCCGTCCTTCAGTTCAAGGACAGAGAATGTGGTGGATGGAGCAAGATAGGGTTCTCCCCTAGATCTGTCAGGAAGGGCCAAGGGCATGGGTACGTGTAGTGTAGACAAAACCAATGAGGCCTTATCCATGATCCCAGAGGTGTAGTGGTGGCAAAGTCCCCAGGGACCTAGCAGAGGGTGCTGGGTTATGTGCAACATCAGCATCCCTGCCCTCTTAGGCTTCTCCCAGCATCTCTCTTCCAGGGGCCATGTGTTCATCAGGGCACTCATTTAGGGACAGCAGAGAATGTAGTCTCTGAAATTTAGCAAGGCATGATTATTTGACCCCCCGTGGCCTCGGAGCATCGGCAGCAAGTGTCTCTGTTCTGTTGTTGTCGCTCTGTTTTCAGGTGGTCAATCTAGCTTGTCTGGAGCTTATCTCTTTCTGGAGGCATGTACTCAAGTCTGTAGATGATCTCCAACTGCTGAAATACTCTGATATTTTGGTGGTCTGCCCCCAAGTGCTTTGCCGCTGGCCACATGGTCTGGCCCCAAGTCGATGAAGAGAGGTAGTTTAATGGACGGTATTTGCCCCTGCCAATATCCCCGACTTCTTCCCACCCCACTTCAATTTGGCTGCTTCCACATGTGAAGCTCTGTTACTTTGCAGCCCATTCCCAAAACCCATTTCTGTATCAAAAAGAATGAGAGAGGCTAACTTGGGCAGATTCGGAACTACACTAAATACTCTGCATGCATAATCTCACTTAATTCTCACAGCAACCAGATGATAAGGGACTATTTTTCTATTTCTCTTCTCATTTGACAAATGAGAAAATTCAAGTGTAAAGAAATGTCACAACTAGCCCAAAAGTCATGCCTAGCAAATGGCAAAGCAGGATTGGGACCCAGACAACCTGAGTCCAGATCTAATTGCTTAATTTCTATGCTACCGCTTCTGGGGAAGAAAGAAAGGAAAACAAGCAAAGCTGTGGTTACTGGTTACTGGTTATAGTTATTCCATTCATGTATGGCTGCATAAGCAGCCAAAAGGAGTGGCTTACACTAATAGCAATCATTTACTTTTCTCACAAATATGCAATTGGGGTTCAGCAGGGATGGCTTGTCTCTGTTCTGCATGGAATCAACTGGGACAGCTGGACTGAGGCAGGAAGATCTACTTCCCAAGTGGTTCAGTCATATGGTAGGTAAGACGGTGCTGGTTGTTGGTTTCTCTCCATATAGGCTTTTCCGTGGGCAGCTTGGGCTTCCCCCTCAACATGGGGGCTTGGGGAATGTCAAAGAATTTGGGGGTCATATTTTAAATCTACCACATTTGCTTAAGCAGAGGGGGATGTTTATTGGAAGTAGTCATGGTATCTCATGGATTCCAGAAGAAGGGGAGGAATCAACAAAAAATCCAAATGCTTCAGCACTAAGAGCAATTTCCTTAGATGTCTCTAAAACTGTGCCATCAGAGTGACTCAGCCGAGCTGTCTTCCAACCACTGTGCTTCTCATTGCAAAATCCCAAACTTCTCAAAAAGGTAATTTGAGTGTCGCACTGGGGTCAGGTGGCAACTCTGGATTCATCACCTATGGCCGAAGGCCTAAGCCCACACTTCAGACATTCTTTCCAAAGGAGGGAAACGTTTAATGCCCTGTTTTACAGCTGAGTAAACTGAAACTCAGTGAGTGTAAGTCATTTACCCAAAGTCACATAACTGGTAAGTTGTGAAGCAGGGTTTATGCTCAGGATCTTTCTGCCTCCCATAAAGAGGCTTGGAGTGAATAAAATTCAGAGCTAGGCAGCTGTGGGATTTGCCGAGTTCCTTTGGTGAAAGTGATTGGTGGTCAGCTGAGCCATGTTAAATAATATTTTCCTCTGTAATGTAAACTTGTTCCACCTGTATTAAAATCAAAGAATCAGAGTATTCTCTGTGTGTATGAGTACCCCAACCTCAGAGCATCTGACTGAGTAAGTCTAGGGTGGAGCCCAAGAATCTACCTTTTAACCAGTTTCCAGGTGCTGTTGTTGCTGGTCCAGAGACCACACTTTGAGAACCACTAGTCTGAAAGAACAGATATCTGGATTTTTCTCAGAGCTTCTGGGGTACATGGGTCAAGAATCACTGTTGAGCAAATATTTACACTCCCCACCACACCTCCATGGGAGGAGTGTCCTGCCCTGCTCCACTGATGTTGGACTAGGTCATGTGACTTATTTTGGCTTCATGGTTGGTGTGTACTTCTCTGCCCTTAAACTTTGTGTTTGACCATGTTATTGCTTTGGCCAATGGGGTGTTGGCAGATGTGACATGAACAGAGTGAAATATGCTTGTGTGGTTGGGCTTGCCTTCCTGTGCTGCTGTCATGGAAAGAACTCCCAAGGGCAGGTCAGTGGTCCCAGAAAAATGAAAAATTAATGGAGCAGACTTGAACCCAACCATGAGCTGTAGTGAAGTCCTGCTGAGTCTTGCTGAGCTTAAATTGGGTGGCCCCCGATGACTTGCAGACATAAGAAAGAAAAATAAATACCTACTGTTAGAGCCCACTGACATCTGGATAGTTTGTTGTATAGCATTATGGTGGCAAGAGGTAAGTGCAGTGATCAATGTTGGACCTTCCTGGTTCTTTAAACTTGACCCTCTTTATAAATGCCAACTTCAAGAACTGGATAAAATCTTGAATTTGTCTTTATCAGATTTCAGTATTTCAATCTACATGAATTCATTTAAAGAAAGTTTTTTTTTTTAATGAGTTAACTAAACCAAGAGATTATTTAAGAATTTCATTTAAAAATAATGAGAAAGGGATGAGCTGAACCATTTTTTTTGCTGGCCATGTAGAGTTATCAAAGCCAAGTGGCTTAAAGTTGGCATATGATTCTGAAATTTGAAAGAAGCTGGAAAAAAATGGAAGCCAGTATTGAAATGGCAGTGCATCTGGAAGAAGCCAGAATTTATTGCTAGGATAATAAATTAGAAATTTCTAGAAGGAAAATCTATGTGAAATGACAAAAAGTGACCCCAAATCACAAGTACTTTAAAGGTCAGAGCTCACGGGAGAGCTTAGGTGATTTACTGACTTCTTTGCCAGTTCCCATTTCATTTTGCAGAGATCACTGTAGTAGATAAAATTCTACAGAAATAAATCTGCCTTTGTGAAAAGAAATAGTCATACGAACTGCTATTTACATTTACCCTTCAAAACACCTCCTGAAGGATGAGTTCTGGTCACTGGCTTTCATTAGAATCCAAATGGATTACACTCAGACTTGTGTTTCTTATTCTAAATCACATAAAGCTAGAATTTGAGGTTTTCTTCCAGGGAAAAGAAATACCCTCTGGATCACACTGTATTCTAACAAGCACTTAAAAAGTTTTAAAAATGTCAATTATAGCAAAACAGAGCTAGCCAATTACATTCCAGGAAGCAGAAGGAATAGGAAAACAGATCAAACTCAGAGAACACATACGGATCACTTACTCTGTGCCAGGAATGGTGCTCAATGTTGCATTTACAAAGTCTTTTACTAATAGCAATAACCAATATTATTGACTGTGTCTATGGATCAGGCAGTGCAATGTCCCAATGACTGATTCATTTCTCTATTTCCTTGTTCAACAAGTTTTAGAAAGGTATTCCTTCAGAAGTGAATGTACTAAATTAGCCCACAACAGACAATATAGAAATTGTGTGTGTGGGGGGGTGTAACCTTTATAGACAATTTTAGTGCCAGGAAAGAGATAGTCTTGGATAAATCATCCTTCACCAGGCTTTCACTCTACTCAAAATTATATGTCATACAGATATTAAATCAGCAAGAAAATTATTATTGCTATAATTGAGATAATGCTAGCTAGAATTTATTGACTGTTTAGTGTGTACCATGCACTGTGTACATCTCATGAAACCCTCATATAACCCCAATTATGATGCTATTTTCCCAACTTCCCTACAAATTTCCCAGTTTTTTTAGAGCAGGAAACTGAGGCTTGGAAAAGTGATCACCATTCAGGAGCTTCAATGGCTAGTAAGTCAGGGGGCTGGAACTAGAACGCAAACTGACTGAACTCCAAGGTCCCTGCTCTAAACCATTTCCCTAAGTTGCCCCAATTTTAGCTTAAAGGAATTTTTAAAATATACAAACCATCTAGGTCAAGCAGAAGAGATAATTGACAGCATGTTAGAAGTGAGAAAGCAGATGGTTGTGTGGCAGGAGACTTAGAGTGCTCCCGGAAGGCTGACCTCCAGCCAGCAGCAGAGCAAACACAGGCAGGATTGACCCTTAGAATCCTCGAGGCAGGAATGCCTGCCACTGATTACTCTGGGAGTGTGGGGAAAGGGAGGGCTACATGGCCCAAAGTCTGCTTAAGAATCAGGATAAAGAAATTGTGGTATATATATATACAATGGAATATTACACAGCCATCAAAAAACCGAAATCTTGCCATTTGCAACGATGTAGATGGAACTAGAGGATGTTATGCTAAGCAAAATAAGTCAATCAGAGGAAGACAAGTATCATATGACCTCACTGATATCAGGAATTCTTAATCTCAGGAAACTAACTGAGGGTTGCTGGAGTGGTGGAGGGTGGGAGGGATGGGGTGGCTGGGTGATAGACATTGGGGAGGGTATGTGCTGTGGTGAGCACTGTGAATTGTGTAAGACTGTTGAATCACAGACCTGTACCTCTGAAACAAATAATACATTATATGTTAAAAAAAAAGAAGAAGAAGAAGAAGAAGATAGCAGGAAGGGAAAAATGAAGGGGGGAAAATCGGAGGGGGAGACGAACCATGAGAGACAAACTAGGGTTCTGGAGGGGAGGGGGTGGGGGGATGGGTTAGCCTGGTGGTGGGTATTAAGGAGGGCACGTATTGAATGGAGCACTGGGTATTATAGGCAAACAATGAATCATGGAACACTACATCAAAACTAATGATGTAATGTATAGTGACTAACATAAATAAAAATAAATAAATAAATAAATAAAACTATTTTCTCTAAAAAAAAAAAGAGGAGTCAGTGAAAGCCCATCTCTCCTTTTCCACTCCATGCAGCTGATGCCTGCCCCTCCTCCCTCAAGGGAAATGGTCATTCTGTTATCTGGGGAGGGCAAGGCATGGTTTTTGGACTGAGGACATGAGGCATAATTCAGGGTGGGAGTACCATACCACAATCAGGGGATTTCAATAAACACTTACATACTTGACAACCGAGGCACAGTCCACTCCTTGACTTTCTTCCTAAACTAGCTTCAAGAATGGGCAGCCAGGTCTATCCACCCCAGGTAGAAGGCTCCCATCAGCCTTTTCTGGGGACTATGACCAGCCTAAGAAGGCAGACTCTTAAGAAGGCAGACTTAAAGACTCGACACCAGTAATGTCCACAAAGAAAGAACCCAGCCAGACCATCCTGTGAAGTCCACCTTCTCCAAGAACAGTCCACCCACAGCCTTCAAGCTCCCAATCAGCTCCTTGCTTTCCCACTCTTAAACATGAAACAGCAAGCAGGGATCAATAGACATTTGAGAAAAAAACTTTAAATAAATAACTAAAAAAATTTATGGAGGAAATACTCTGCTGCAAATAGCAACAACAAAATCCATCATAAAAAAAGGACATATATTTTATCTTCAAAACAAGAACAGGGCACTAGAAGGAAACAAAGAGGGAAGAGTAAGAAAGAAAGAGAAAAAGAAAGAAAGGAAGGAAGGAAGGAAGGAAGGAAGGAAGAAAGAAAGAAAGAAAGAAAGAAAGAAAGAAAGAAAGAAAGAAAGAAAGAAAAGAAAGAAAAGAAAAGAAAGAAAAACATTCAGAGAACAAATAATGCCCTTAGAAGTTAAAAAGCATGACAATAAAAAGCACGACAAAATGAAAAATCAATAGAAGTTCTGGAAAAGAAGGTGAGGAGATTTGCCAGAAAGTAGAGGAAAAAATCAAAGAGAAAAAAAAAATGGAGAGAAACTATTAAATGAATGAATGACAAATACAAGATGCACAGCATCCATATAGCAGGAAGGACAGAAAGAAAGAACAGAGAAATCAGAAAAGAAGAAATGATCTACAAAATAATCCAAGATGATTGCCCGGAACTCAAGAACATAGGTTTCCAGAAAGGTTCCATTATATTGGATCTTTAAGTACTTGAGGCATGTCATCATGTAATTTCAGAATACTGGGGACTATCCTACAACCTTCCAGAAAGAAAATATAGGTCATATACAAAGAACCAGAATCAGAATGGCTTCAGACTAATCAAGAGCAACATAATCAATATTCTAAAGGAAAATTATTTTTGATCTAGATTTTTACACCCAACCAAAATATCAACTAAGTGTCAGGGTGGAACAAAGACATTTTTAGACATACAAAGTCTGAAAAAATTTCAAAAAATTTCCATGCATTCTTTTTAAGAAAGCTTATGGAGGATGCGCTCCAATAAAACAAGGGAATAAACCAAGAAAGAGGAAGTCATGGGCTTTAGGAAACAAAGGATCTAACCCAGACAGAGGCAAAAGTGATGGTGGTAAAGGAAAATTCCAGAACAATAGGTGTGCCTGAGACAAAATACCAGTAAAGACTGAAGCAGTCAAAAGGCGCCAAGACAGAGAGTTCTTTAGGAAGACAAATGGAAAGAAAATCTAATGAACCTGCCCATTCTGAGAGAAGAATTGGACAACTGGGGAGAAGTTTGGAGCTGAATGAGTGAGAAGTAGTTAGGCAACTAAGCAAACAACGAAGCAAAGACAATTCACTAAAGAGGAGAGCACACTGTTTAGGAAAGAGAAGTATTCATAGACTAGTCACTGTGGCTCAGCTGTGAAAAAGCATTTTCCTAGCCATGATGGAGACCAAATGTTGAAAGAACCCAAATTACAATTTGACCACATTGGTAGGATGGGGGTCATGTGGGCTCCATGTGTGTGGTGGGGACAAAGGAGCAAAAGAGAATTGAATCTCCATCTCCCTAGTTGTAAGGAGACCCCCAATTTCACACAAACAAAGGAGCAAGACAAAAGCATATTCTTCAGAAAATTGGATGTAAATACCAAAGCATCAGCTGAAAGAGTTGAACGTGTTTGGGGTTTTTTTCCTGAGGAAGGTGAGAAAAATGAGAGAGGGCTGATTTTCACAGCCAAACCTATTTTGCTCTTTAAATCATGAGCTTATATAACTTGAGGTAAAAAATGAATAATTAAAAGAAGCAATTAAACTTCATTCACTTAAATGTTTTTCACTGCAGTAAGTACTTAACAAATTAACCCAATTAAGTAAGACCTTTCTTAGGATTTGTACAGTCCTTTTTGTCTGTTTTCAAGGAAATGAATGTCCACTGAGGAAGAGAGAGTGTGAAGAGCAGGACACCCACTTCCATGTTCTGCCCTGGGTTGTAGGAGCCAGGGGCCTGGGAAGTACCTGTGCCAATGGGATGAGGATGCAATGTAGGCTTCACTGCTGAGCTACATTCATAGAAATCCAGAACGGAGCTAACAGACTGTCCTTCAACTGGAATGGTGCATGTCGGGACTCGGCAGGCCAGAGATCCTGCAGCAGGCTACATTTTCTCCTGCCAGCCACCTCCCTCAAGGCTGCAGAGCTGCTGGGAAGTTGGCAGCAAGCAGTTTCCTGCAAGTTCCAGACATGCTAGTGGAAGCCTCAACTTTCTGCCTTCTTGTACCCCAACTGCAGTGGTGAACCTGGAGGTGGCTGGCTTTGCTCCATTCACTCTTCCAGCAACTTATTCCCTGGAGCCTCTGGAAAACCCTGATAGAATCACAGCTCAGTGCCCTAGGGCTTCAAAGCAAAGCTGTGCTCTATTCCAGAAGTAACTGCTTTCCTTTTGAGAAGCAGCTCGTCTGTTGCTACTAGGGCTGACTATAGGAGACCAAGTGACCATGTGATCTCAGCTGCTCATTGTGAACTAGATGTTCTCTGACTGTCCAAGCCACAGAGGTGGCTCTATGTGCTCAGCAGCACACTATCATCGAGTAAAAGTGACAGATCTAATACTGGACTCGGTCAGGTCCTGAAGGCACAAGAAAGCTGCTTCAGCAGGTGCTCAGGCTCAGATTCCTATAGTCAGTCCCTCCGCTCCCTCTAGCCTCACCTATGGCTCTGTGGGGAGTCCTTTATGATCAGGTGATTCATCATAAAGTTTGATTCATCAAACTAGGATTCTTTTGTCTTAGTTTATGGACGGACCTACACAGGGTGCTGTACTCATGAGATGTAGACTACTATAGCATCATACAGAGAGAAATTTCCCTGTGGGCAGAATTTTAAGCAATACAGTGAGTTGTCTACTGGAAAAAAAGAAGAAGTCAGAGATCAGAGGTAGAGGTCTATGATGATTCATGGGAAGTACTAAGGGTTTGGCTGGATGATCAGATTCAGGAGGAACAAAAATGGAAGACTGGTAAAAAAGAGGTCTGAGAAAGAGATTTGCAGATAGACCTCTTGGAATGGGTGCAGAGTATACAGATGTCTGTGTCTTGCATGAATGATCATCACAGGGCACCCATGGCAGAGGAAGCTTTCAATAATCTGGTTAACAGAAAGGGCTGTGGGTGTCAGCAGCCTCTTTTCTAGCCACATCTGATGAGCAAAGGAAGTGGCTATGGTATCAGGGATGGCGTTCATGCATGTCTTCAACGACATGGATTTCTCCTTACCAAGACTGACCTGCCCAACCTACCCATAGCAGAGACCGCTGCCTATGCCCCTGATATAACACCATTCCCCAGAGGAACCACCTGGGCACTGGTGGAAGGTTGATTATACTGGACCTCTTCCATCATGGCGGGGGCAACTACTTATAGACTCGCTGGAATATTTTCCTGTCCTACCTGCAGTGTTTCTGTCACCTCCCCCATCCATAGGCTTAGAAAGCCTTTCTCATTGTTGTGCTATTTGCACCACACAGGTTAGTCCCAAATGCCTGCCTGTCTCTAGACAAACGACCCTTGCCCAGTGATATACAATGTATTAACTAAAGACAAGTGATTCACTTTGGAACAAGATGAATCAGCCTGTCAGCATTATTTAGTAAAATAATTAGATTGGTGGTTTGTATCTACTTCTGATAGCAGGGCAGATTTGAATGGTTAGGGCTGATCACATAGCTAGAGGGTGCTTATATGACCAGCTTACCATGTAAGATACTCTGCCATGAGCAGGCTTCCTGGTACTGAGGTGCTCCACATGCCTGGAGTCATGTATGTCTTATGTGACACAGAAATTTGAGGACAAAGAAGTCTGTGCTTGAGATCTCTGGGTTTCTTTATACTCATATTTATTTTCTACTGCTGCTGTGATATACAGATGTCTATTAGATATTCAAGTGGAGATGTAGAACAGGTATTTTTAAATGTGAATTTGAAGTTTTGAGGAAAATACCAGGGAGGAAATATACATATTTGGAAGTCATAAGCATACTGATAAATACCGAAGTTATTTAACATGGGAGTAGATGAAAACAGAGAAGAGGTCTGGGTCCCTCCAACACCAACCAGGAAGAGGAGAGATGCCAACAAAGGAGGTGAAGAAGGAGTGACCTGTGAGATGGGAGAAGCACCAGCAGTGTATGGTGGCCCAATGACAGTGAACTTAGTGTTTTAAGAAGAAGTGATCAACAATGTCAAACGCTGCTGAGAGCAAGATGTGGTTGAGGGAATTGATCCTAGGATCTGGCAATATGGAGATCATCGATAACCACAACAGATGTGTTTCCAAGGAGTTAGATTAAGAAGAGAATTAGCAGTAAGGCAGAGAAGAGAAGGCACTTGGACAATTCTTTTGAGGAGTGTTTGAGGAAATGGCAGGAAATGAGAGGTCACTAGAGGGATTTTTTTTTTTTTAAATGGGAGAGATTACAGCATGTTTTTATGAGGATGAAAGCAATCAAGTAGGGAAGAAAAAAACATGATAGTGCAGTATCACTTGTCTCTTGTACAGTGGGAGAGTAAGCAAGAGGGGGTGGTATCCAGGACCCAAGTGGAGAGGTTGGCCTTAAACAGGAGCATCAGCAGTTCATCCATGAGCACAGACGGGAGGGAGGAGCATGTGGGGGCAGGTGTGGTGGGAGCCTGCAGATGGTCTTATCTGAAGGCTTCTATTTCCTCCGTGAAATAGGAAGCAACATCATCCGTTAAGAGGGTGGATTAGGGAGGAGATGTTGGAGATTTAACGAGACAGGAGAAAGTGTGAAATAGATTGGAAATGCAAAGGCCCACTTGATAATGGTTGGCAAGAGTTTCAAGTGACACCAGTCAACATGGTGTTGTGGGTTTTTTTTCTTCTTCTCCAAATATGTAGAGCTACGTGGGCACAAACACGGAGCAGGTGGAGAGTTAGGTTTACCCGAGGTTGAGTAGCCAGGTGGGTATGCGAGAGAGAGGAAAGATGAGCTAGGGAAAAGTGGATTCATGCTGACATCACGATGGTGGCCCTAGAATCTAAGCCAGGGCAGGAGACAAGTGAGGACATGGGGAAGGTGAGGGACAGAGCAAGAGGGGGAGGGTTAATCCTTTGAGATTCCAGTGGATTCAAAGAATTGTCAGAGTTAGAGACCTGTGGGAGGAAATGATGGAAGGATATGAGGTGGTGTTCAAAGAGTGTGGAGGCTCTGGATGTGGTAGAGCTACTAGTAATGACAAGGCTGAGGCATGCACGGCCACGGGGTGGTGGCTGAAGCGAGGTTGAGAGCAAGGTCTTTGCAGGCAATGACCTTGAGAACCTGAGATGTCAGGGTGCTGGTGGCTTGTCTACAAAAATACTAAGGCCACTGAGAATGACAACTTCGGCAGTGGTGGACAACAGTGAGGCAGGAGCCAAAACCTTCAGGGCAGGAGAGAGGAGAATGGAGGAGCAGACTTGCTTCAAGGGAAGAAGGAGGAAGCAGTGATGAGGAGCAGGCGCCGCCTGGCTGCTAACCCCAGATGTAGGTAGAATTTGAGATTCAAAATGAAAATCAGCCACCACTTAATGGGGAATTCTAGAAAGCAGTGTCCTGAGAGTGAGCAAGATACAAGCTTCTCAACTCTAGCAACTGACTTGGCCAAGCCATGCTGAGGGATACCTACAGCACCAAATGGCAAGGGACACCCACACGCACACACCACCCCAGACCCTCCTGATGGCAGCTCTTGAGCAGCATCTTTGCTCCTTCATGTCAACGTGGCACTGGGAAGTGGGCCAAGGGCCCAGGATTCAGAAGACCCCATCACTTCATTGCCGCCGTGTGGCCGGCCCAGCCAGGGTCACTCACTTCAGCATATAGGTTGGAAAAATGAGGCTCAGAGAGTAGAGTAACTCTAAGGCCAGTGCAGAGCCAGGAAAGACCCTATGTCCTCTGAGTCTTCCCAACCCATGCTCTTGCCACTAACCAGCTTCTCCTGCATCCCAAAGATCAGATAGATCTGGAAACATGTTTTTTTTAAATACACATTCTAACAATAAAAAAATTAAAAATAAAATAAAATAAATACACATTCTGGGGCCCCCATATCCAGGGGTAGGGCCCAGGAATCACCATTTTAACAGACACCCCAGGTGATTTTGATCATGAGAGGAGTTTGGGAACATGGCAGGTCACCACACTGCCTTCTCTGTTCATTTATTTTGTGTAGCTGAGAAAGTTCCTTCATTTCTTGGGACCTCAGGTTCCCTGCCTGTGAACTGTGCACTGACAATGACCCACTGTTCTGTGCTAGTTGTGCCTAAAACCGTTTTGGCGCAAAGTCTTAATTGAAAAGCTGGAGACCAATTTTCTAGCTAATGGATGGAGTGAAAAATTAACACCAATACAGAACTAGGGTGTGGAGTGGGTTGTGGGGGGGGGGCGGAACCATAAGTTTTGGGGAGATACCCATTCCATCTTCATCCCTTACCAGGCTGGAGTAAAGCCAAGTTGTTTAGTCCCTCTGAGCCTGTTTTTCTATCCACGATATGGTTATAATTCATACCTCTTGGAAGGTTTTGCAAGGTTTAAAAATATTGTATGTAAAGGCCTAGGTGTAATATATGTAAGGTTGGGGTTCATATGGTAGCTGCTGGTGCTAGAAGTAATAGTAATGGGAGGGACTCCTGGGTGGCTCAGATGGTTAAGCATCTGCCTTCGGCTCAGGTCATGATCCCAGCGTCCTGGGATCGAACCCCACATCGGGCTCTGTGCTCAACAGGGAGCCTGCTTCTCCCTCTCCCTCTGTCTGCCTGTCTGCCTACTTGTGATCTCTCTCTCTCTCTCTCTGTTGAATAAATAAATAAATAAAATCTTTTTTTAAAAATAGTAATGGGAGTCACCATTGAGATTTTTAAATGAAGCATTTGCCATTCCCTATACCAGACAGGGAGATCTGGCCCTAGAGTGAGTGCTCTTCACAATGCCCACTATTAGTGGGTTTGAGAGAGCCAAGCCAGGAGGTGATGTTGGGAAACCCCAGAGAGACTCTTCTGATCGATACACTAACATTTGCTTTGTCTTCGAGTCTCACGCCCATGTTGACAGAGTGGCCATTAGAGGCCGATGCTGAGCCGTGGCCAAGTAATGGGCTGGAAGGAGGCGGCAGCACGCTGGATTTGGCACTTGAGGAGATAGTGTTTTAATCAATTGCAGGTTGTCATCAATGTCTGAGTGAAGGCTGGGTTGAGGTCAGGTGCACTATCACACGTGGGCCCACCCTCGAAAACAGCGTGGGGTTCCCAGCTCAATAAGGAAGTGCCTCTCAGGGTCTCAGAAGCTTCTCGTTGCCTCAGCAGCAGTTGTAGCCCGCAACAGGGATTTTACTGTACGATTCCTGCCCTGTGGTTGGGAACTACGAATACTCTTTTCTCTAAGCGGGGGGAATGCCACACAAAACCAATTCATTAAGCTGATCAACCATTATTGAACTTGAGTCAAAGTTCTGCCCCTGATATTCTAACTTATAGCTAGTTCTCCTCCCCTTGGAAAGCAACCAAGAAGCAAACAAAAAGAAAGGCTGATCTGCTTTCAGTCCTGCCTGCCTCTTGGCGGCTAGGATTCTCTGAGGTCAGTTACTTTGTGTCTGGATAGAGCAGAGTAACAAAGGAAGGTTATATTCGTTACATTTTGTCCATGTGCAGGAATGCTGTGAGGTGGTTAAAAACAGTGCTGGGTTTCCTACCATAAACTTGGAAATATCAGGCCACAGAATATTACATGAAAAAGGCAAGATACAAACTGTATATACAGCGATGGTCCATGTTTGTAAGGAAAGACGATGTGCACATGCGCACACTCAAGTAGAGAAGGGTACACATACAAAGACTGACACCATCCCTACATCAGGGCTCTCAACTGTGGCTGCATAGCAATGAGGCAAACTTCTGTTTCCAGCGGGGAATGATGGGTATTTTTAATTTCCTTCTTTATGCCTATCTGTACTCTCCAAGTTTTCTTCATTAAATATATGTGGCTCTTGTAATTTTAAAAGTGTAAAAAATGAAAGAGGGGCAGCCACAAGCAGGCATTACAGCATTCTTTGTCATGGTTAAAAAATGGCAATATCTAAAAATCTAATAGTAAGGGGGAAGTTAAATCAAATATGGTGCATTCATACAGTGGACTATTAACCGGGACTAAGATTTCATTTGGAAGAACCTCTGACACCCATGGTGAAGCCCGTGCTGCAGATAGCCTCTCTCGATGCCACTCCAGTTCTTTCCCTCCCATGCAAGGCTGAATGGTTAGGGACTGTGCTCTCCACGTTTGGGTTCTGGCAGGTGACCTGGCTTCCGACGAGCAGGTACCTCTGCTGCTGCTTCTGCTCCCAGGGCTCGGGCAGGGGTGCTCTGGAAGCCCAGGCTGGCCCCTGCTGCTCCATCCCATGTAAGGATTCTGTAAGCCTCTAAGGTTCAGAAATAAGCCCCCTTCCTGTTTAAAATCGCAATCCACGTAGCGCAAAGATTTATTACCATGTTTTTTTCTTTCTAAAACACAAGGTACCAAACTCTATCTATAACATTATCAGAGCATTATTGATAAAGAAGAGGGGTGCCTGGGCGGCTCAGTCGGTTGAGCCTTCGGCTCAGGTTGTGATCTCAAGGTCCTGGGATCAAGTCCCCAGGTCGGGCTCCCTGCACAGCAGGGAGTCTGCTTCTCCCTGTCCCTCTGATGCTCCCTCTGCTTATACTTGCACTCTCTCTCTCAAATAAATAATAAAATCTTTTTAAAAAGAAAAAAAAAAAACCTCTTCAGGAAGAAAAACCCAAAGGGAATGCAACCAAAGCATGATAGCAATTGCTTTTGGGAGCTAAGATCATGGGAGGACTTTTTTTTTTTTCCTTTTTAACATTTCTGTATTTTTCAGTTTCTCTAATGCAAGTATGTGCGATTGGTAATTTTTTAAAACTTAACTTTTTATTAAAAACAACAAAAAAAGAGCAACTGTCACGTGACTCTCTCCATAGAAGCACAAGGAGGATTTTGTGGTCTTATTTCCACCTGCGTGTCCCAGCAGGGGCACAGCCTGGGACTGGTGGCCCTGCTTGCCTTTGACCTCTCTTTTCTTCCACTGTATCTTTTCTTCCCTTCCCTGTTTAATATTGACAATCATGGACTCATCTTGTTTTCCAGATAGTTTCCTTCCTTCAGATCCTCCATGGTTATGCTAGTAACGATCATAGCATAATAAGACAAGTGGAGACCCGGGGTCCAGGTTGGTAAGTAGCTGGTTTATTCTGCATTCCGCATCCCCGGATGAAGCAAACTTTTGTGCTTTTCCATCTGGAGCTGTCAAGCAGTGAGATAATCAACAGGGTCGAGTGAAGGCAGCAAACAGGAAAGCATCTTCACGTGGAAGGTGCCACTGGAGAGTGTTGTGAGGGCTGCTCCTGCAGCTAGAGCCTGCATCCATCCAACCACCGTGCCAGATTGTCCGCTAACTGGCAGTTCAGGGACCAGGAGAGCCTGCAGAGAGGAAAGCAGGGAGAGTGAACAAGAGGGGGCTCCCCAGTGTCTGAGCTCAGGATGGGCAGGGTTCCACAACCTCTCCCCCAACCCCCACTGTCCCGGCCCATTTACATCCCAGCCTGGAACTTGAAGCATTTGAACTCACCACCCCGATGGCTGCAGGCATGTTTCTGAAGGATTTTGTGCATCTCGAGTATGACCCTCTTGCTAACTCCGGCACATCCTAGCATGAATGCTGGTGCCCCTCAAATCCTCATGTCCCCACCCCACCCCCACTTCTTTCCATAAATCCCACACCATGAACTGGGAGGCTGTCCCCCAGCCCAGTAGAAGTACTCTTAACTTCTCTAAAGTGAGCGTCAGAGAAGTTCTGTGACTTGCTCAGGCTCAGATGGTGAGTCCTTGGCAGACCCTTGTCTGAAATAGGAATCCTTGACCTTGAACAAGGGCCTCTATCACCTTCCCATGCACATGCTCCACCCCTAGCTCTTCAACCCTGCCTAGGCCAGCTAGACTGAGTTTCTCAAACCTTTTCTTCTCATGCCCCTAAAATTGATCCCTCTATTCCCAGCCCCCGTGCCAGTACCCAGACCCCTGGTCCTTCTCTCCCAACCTAGAAGCTGTGGGGTTTACCAGCTCAGCTGCTGGCCATTAGAAATCCTGTTTAGATAGGCCATCGCTCAGCCAGGCAGGCTTCCATGAGTCTTCCAGGGTAAGGGGTCTCACAGTTAAAGAAGGGGCTATGACCCCCTGGCCCCTCACAGCTATAAAGCAGCAGGGAAAACACACACATACATATTTTCAGAAATTGCAGGGCTTTCCATAGCCCAGAGCAGGCACTGCAGAAGGGAATCCTGTGGGCATGCAGGCCCTTGGTCTTTTCCCTTCCTGTCTGCCTCAACTCTTCAGAGCTGTTTGATCTGAGCTTTGGAAAGACGTGGGTGCTTATTAGTTTAATAAGAGTTCACTTTGCTGGGAGTCCTGAGCAAGTGAAAAGGCTTTAATCAGCCTGGCCCAGCATATCTCTACTTAGTGCTGTACAATTTTAGCTCACTAGTGTTCACCCTAGAGAGCCAGTCATGCTTCCAATTAATTGAAGAGTAGAGACTGTATGAAAGATATTTTAAACCCTGGGAAGACACATTAGTAAGGGGACTCCCACTTTAAAATGAATCTACTAAATGAGTGAGGAAAATGGATTAATGAATAAGTGGTATAAGAACACTGATTAACCCTTTGAAAAATATAAAGCTGGATCCCTACCTCACTTTTTATACTAAAATAAACTCCAAGAAGGCCAACAATTTAAGTATAAAAACATAAAACTGTGAAATTTCTATTTCCTAATTTATTAGTAAAAACTTAATATAGGGCTTATTTTGTGCCGAGCACTGTTCTAATACAGAAGAAAACATGGCTTCATTTCTTTACAAACTTGGAATGTAGTTTCGTATAAATTCAGGACCCACGAAACAAAATATTGAGGGATCCCGATTCTGTGAAAATGTAAAACTCCTACATGATGAAAATACTATAAACAAAGTCAAAATACAAATAGCAAACCTGAAAAAAAGTAGTTCACATAGATATCACGGACAAAGGTCTAATAACCTTAATTTATAAAGGACACATCTACAATCAATAAAAACAAAAGAAAACATTATCATCTCAATAGAAAATGGGCTAAGAATATAAACAATCAGTTCAGACAAAAATGGCCAACAAACACATGAAAAGATGCTCAACTTCTCTGTAGTTTAAAAATGCAAAGCAGGGGCGCCTGGGTGGCTCAGTCGTTAAGCATCTGCCTTCGGCTCAGGTCATGATCCCGGGGTCCTGGGATCGAGCCCCGTGTCAGGCTCCATGCTCAGTGGGGAGCCTGCTTCTCTTTCTCCCTCTGCCTCTCCCCCCGCCATCATGCGCTCTCGCTCTCTCTCTCTCTCAAACAAATGAAATGTAAAAAAAATGCAAAGCAAAATAGAATGGCATCATCTTATAAGTCTCGATTTCCAAAAACTGCACAAATTTGATTGCTCTAGATAAACAATCTAGAACACAGGCCCCATCATGCAATGTATCTGGAGGTGCCCCCACTCTGAATGCCAGTTTAGCAATCTCTCTACTAACATTTAAATGCACCCAATAGTCCCAGCAAATGGAAACAATCTAAATGTTCATCAATATGGGACTGGCAGATAATTACCTGCAGCATCCAGAAGGCAGAGACCTCTAGGTATGATATGCCAAGATTTGCAAGCTCTATTAATAAGTGAAAAAAGTTAGGTGCAGGTCAGTGTGTATGTTGGGATTTCATGTGTATTTTATTTTATTTTAAAGATTTTATTTATTTATTTGAGAGAGAGAGCGCGCACAAGCAGGGGGTGGGGCAGAGGGAGAGGGACAAGCAGACACCCTGCTGAGTAGAGAGCCTGACTTGGGGTTTGATCCCAGGACCCCGAGACCATGACCTGAGCCAAGGGCAGACACTTAACCAAATGAGCCAACCAGGCACCCCTCACATGTATTTTAAAATATTTTTCTCATTCTCAATATACATATTTTTCTCTGATTTACAAGACATATTAATAGTGGTGACCTTCAGGAGGCTGCTGACAAGAAGTTTATTTTTTGATTTTCATTTTTAAACACATATGTATTATTTTTATTTTGAGAAATAATAAATAATAAATTTTTTAAAATTTTAATGGCTTCTAGGTAACAGCCCAAATGCAGCCTTGATCTTGCGACAAACATTTAGGGAGTACCTATTATATGCCAGGCACAGAGCAAGATGCTGGAGATGTAGAGGCAAGAAAAACAGACAAAAAATCTCTGACTGAACTTAGCACCAAAAGGCACAGAAAAAGACAAAAAAGCAACAACGAAAAGCTGACCTCTGAGACTGACACACTTCTTGTTGCCAGATTCTGAATGAGCTCTCCACCGCCTACAGGACCCAGGGGTCACTGTAAGAAACACCACTCAAGACTCCCACTGGCAAAATGAATCCCCCTGCAGTTCTGCCCCTCCTGCACTCACTGACTCTGTTTGGAAGCCCTACATTTGTCCCCACAGAAGAACTGTACAGGGTCCTTTGGTTGCCTTCCACACAACCAGAGCCCAGATTTCCCAGGCCAACCATCCTCATCTCTTCGAGTGACTTGTGAAAGCTGAGGCCCAGAAGAGCACAGATCTAGAATTAATTCCAACACTGTGGCCATGAATAACTTGTTGTACACCTCTCTATGCCTCCGCTTCCTCATTTTATACTCATGGCATAAGGATTTGTGAGGATTAAATGAGGATGTTTATGTAAACATACAAAGCCTACATACCAAAGAAGTAAAGAAATTATAGCTATCATTAAAGGACTTCCTCTATTGTAAGATACCTTCTATTTAAAATACATTAATGATTTATTAACAACTTTTGTGGGAGGATACATCAATTACAGGATAAACCCTAATAGCAAAAATATTAAGATATACAATCTGAAACTGGGGAAATATGACATTGTTTCTAGATCTAACTGGTGACTGCAATATCCTGGAACAACCAAGCAGTCAATTATGAAATGTGGGATAAGAGGGGGTGGAAAAGGCAAAAGAAGGTGGAAATTGGTGGTGAGACAGTGTCTACTGGATAGCGGAGGCCCACCATGATAAATGGTATCAGTGGAGGTGGTAAAAGTACATGCTGGGAATGAAGGGTTTTCATGTACTCCACTGGCTCAGCCTATGAGAGAGAACTAGACACACCTATCAGGAAAATCTCCAAAGTGGAAATTCGGTCAGGAGACTTGCATACCAGTCTATGTCCAGATGGACATTTGTGAAGGGAGTCTGACCATTACCAAAGTAACAGTGAGCTGAAACAAGAAAAAGTCACATAACCTGTCTATTTGGCAAATACTAAATATGGGTAAATCTGTCCTTATTCAAGGAAAAATAAAACTAACATGGTACTTATGGGAAAATATTAGTAGAAGAAAAGGGGCATCATCATTAAATTCAGAGGAACATTCCTGGGAGAATAACATGCTACAGAATCCAGAAGTAAATTTTATAAAACTGACATCGTCAATAAGATGTAACCAGGCGGGGGAGGGAGGAAAGATGGCGGAGGAGTAGGGGACCCTATTTCAACTGGTCCCCGGAATTGAGCTGGATATCTACCAGACCACTCTGAGCACCCACGAAACCAGCCTGAGATGTAAGAAGATCGGGATCTCTACAAACAGAATATCGCAGGCAGTTGGTTTTGAGGTATGAAGTGGGGAGCCGTGATTCCACGGGCAGCTGTGATTCCGCGGGCAGATATCGGAGGATAAATGGCGGTGGGAGGGTGCCTGGCCGTGGGGATCCTACACCACCGGTGAGCGACAGCCTCGCGCGCTGCGGACGGGCACAGACTCGCAGACCGGTAGCGGCAGGAAAAGACTTCAAGGCAGCTCCCCGGACGGAAACCTGGAGGGGGGGGGTTGTGTGCCTGCGAACTGCAGCCCCTGGGGCGGAAACCCGGAGCGGCGGGGTCCGGTGGGTGAACTGCAGCCCCCGGGATGGAAACCCGGAGCAGCGGGGTCACGGGAACGTGCGAACTGGATGCAGCTGGCGGTTTTAGAAACACAAAGGGCAGAGATGCGCCCCGACCGGGAGGCAGGACTGGAAGCGCTGCAGAGGGGCGCACAACCCAGGACACTGCACTTTATAGCAGCACGGACAGAAACGGAGACGGTGTGGCCTGGAGAACTCATTGAAAAACAGACTGCCGTCTCTCTGCTCTGAGGCAGAGGGTTGGAAACGGTCTCTTCTGCTCTGACTTGCGGAAGAGACGCGGAAAGCCGCCGGGGAAAGGCACCAGAGAACAAAAGCCCCAAAGACTGATTCCTGCTGAGCCCATCCCCACCACAGGGCGGGCAGGGCAACTCCACCCAAACAGGGTTGCCTGAGTAACAGCACGGCAGGCCCCTCCTGCAGAAGACAGGCTGGGAAAACAAGAGGCCCAAGAAAACAGGTGCATCTTGCTTGGGTTCTGGTCAATAATTTGGACTCTATACATTCCCTCAAACACCCATCAACAGAATGACTAGGAGGAGGAGCCCCCAAAACAGAAAAGAGATTATGACTTATGATGCAGATTTACAAATGGATGCAGATATAACCAAGATGTCGGAGATGGAATTCAGGCTAGCAATTGTGAAGACAATGGCTAGAATGGAGAAATCAATTAATGGCAACATAGAGTCTCTAAGGGCAGAAATGAAAGCTGAATTGGCAGAACTTAAAAATGCTATCAATGAGATCCAATTCAATCTAGATAATCTAACAGCTAGGGTAACTGAGGCAGAAGAGAGAATAAACGACCTGGAAGACAATATAATAGATAAAAAGGGAAAAGAGGAGGCCAGGGAAAAACAACTCAGAATCCATGAAAATAGAATCAGAGAAATAAGTGACACCATGAAGCATTCCAATGTCAGAATAATTGGAATCCTGGAGGGAGTGGAGAGAGAGAGAGGACTAGAAGATGTATTTGAGCAAATCGTAGCTGAGAACTTCCCTAATCTGGGGAATGAAACAAACATTCGAGTCCTAGAGGCAGAGAGGACCCCTCCGAAGATCAAGGAAAACAGGCCAACACCCCGGCATGTAATAGTAAAACTTGCAAATCTTAGAACCAAGGAAACCATCTTAAGGGCAGTTGGGGGGAGAGAGTCCTTACGTACAGAGGGAGGAACATCAGAATAACGTCAGACCTATCCACAGAAACCTGGCAAGCCAGAAAGGCCTGGCAAGGCATATTCAGGGTACTAAATGAGAAGAACATGCAGCCAAGAATACTTTATCCAGCAAGGCTTTCATTTAGAATGGATGGAGAGATGCAGAGCTTCCAAAACCGGCAGAAACTGAAAGAATATGTGACCACTAATCCAGCCCTGCAAGAAATATTAAGGGGGGTTCTATAAAAGGAGAAAGACCCCAAGAGTGATATACAACAGAAATTTACAGGGACAATCTATAAAAACAACATCTTCACAGGCGACATGATGAGAATTAATTCATATCTTTCAGTAATCACTCTCAATGTGAATGGCCTAAACGCTCCCATAAAACGGCACAGGGTTGCAGATTGGATAAAAAGACAGGACCCATCCATATGCTGTCTACAAGAGACTCATTTTGAACCTAAAGATACATCCAGACTGAAAGTGAAGGGATGGAGATCCATCTTCCATGCCAGCGGACCTCAAAAGAAAGCTGGGGTAGCAATTCTTATATCAGACAAATTAGATTTTAAACTAAAGTCTGTAATAAGAGACACAGAAGGACACTATATCATTCTTAAAGGGTCTATCCAACAAGAAGATATAACAATTGTAAATATCTATGCCCCCAACATGGGGGCAGCCATCTACACAAGCCAACTGTTAATTAATAAGATTGATAAACCACTGACCAGACTTTTCCAAAAGAAAAGAGAAAGGTCCCAAATTAATAAAATTATGAATGAAAGGGGAGAGATCACAACTAACACCAAGGAAATAGAAACAATTATCAGAAATTATTATGAACAACTATATGCCAATAAACTGAACAATCTGGATGAAATGGAGGCCTTCCTGGAAACCTATAAGCTGCCAAGACTGAAACAGGAAGAAATTGACAACCTGAATAGGCCAATAACCAGTAATGAGATTGAAGCAATGATCAAAAACCTCCCCAAAAACAAGAGTCCAGGGCCTGATGGATTCCCTGGGAATTCTACCAAACATTCAAAGAAGAAATAATACCTATTCTACTGAAGCTGTTTCAAAAAATAGAAACAGAAGGAAAACTTCCAAACTCATTCTATGAGGCCAGCATTACCTTAATCCCCAAAGCATGCAAAGACCCCATCAAAAAGGAGAATTTCAGACCAATATCCCTGATGAATATGGATTCCAAAATCCTCAACAAAATCCTAGCTAATAGGATCCAACAATACATTAAAAGGATCATCCACCACGACCAAGTGGGATTTATCCCCGGGATGCAAGGGTGGTTCAACATTCGCAAGTCAGTCAATGTGATAGAATACATTAATAAGAGGGAGAAGAACCATATGGTCCTCTCAATTGATGCAGAAAAAGCATTTGACAAAATACAACATCCTTTCCTGATTAAAACTCTCCAGAATATAGGGATAGAGGGAACATTCCTCAAGTTCATAAAATCCATCTATGAAAAACCCACAGCGAATATCATCCTCAATGGGGAAAAGCTGAGAGCCTTTCCCTTAAGATCAGGAACACGTCAAGGATGCCCACTCTTGCCACTATTTTTCAACATAGTACTAGAAGTCCTAGCAACAGCAATCAGATAACAAAAAGAAATAAAAGGTATTCAAATTGGCAAAGAAGTCAAACTCTCTCTTTTCGCAGACGACATGATACTTTATGTGGAAAACTCAAAAGACTCCACCCCCAAATTACTAGAACTCATCCAGCAATTTAGTAATGTGGCAGGACACAAAATCAATGCACAGAAATCAGTTGCTTTCTTATACACTAACAACGCAACTGTAGAAAGAGAAATTAGAGAATCGATTCCATTTACAATAGCACCAAAAACCATAAGATACCTCGGAATAAACCTAACCAAAGAGGTAAAGGATCTATACTCTAGGAACTACAAAACACTCATGAAAGAAATGAAGAAGACACAAAAAGATGGAAAAATATTCCATGCTCATGGATCAGAAGAATAAACATTGTTAAAATGTCTATGCTACCCAGAGCAATCTATACCTTCAATGCCATCCCGATCAAAAGTCCAATGACATTTTTCAAAGCACTGGAACAAACAATCCTAAAATTTGTATGGAATCAGAAAAGACCCCGAATCACCAAGGAAATGTTGAAAAAGAGAAACAAAGCTGGGGGCATCCCTTTGCCCAATTTCAAGCTATATTACAAAGCTGTGATCACCAAGACAGCATGGTACTGGCACAAAAACAGACATACAGACCAATGGAACAGAATAGAGAACCCAGATACGGACCCTCAACTCTATGGTCAAATAATCTTTGACAAAGCAGGAAAAAACATGCAATGGAAAAAAGACAGTCTCTTCAATAAATGGTGCTGGGAAAATTGGACAGCCACATGCAGAAGAATGAAACTCGACCATTCTCTAACACCATTCACAAAGATAAACTCAAAGTGGATGAAAGACCTCAATGTGAGACAGGAATCCATCAAAATCCTAGAAGAGAACATAGCAGTAACCTCTTTGACATCGCCCACAGCAACTTCTTTCAAGATACATCTCCAAAAGCTAGTGAAACAAAAGCAAAAATGAACTTTTGGGACTTCATCAAGATAAAAAGTTTCTGCACAGCAAAGGAAACAGTCCACAAAACAAAGAGGCAACCCACGGAATGGGAGAAGATATTTGCAAATGACACTACAGATAAAGGGCTGGTATCCAAAATCTATAAAGACCTTCTCAAACTCAACACCCAAAAAACAAATAATCAAGTCAAAAGTCGGCAGAAGATATGAAAAGACACTTCTCTGAAGAAGACATACAAATGGCTAACAGACACATGAAAAAATGTTCATCATCATTAGCCATCAGGGAAATCCAAATCAAAACCACACTGAGATACCACCTTACACCAGTTAGAATGGCCAAAATGGACAGGGAAAGAAACAACAAATGTTGGAGAGGTTGTGGAGAAAGGGGAACCCTCTTACACTGTTGGTAGGAATGCAAGTTGGTACAGCCACTTTGGAAAACAGTGTGGAGGTGCCTCAAAAAGTTAAAAATAGAGCTACCCTATGACCCAGCAATTGCACGACTGGGTATTTACCCCAAAGACACAGATGTAGTGAAAAGAAGGGCCATATGCACCCCAATGTTCATAGCAGTGATGTCTGCAATAGCCAAACTGTGCGAAGAGCCGAGATGCCCGGGCGCCTGGGTGGCTCAGTTGGTTAAGCGACTGCCTTCGGCTCAGGTCATGATCCTGGAGTCCCAGGATCGAGTCCCGCATCGGGCTCCCTGCTCGGCGGGGAGTCTGCTTCTCCCTCTGACCCTCCCCCCTCTCCTGCTCTCTCTCTCTCATTCTCTCTCTCTCAAATAAATAAATAAATAAAATCTTTAAAAAATAAAAAATAAAAAATAAAAAATAAAAAAAAAGAGCCGAGATGCCCTTCAACAGATGAATGGATAAAGAAGATGTGGTCCATATATACAATGGAATATTACTCAGCCATCAGAAAGGATGAATACCCAACTTTTACATCAACATGGATGGGACTGGAGGAGATTATGCTAAGTGAAATAAGTCAAGCAGAGAAAGTCAATTATCATATGGTTTCACTTATTTGTGGAACATAAGGAATAACATGGAGGACATTAGGAGAAGGAAGGGAAAAATGGAGGGGGGAATTGGAGGGAAAGATGAATCATGAGAGACTATGGACTCTGAGAAACAAACAGGGTTTTAGAGGGGAGGGGGGAGGGGGCATTGGTTGGCCCGGGGATGGGTATTAAGGAGGGCACGTACTGCATGGAGCACTGGGTGTTATACGAAAACAATGGATCGTGGATCACCACATCAAAAACCAATGATGTATTATATGGTGACTAACATAACATAATAAAATTAAAAAAAAAAAAAGAAGTAACCAGGCATAACCTCTGGAGAAAACCATGGAAGAGAAGAGATATTAAAAAGGCAACAATTTGGATTAAAAAAAAAAAAAAGATGGATAGGCTAACACAGAATTGCAAAGATACTAAATGTGTAATAACCAAAATTCAATAGCCATCCATGATTAAAAAAACCTTTAACAAACTAGAAATGGAAAAGAATGCTCAATCTGATTAAGAGTATCTCAGAAAGTTTAAAGAAAATACAACACTTAATGATAAAGTGTTGAACTTCTTACCTGTGAGATTGGGAATAATGTCCTAATTGCCACTATCATCACTTCTATTCAACATTTACTGGCGATCCTAGCCAATGCAATGAAGCACGAAAAAGAAAGAAAAAGGTATTGTAGAGCCAAATGTGAAAGATTAAATAAAGCTTTTAGAAAAAAAATTAAGAAGAATACCCTCATGACCTAGGAATAGGCAAATATTTCTCTAAAGTAACTGAAATTAACCATAAAGGGAAAGTAATAATAAATTAGACTGTATTAAGACTAAGAATTTCATTTTATCAAGACACCATTAAGAGGGTGAAAAAGGAACCCACAGAATGAAAGATGATGTTTGTAATACTTGTATCCAACAAAAAAACTTTTACCCAGAGTATATAAATAATTCCTGATGAATTAATAAGACAAAGATAAATACAATAGAAAAACTGACAAAAGATTTGAAAAGGCACTTCACATAAAAGGATATCTAAATGGCCAATAAACATTTGAAAAAGTGCTCAATCTCGTTAGTTGCCAGGGAAATACAAAATAAAACCCAATGCAATACCACTACACAGTCACAAGAATAAACTAGAAAATACCAAGCACTGACAATAATTTGGAGCCACTGAATCCTACAACTGCTGATGGAAGTGTAAATTGAATCTCTTTAAAAAATGGTTTGGTAAAATATACCAAATCTGAAAATATGCATATCCTATGACTAGTGATTTTATTCCTTGGTATAATCAATGTGAATCCATTTATATATTCACTAAAAGAAAAGTATAGAATGTTCATGGCAGCACTAAAAAAGTGAAAACTACCCAAATGCCCACCAACAGAATAATGGATCTATAAACTGATATATCCATATAATGGAATACTATGCAGCAATGGGAACAAACAAATTAGGACTATACACAACAATATGAACAAATATTGAGTGAAAGAAGTCAAAACAAGCCCAAACACTTGTAAATTTCAGATGGCTTTCCAAAGCAAATATCTGCTTAAAGAAGAAATCAGAGTTGCAGTTATTTTTGGTAACAAATATGTAACTATCAGGGCACCTGGGTGGCTCAGTCAGTTAAGCGTCTGCCTTCAGCTCAGGTCATGATCCCAGGGTACTGAGATCGAGCCCCGCATTGGTTTCCCTGCTCAGCAGAGAGCCTGCTTCTCTCTCTCCCTCTGCTGCTCCCCCTACTTGTGCTCTCTCTCTCTCTCTCTCAATCTCTGTCAGATAAATAAACAAAATCTTAAAAAAAAAAGAATCAAGAAGATGTCTCAATATAGTGCCAAATAAGTGACCAAGAATATGTAAATAAGATGGATAATCTAGTTGTATGTTTGTTATTTCAACTTACATGAACTTCAGTGAAATGAAAAAAATACAAATATATAACAATTTGTTAATACATCTAACACCTAATATATAAACTGTTCTTTCAAATGAATATGATCATCTGAATTTTAAAAATAAGCAAAGGACAAGGTCAGGGGAAAAAAATTTAAATATATAACAAACATAATGGGAAAACGCCCTAATGGAATATCACAAAATGCGAAAGAAGATAAAATTGTTAGATACCTTTCAAATGGCAAAGATTTATCATTGATGAGAGTGCAGTAAATAAGCATTTTATTAAACTCTTATTATTAATATAAATTGGTACAAACTTGTTAGTCATTTCACAACATGCATTAAGAACCTAAGTATTTAGATGAAAGAAATAATCAGAAATATATAGAGAGATTTATTTCAAGGTTGCTCATCCTAGCCTCCTGAATAACCCTAAACAATACTTGAGAAGGGAAGAGTATATTCAACTTAAGGCAATTTGTCTGATAATTACATCCTTCCTTCTGAGACCTGGGGTTGTAGAACTCAGTGGTGTTCTACTGCTTAGCTTGGTAAGGTCCCACTACTTTGAGACTATAGATGTGCAGAGACCAAGATTAGGCCAAGATTAGGATTAAGGATAATGGGTGAAGGTCATTAACATAGACTTCAAAAAACGTACCACTTACCATGCTCCCATACCGTCTTTTCCTTTTACAATTCTCTTGGCACATTCAATTGTCTTCTTCAAATCTGGATTCAGTAAAGCTGTGGAGAAAATGAAGTGGAACAATACACTCCACAACTTAGCAGCTAAGTCAGAGTGACATTAGGGAAGGTATAGGGTGTCCACATTAGAGAGGCTTCCATGTGATTCCAAGGATCAATCTATCCCTAGATTTTTTTCCAGACAACCCTGGGAGATAGTAGCTTGTGGTCATCTTTTACTAAATCTAACGATTTTTTTCTTTTAATTCTTATAATAATATTTTCATTAAAAATATGTATAGCAAATATTCTGTGCTAAGCAATATAAAAAGCAGCGGAGGTAGAATAGCGAACCCAGTAAATCTGTCCCTGTCGTCCTAGAGCCTGCAGTCTGAAAGGGGGAGATAAAGATCATAGACAATTATAACACAAAGGATACCTGGAATGATGGGGAAATGCTGTTCGATGTGGGAGTGGTGAGTGGGGGCACCCAATTCAGACTCGAAAGGTCAGGGAAGGGTTATTGGGCCACATGACATCTAGAAGAGTAGGTAAGGAAAAGGGGTGGAGGGATCACAGAAGGAAAAGTGTTCCAGGCAGAAGAAACAGCATTGAAGATGGCCCAGAGGTGCCTCTGAGAGACCAACATTCCATTCTCTCCTTTGAATGTGGAAGCCAAGACCTCCCACCTGGGTTACTTCCTTCTTGACTACACTTCAGTCTCTCTCTTTCCCTAATCCAGTCTGATTGCTTTTCCTTTAAACATTACTTCAGTGCCCCCTAGTTGCCTATAAAACAGAACCCCAAATCTTTGGCTTAGTCTGTCCTTTCCCCAACATGCCTTTCCATTTCTACAACCTCACCTTCCATTGCCTTCTTTCACAACCCCACTGTTAGAGGCCTACCAAGGGGCAGGAGACAAAGCTTGCACCCGCCCTTAAGGTTGGTGCTCCACTCCTGATACCCACAGCTTGGGTATTATATGCAGTTCCTCTTCCTGGATTTTGTTCATGCTCATCTCCCAACTTGTATCTGCTCATCTAAGCAAGACAGTCCTTAAAACTCTGTCACTGACCATCTAGCTCACTGCACCCTCTCCCGTCTTCTGAATAAAATGTCACTTCAATTCAGCTCTACTCAAATACATATATACAAACATACATATGTGCATACATAGATACACATGTGCATATATGCTCACATGCACACACGCACATCCTAATCCCCAGCAACATTGTAAATTCTTTGAATGAACTTGTATTCATCACACACCAGACAGTATACCCAACACCAGGCTCAGCACTTTATATACACTGTAGTATATTAAAAACTTCAAAGCCTTGTGAGGTAAGTTATTATTACCTCCACTTTACAGATAAGAAAACTAAGGCTCAGATCACATAACTAGTAAGATGTCAAGCCAAGATTCTGTGTGGCCTCAAAGCCTGTGCTCAAAGCCTGTGCTCTCTCTGTCCCTCACCCTGCTGGACAAGGACAGTATACAATTCCTCTGAACTGTCCCCAGGACTTAGCACAGGGCCTAGTTAGTACCTCTCGATGGCGCCATGCTTCCTTGTGAGTCTTACTGGCTTGAGGTGTTTTCCCCTCTAGAATGTCTTTGCTTTCAGGACTTTCTAGCTCATCCTTCAGCTGATAATGCAGTTCTCTGGAATCTTGGGTATCGGTGGAGTCTCCAATCCACCTCCTTATCTTGCTCAGGCCCTGTCTACACAATGTCCTCAAACCTGTGCCTGATGTCCCCTGGGTCCTCATCAGCTTCAATCTTCACTTAGCTCTCTGGATTCTCGCTTCTCATTTTAGTCTTTAGGGATTTTACTTTCTTGCCAGCTCAGCCAGGTACTATGGAGGGTTTATTTCTTTTTCTTTTTTAAGTAGGCTCTGTGCCCAACATGGGCATCAACTCACAACCTGAGTTGTGACGCACGCTCTACTGACTGAGCTAGCCAGGCGCCCTAGATTTTTTTTTTTTACATTTTATCTAGTGGGAGGGTTTTTTAGGATATCTAATCCACCCTATTTTCATCATAGCACTTGGTATCACCTCTATTACAGATAATTATTTGTTTCTTCTGTCAGATTCTGGCAGTTCATCAATCAATCTATCTTCTTATGAGATATAAATTATGGCCCTACTGGGTTTCTCTTTTTGCCTTGGCTACCAGGAAGCTCAGGGCAACACTGAATGTTCTATCACAGTAATTAAATTAGGTTCTTAATGTTTGGTCTCTGCTAGACTTTTATCACATGGTTTCTATGGGCCCTGCACAGTGTTTTACATACATTATCCATTTAATGCTCATAGCAACCTTAAGAGGTAGCTAATGTCATCCCCCTTTCACAGATGAGAAAGCTCTGGGAAGGGACCTACACAAGCTCATGTAGCTCCCTCGTAATGGGAACAGCTGGGATTCCCACTGGGTTCCTGTGTGTTTTCTGCACCTTTCCCTCCTACTTTGCAATTCTGCTTCTCCTTGAATCTGGAAACCATCTTACTCCTCTCTGGAGTCCCCAGGCCGAGCATGGAGCCCAACACTGAGTGGCTTTCTCCTGGACCACGTAAGAAGGTTACAAGCTTTACCATGACCTCTCCACTCTGTCTCCTAAAGAACCAGCTCAGAAGTCAGGTTCTGGAATGCCTCTCACTCATCATGGGGGAGGGAGCTTTGCTCATCAGGGAGACCCTGAGAGTGCCAGGCCCTCAGACCCTCCTGACTCAGGAGTTACACTGTGTTGGTTTGCCTCTCAACAACACCACCTACAGCTGTGTGGCTCTGGGCATGTACTTACCCTCTCTGGGCCTCAGTTTCCCCATTCATAGAATGGGATAATAACAGTGCCCATGTCATGGGGGTCTTTGTGAAGACTAGATGAATTCAGACCAATGAAGAGCTTAGAGGAGCACCCTGCGCTTAGCAAGCACTAGAATGTCAGCTCCAGGAGGCCGACACATCGTAGGTGCTCAGTGAATGCTAGGGTGAGGGAACCCTGGGCCAGTGCATCCTCTTGACCACAGGTACTTGGGACCCCTGAGAGCAGCAGGGAAAGCTCCCCTAGGAATGGCCTGCTCCTGTATCCTCCCAGTGACCCCTCATGCCTGTCCAAGTGGTCACTGTTCCCCTTGAAGAAGAGTGTGTGGCCAAGCGTGGGTGAGATGAGGCCCATGCAGACAGAGCCCTCTGCTCTAACCCTTCAGGCTCAGGTGGGCTCTGATGCTGACAGCCTCCCCCTTGCCTCCTCTCATCCTGCCCATCTGGATGGGGGTTTCCATGACTCTGCCCTTGGCTGCCACCCACAGCCTGCACACTCCGGTGCGAAGCACTCAGCCTCCCTGGGCCCACACCTGCCAGGCCCTCCGCCTCCCTGCTCTAAACCTGGAAACTCTGGCCCCCCGGAAGTCTGGCCTCTGCGCTCTGCGCTGCAGCCCCTGTGCCCCGGTGTGGGACAGAGGGGGCGGGACCTACCGGAGCAGGACATGTGGCAGCGGTTCTTGCCCCTGTCGCACCAGTCAGGGCTGCGGATCTGAAAGAGGCCATAGCCAGTGTAGCCACCGGGTGAGTTCTCGTAGATGGCCGTGGGGTTGAACTTGCTCTCAAAATAAGCCAGGCACACCCCTAAGATGGAACAGGAGGTGAGTGGCTTGGAGGACGGCAGAGGTGGGGATGCCTGGGCAGGGGCCAGAGGAAAAGAAGGGGAGGGGAGAGGGGGCTAAGAGGGACCTACTCACAGTTTGCAAGGCTGTAGCCCTCAAAATAATCCAGGCCTCCTTCATAGAGCTTCTTAGCCACCTTACAGCGCCCCATGATAGCAGCACCACTTGGAACCACCAGGCAGCCAATGAGGGAGAGAACCATGGATGCCTTCATCTTCTCAGGCTCCTGGCCGCTCAGGGCAACAATGGTCAGGGGAGCCGGTGGAGTCACAGAGAAGTCCTGCCAGGATCCCAGGGACACGGTTTCTCTGAAGGAAAAGAAGGGCACTGTGGGGTAGGGGTGTGCAATTCAGTGTGTTCAGAAAGGGGAGTTCTGCCTGGCTTAACCGTGATACTTCTTCCCACCCTAATCCTCAGCTTCATGTCATTGCAAACCCAGGACACCTGAAACCCTGCCTCTCCTCCTCTTCTGGACCCCCCATTTTCTAAGGAAACTGCTCTTATGAAGGTTACCCCCCCACACACACACATTCTTTCCCTCCAGCAAAACCCAGTGGCTTCTGCTTGATTTTCTTCTCACTCATTTCTCTTTCACGTTAGATACAGAAGCTCAAATCTTCTCTTCCCCTTTATTGTGAAAGTACAACTTGTCCATTAGGTACGTGTTGGGAAACAGAAAGAGAAGGGAAAATTTCACTGTGGTCCCACTACTCAAGCACAAGCACTACTCCCATGTTGAATTCTTTCCACCATTGCCTTTTATCCTAGAATATATTCAGAGCTGTGCTCTCACCCTGGCCACAATCTTATCTCCAGATTGTCTACAAATCAAACTCCACTGAGATTTTCTCTGGCTGTCCACACAAGGAGACAAACCCCAGTCCAGCCCAGACCTGCCACGTAGTAGGGGGTCATCACTGGCAACAGCAGACAAGGCCTTAGCCTCACGGTGCCTCTGCTTTCTCATCTGTGAAGGGGGGCTGCATATTGGGGGTGCTCAGAGAATTGACTCCTGAGTTTCTCTTTCTCCATTTCTGTTGTCACCACCTAAACTCTGCTCATCGCCACTCCAATAAAACCACCTCATTGTCATCCCCTAAACCCTTCTCATCATCATCCCCTGAACCCCCCTCATTTCCATCCCCTAAACCCTCCTCATCATCATCCTCTAAAACCCCTCATCTCTATCTCCTAACCTAGCCCAGCCTCTTCGTCTCCACTCCTCCAGGCCAACTCCTCCAGGTGGTATTTTCAATGTCCCCAAAGCATGTATACAATGTCACTTTGGGAAAGCTGTTAGTTCTCTATTCCTGATAGCAAACCCACACTTGGCTTTCTGAGCCCTCTATAATCTGGCCTTACCCTGCCCTCCCTCCATCAGGAGGAATCAATTCAGTCAACTCTGAATTCCCACGTTGCTCCTTCTCTGTTCCTCCCCACACCTCCCTACCCCACACTCCACTGCCCATGCTCCAGCTAATTCTTACCTTAGTATCTCCACACATGGCTCTTCCCAATCCACAGGACCCTACCATGCCTTTCTCCACCCAAACGCTGCTCCATCTTCAGGTGTCCACTCCAGGTGCCACCTCCTTGAAACCTGATGCAATCCTGCATTAACGTTCCTTCTCTGAGCCCCTACTGCACTCAGAATCACTTCCAGAACACCTAGCAGGTGATTGTCCTGTTCTATGCCATGTCTTATCTCTCAGACTAGAATGTGCAATGGGAAATTATAACATGTCTTCTTCCTGGCATGCCCTACAGCCCCCAACACTACAAAAATATGTATCAATTGGACAACTAATTGCACCCTCCTGTTCGTCATCATTCACAGGTGTATTCGTGTGCACCAGCCTACATTCACCTGCACAAGGGCCTCTTGACCTTGGCACTTAGGCTGGAAAATTCTTTGTCCTGGGGGCTTTTCTGTGCACTGGAGTTTATTTAGGAAGACACCTGGCCTCTAGATGCCAGTAGCTTCTCCCCCTCAGTTGTGACAGACAAAAATGTCTCCATACATTGCCAAACATCTCCTGGCAGACACAACTGTCCCCTGTTGAGAACCGATGACCTAAATGTCTAGCTTGGGAAAAATTAGAAATAAATAAGTATATTCCTGAATTAGAAGAATTTCACTTTTATTTATTTTTTTTTAAAGATTTTATTTATTTATTTGACAGAGACAGCGAGAAAGGGAACACAAGCAGGGGGAGTGGGAGAGGGAGAAGCAGGCTCCCCACTGAGCAGGGAGCCTGATGCGGGGCTCGATCCCAGGACCCTGGGATCATGACCTGAGCCGAAGGCAGACGCTTCACGACTGAGCCACCCAGGCGCCCAAGAATTTCACTTTTAAACATTTGTCTAAACTCTTAAGTCACATGATTACTTACAGACATCACCGTTATACCAAATACATTGTCGAGGAGGGCCTAGCCTAGCATTTAAGTGCTCAGACTTGGGAGTCAGATTGCCTGGGTCCAAATTCTGACTTTACCCCATAATAGCTGGGATTTTAGGAATCCCAGGAGTGATCTAAGACAGTTATTCAGCCTCTCTGTGCCTCAGTTTCCTCATCTAAATGATGATTAAAATAATACTCACCTAATTGTGTTGATTTGAAAAGTAAATGAGTTAAATATGCAAAGTATTCAATCCCCAGCAGATACTTGTCTTTTGAGCTATGGTCACACATCTTTGCCCTTAGTTTAATAACTGAATTCCAATGCATACTGGAAGAGAAGTCCATGTTTACATTTTCCAGCAGAGCAAACGATATTTTCAGATGATATCTGTCTCCCAGACATACTCATAAGAGGCATGCTGAGTCCTCCCTCCTTCCCTCTTCCCCTGCAGCGAAATCACTGGGAGCCCTGTCCCCTGTTCTTCCAAAACCAATCCACCTCTTGCCATCTTCTCTGCCATCATCCCAGTCCAGATCACCATCATCTCTGACTTCTGTAGAGGTTCCTAGATATACTCTGATACTCCACAATCCTCTCCTGTCCCCCTATCCCTATTATCTATACAGTAACTAGAAAATCCTCTTTAAAAACATATATCCAGTCACATCACCCATCTCCAGTAGATTCTTCTGGCACTTTAAATAAGATCCCAACTCCTCAACCTAGCTGACAAGACCCTTCCTGCTCTAGCCTCTGAGCACCTCTCTAGTTTGATTTCATGCCTCTCTCCCCCTTGTTCACATTCACACCACCACACTCACCTTGCACATTTCTTTTCCTTGAACATGCCAATCTCATTCCCCCCACAGGTTCTTTGCACCTGCTCTTTCTTCTGCCTGGAACATGACTCCCCCAACCACCACAGAGCTTGCTCTTTCTGGTCATGGTCTCAGCTCAAAAATAAGCTCAGCATCTCTAATAGGACTCTCTGATCACTGCTCCAGCCCAGAAAATCATTTCTATTTTCTTCATAAAATAAGTCAATTTCAGAAATTACCTTGTTCATTTATTTGTCTCTCTCTCATACCACAGTGTAAACACCAGGAATGCAGAAACCTGGTCTGTTTTATTCTCTGCTTTATCCCCAGAACTTAGAACAGAGCCTGGAGTATAGTAGGCACTCTGTGAATCTCTGTTGAATGAATGAATGAATGAATGAATGGGAAAAAGCCAACTCTTCCCAACAGAATGGTCATCGTATAAGCAGGAAATGGATTTGCTGAGTGTCTCCTGCACCTGGATATCATCATATCTGTCCCAGTTCCTGCACATCCTATACCAGCTTACCAGTTCACCAGGCCCTCTGCAGGCCTTGGGGCCTCCTCGGGGGAGGGGAGGGGCAGCCACTGCAGCAGCTTTGACCTTTTGCAGGAAAGTTGCTCTACCTGCACTCAGTTCCCTGGACTCTGCAGATTCCACTTCCTCGATAACCCGCTTACCTTCATCCAAGAGCTTCTAAACCACAAGTACTTCTCCATGACCTGCTCTTCTAGAATCTTTCCTATGACATCAGTTGCTATGCACCAGAATATTCTGAAGCAGAGAGGGGGTCTGTCACCAATGCACTGTATTAGTTTTCTATTGCAGCTGTACCAAGTTACATCAAACTTAGCAGCTTAAGCTACACAAATTTATTATCTTAAAGTTCTATAGATCAGAATTCTGACACGAATCTCACCAGGCTAAAATCAAGGTGTTGGCAGGGCCGTGCTCCTTTCTGGGGGCTCAAGAGGAGAACCCATTCCCTTGTTCATTCAGGTTGTTAGCAGAAGGACAGAGATCCCATTTCCTTGCTAGCTGTCAGCTGAGGGCCATTCCCAGCTTCTAGGGGCTGTCTGCATGTCTTGGCTCCACCTCCCCTCCCCTATCTTCAGAACCAGAAATGATAGATCAAAACCCTCTCATGCTTTGACTCCCTCCTGCCTCTTCTTACATTGTTGTATCTCTGACTCACTCTTCTGCCTCCTCTCTCACTTATAAGGACTCATGTGATTAGATTGGCTCACCCACACAATCTAGGATAATCTCCCCATTTCAAGGTCCTTTACCTTAATTACATCTGTAAAGTCCTTCTTGCCATGTAAATAACATGTTCAGAGGCTTCAGGTGTAAGGGCATAGACATCTTTTGGGGACCATTATTCTGCCTATCACAGCATTCTTCTGGCCCCCAGAGAACTGCCTTCTAGTAGAGAGCAGTGGGAGAAGCCATTATTTCCCTCCTTTACTCACGTTGGGGCCATGGTCAAGGACATCTTCTCTGGAGCCTGGGCAACCTCATTTGTGACACGGATTATCTTTAATAAAATACCTTCTAGCTCCAAAGAGTTAAAAGATGTTGAAATGACTGAGGATAACGCTAGCCTTTTGAAACACTGAAGTCCTTCTGGCTGACTCAATTATGACTGGTAATTAGTTGATTAATTAAAAGTGATAAAATAAAGAATCATAAAACAAACAGGCCATAAACACTGAAACTTAAACCCATAAATGCACATTGGCTCAACAATCTTTAGTGATGGCCTTTTCTTAGATACGAGTTACAGACTGGAGCACTGCTTAAGGTTTTTGTGTAAATCACACTGTGCCATATTCCCATATCCATTTCTACTTTCTATAACTTTAAAGCCAAGCAAGAACTAACAGACATAAAGCAGAGCAATGTCTCCTAGATTTCCCTTCTAGACTTTCAAGATTTTTCTAAACTTTCTTAGTTAAATTACCCACAATTATCCCTTTAGTAAAATGCTTTTTAATAATTTGCCTTTCTCAAGTCTTTCAAAGAACTCATCTTAAAGTTTTGATTATTAACTTAGCTGGAATGACCAACTTGTCCTGATTTGGCTGGACAAAGCCTTATACTCACATAATTGACAGATCAGTACTAATGGCACATATCTACTTCCTTTTAACTCTTCAACTGAATTTACAAAAGTCACCACTACTACTCATCACTGAGGAGTATTTTGCAACTTTATGTATTTTTAAGTAGTTTTTCAAAGGTAATCCTGAATTCTTATGCTTTCCAGAAAGCCTCTAGGCAAGAGGGACTACGTCACTTCTAGAGCTGGGTAAAGGGATCAAAGGTCTTTTATGGGAGGTCGGTTATTAGCCCTCCTCTGTCTCCCCCACACCTCCACTGCTGTTTGTCCAGATTTCCATTCCTATGCGAGACTTCAGTGCATTCACTAGAGTGCCCTGGAAAGCACAAAGCATGGTACCATTATCATTATCATTATTATTATTATTATTATTATTATTATTGGGGCTGGGCAGAGATGTTTTATTGGAACACAGCCACCCCCATTCATTCATGTATTAGGTTAAAATAGGAAACTATTAGAAACAACTTATATTTCCATCAATAGAGGTTGATTACATAAGTTATGAAGTGATCTCATTCTATGGAATTCTTTGCAGCCTTGGAATCAAGGAGGCAGCTCTCCACATACTAATATGGAAAGATATTTTTGAAATATTGTTAAATGAGAAAGAGCCTCAAATCAGTATCTCAGTATGCTATCATTTTACCAGAGTAATATTCATGCATATTCACTTGTTATGTATATGGAAAGATAGGCAAGAAATTTATTACATTTGACCATGATTTCAAAACAAGTAAATAAACTGCCTATTCAAAAAATTAAACAAAATATTTTAAAAGGTTTTAGTGGCAGAGCAGAAAGCAGACTTTGAATAATTGCTCTCACTGTGGGAGTTTTACACACTTATACACATGCACAAAATATGCTCTACCAAACAAGTTTTGAGCAACTTGGCTACATGAATGGAATTAGAATTTTCTAGAACGAATTTGTTATAAAAATTAGGAATAAGTGCTTAGACCTGCACAACTAACTAGTTGACCTGCCAAGTTAGACAATGATTATAGCCAGACATTGCTCTCCCACCCAATCAGACCAGGACATTCTATTCCTCTGTCTTTCCTTATTCATTCAATCATTAAAAGAGCAGTTATTAAGCACAGACTATGTACTGGGTCTAGGGTGGGCTCAATGAGGAACCGGACACATCTTCTGCCCTTAAACTTGAGGGAACTGCCAGGCTAATGGGAGGACATACCTGAAAAATAAAATGTTAGTAAGCTGAGCAAAGAGGAAGTGAAAGTTTAGTATGCACAGAAGAAACCAGCCTCAAGGCATCAAGCCCAAACTGTAAGGTTAAGAGATAAGACTCAGCCACTTGTTTTGTGCTAAACTTACATCTCTTAGGGACAAGTCTTTCTCTGTCATTACTGAGAGTGCTCACAACCTTTGTAAGGTGGATTCATACTTTGCCTCCATAATGTGAACACCTTGAATTTTCTACCTGGACATGCCTATCCGTCACTCGCCCACCATCTGCGGAGGGCTCCACGCGTGGCTCCAGGTGTGAGCACATGACCAGCCTAAGCCAATCAGCACATCACATTCTTCTGAGCACAGTGATTGGTTCAGGAATGATCAAGTAACCTAAGCTGCACTAATCAGAGAGAAGATTAAGATTTTGATAAAAACTTCTGGAGAAGAGGTATACCCCAGTGTGCATGAATCTTCCAGGAGAAGAGGCAAGCTTCTGAAAGGGTTGCGTGACCATGAGGGTTGATCCTGCAGCTGCCAAAGGCCACTGTGAGAAGCCAGAGAATGAAGCCAACTCCACAGCCGGCAGAGCCAAGAGACCAAGATAAACTAAGTCCTCTGGTGACATCATTTGAATTCTGGATCTGGCTCTACCTGAAGCCAGCCCACCTCAGGGCTTTCCCATTCCTCTTGGCTTCATGCAGTTTGAGTTGTGTCTTGAGTAGCCCTGGCCCACTCACCTTATGAGAAAAGCTCAGGGCTCTCCAGCTTGGCCAAGAGCAGGACTATCCCTTCCATCCTGAATTCTCTCATGGGTGACAAGGACCTTCTCTGTGTTTATGTTTATTTAAAGTTCATTGTTCTGTATGTCAGTAATTGGATTTCATTTCTCTTTCAGTTGACGTTTAGGGAACCCACAATACCATTGGTTGCCTTTAAAAATATATTTTTTTCAAGAAAGGATATTGTATTTTGTCAAATGCTTTTTCTGCATCTATTGAGAGGATCATATGGTTCTTGTCCTTTCTCTTATTAATGTGGTGTATCACAATGATTGATTTGCGGATGTTGAACCACTCCTGCAGCCCAGGAATAAATCTCACTTGGTCATGGTGAATAATCTTTTTAATGTACTGTTGGATTTTGCAAAGCATTTGACAAAATACAGCACCCTTTCTTGATAAAAACCCTTTTCCATGTAGGGATAGAGCGAACATACCTCAACATCTTAAAAGCCATATAGAAAATACCCACAATGAATGTCATCCTCAAAGGGGAAAAACTGAGAGCTTTTTCCCTAAGGTCAGGAACACAGCAGGGATGCCCACTCTCACCACTGTTGTTCAACATAGTACTAGAAGTCCTAGCCTCAGCAATCAGACAACAAAAAGAAATAAAAGACATCCAAAGCAGCAAAGAAGAAGTCAAACTTTCGCTCGTCACAGATGACATGACACTCTATGTAAAAAAACCCAAAAAACTCCACAGGAATTCAGTAAAGTTGCAGGATGTAAAATCAATGCACAGAAGTCAGTTGCATTTCTATACATTAACAGTGAAGCAGAAGAAAGAGATATCAAGGAATTGATCTCATTTACAATTACACCAAAAACCATAAGATATGTAGGAATAAACCTAACCAAAGAAGTAATGGATCTGGTTCTGAAAACTATAGAACACTCAGGAAAGAAATTGAGGAAGACACAAAGAAACGGAAAAACACTCCATGCTCATGGATTAGAAGAACATATATTGTTAAAATATCTATGCTACCCAAAGCAATCTACACATTCAAAGCAAACCCTATGAAAATGCCATCAGCATTTTTCAAAGAGCTGGAACAAACAGTCCTAAAATTTGTATGGAACCACAAAAGACTCCAAACAGCCAAAGGAATGTTGAAAAAGAAAACCAAAGCTGGAGGCATAACAATTCCTGACTTCAAGCTGTACTACAAAGCTGTAATCATCAAGACAGTATGATACTGGCACAAAAACAGACACATAGATCAATGGAACAGAATAGAGAACCCAGAAATGGACCCACAACTCTATGGTCAACTAATCTTTGACAAAGCAGGAAAGAATATCCAATGGAAAAAAGACAGTCTCTTCAACAAATGGTGTCAGGAAAATTGGACAGCCACATGCAGAAGAATGAAACTGGACCACCTTCTTATACCATACACAAAAATAAACTCAAAATGGACGGAAGACTTAAATGTGAGACAGGAATCCATCAAAATCCTAGAGGAGAACACAGGCAGCAACCTATTTGACCTTGGCCACAGCAAGTTCTTGCTAGACACATCTCCAAAGGCAAGGGAAACAAAAGCAAACTGAACTACTGGGACTTCATCAGGATAAAAAGCTTTTACACAGCAAAAGAAAGGGTCAAAACCAAAAGACAACCTACAGAATGGGAGAAGATACTTGTAAATGTCTTATCAGATAAAGGGCTAGTATCCAAAATCTATAAAGAACTTATCAAACTCAACACCCCCAAAACAAGAAATCAAGAGTCAAGAAATGGGCAGAAGAGATGAACAGACATTTCTCCAAAGAAGACATACAGACACATGATCTATAAGGGACTGCTCAAACTCAACACCCAAAAAAACAATCAAGTCAAAAAATGGACAGAAGACATGAACAGACACTTCTCCAAAGAAGATACACAAATGGCTAACAGACACATGAAAAAGTGTTCAACATCATTAGCCATCAGGGAAATTCAAATCAAAACCACATTGAGATACCACCTTACACTAGTTAGAATGGCAAAAATTAACAAGGGAAGAAACAACAAATGTTGGCGAGGATGTGGAGAAAGGGGAACCCTCTTACACTGTTGGTGGGAATGCAAGTTGGTACAACCACTTTGGAAAACAGTATGGAGGTTCCTCAAAAAGTTAAAAATAGAGCTACCCTATGACCCAGCAATTGCACTACTGGGTATTTACCCCAAAGATGCAGATGTAGTGAAAAGAAGGGGCACATGCACCCCAATGCTCATAGCAGCAATGTCCACAATAGCCAAACTGTGGAAGGAGCCAAGATGCCCTTCAACAGATAAATGGATAAAGAAAATGTGGTTCATATATACAATGGAATATTACTCAGCCATCAGAAAGGATGAATACCGACCTCTTGCATCGACATGGATGGAACTGGAGGGGATTATGCTACGTGAAATAAGTCAAGCAGAGAAAGACAATTATCATATGGTTTCACTCCTATGTGGAACTTAAGGAATAACATGGAGGACATTAGGAGAAGGAAGGGAAAAATGAGGCAGGGAATTGGAGGGAGAGACGAACCATGAGAGACTATGGACTCCGAGAAACAAACTGAGGGTTCTAGAGGGGAAGTGGGTGGGGGGATAGGGTAACCCGGTGATGGGTATTAAGGAGGGCATGTGTTGTAATGAGCACTGGGTGTTATACACAAATAACGAATCATGGAACACCACATCAAAAACTAATGATGTGGGGTGCCTGGGTGGCTCAGTCATTAAGCGTCTGCTTTCGGCTCAGGTCATCATCCCAGAGTCCTGGGATCGAGCCCCGCATCGGGTTCCCTGCTCCGTAGGAAGCCTGCTTCTCCCTCTCCCACTCCCCCTGCTTGTGTGCTCTCTCTCGCTGTCTCTCTCTCTGTCAAGTAAATAAATAAAATCTTTAAAAAAAAAAAACTAATGATGTACTGTGCTGTATGGTGACTAACATAACATAATAATAATAATAATAAAAAAGACATACAGACACATGAAAAAATGCTCAACATCATTTGGCCGTCAGGGAAATACAAATCAAAACCACAATGACATACCACCTCACACTGGTCAGAATGGCTAAAAATAACAACTCAGGAAACAACAGGTGGTGGCAAGGATGCAGAGAAAGGGGAACCCTCTTACACAGTTGGTGGTAATGCAAACTGGTACAGTCACTCTGGAAAACAGTATGAAGGTTCCTCAAAAAGTTAAAAATAGGGGCACCTGGGTGGCTCAGTAGTTAAGCGTCTGCCTTCGGCTCAGGTCATGATCCCAGGGTCCTGGGATCGAGCCCTGCATCGGGCTCCCTGCTCCGCGGGAAGCCTGCTTCTCCCTCTCCCATTCCCCCTGCTTGTATTCCCTCTCTCGCTGTGTCTCTCTCTGTCAAATAAATAAATAAAATCTTAAAAAAAAAAAATTAAAAATAGAACTGCCTTATGATCTAGCAATTGCACTATTGGTATTTATTCAAAGGATACAAATATAGTGATTCAAAGAGACATATACACCCCAATGTTTATAGCAGCGATGTCCACTATAGCCAAACTATGGAAAGAACCCAGATGTCTATTGACAGATGAATGGATAGAGAAGATATGGTGTATATATACACAATGGAATATTACTCGGTCATCAAAAAGAATGAAATCTTGCCATTTGCAACGACATGGTTGGAACTAGAGGGTACTATGCTAAGCAAAATAAGTCAGCCAGAGAAAGACAAATGCCATCTGATTTCACTCCCATGTGGAATTTAAGAAACAAAACAGATGAACATAGGGGAAGAGAAGGAAAAATAAAATAAGATGAAAAGAGAGAGGGAAGCAAACCATAAGAGACTCTTAACTATAGAGAACAAACAGAGGGTCGCTGGAGGGGAGAGATAATTGGGTGATGGGCATTAAAGAGGGCACTTGATGTAATAAGCACTAGGTGTTGTAGGCAACAGATGAATCACTGAATTCTACCCCTGAAACTAATAATACAGTATATGTTAACTAAATTGAGTTTAAATAAATAATTTAAAAATAAATAAATAAAATAAAAATAAGAAAACAAAAAAATAAAGCAGCTTCATTGAAATATAATTCATTCTATACAATTAACCCATTTAGAATATACAATTGGATGGTTTGGGAATATTACATTTTTTTTAGGTTGTGGTAAAATATATGTAACATAACTTTTGTGGGGCACCTGGGTGGCTCAGTCGTTAAGCACCTGCCTTCAGCTCAGGTCATGATCCCAGGGTCCTGGGATTGAGCCCCACATCGGGCTCCCTGCTCAGAGGGAAGCCTGCTTCTCTCTCTCCCACTCCCCCTCCTTGTGTTCCCTCTCTCACTGTGTCTCTCTCTGTCAAATAAATAAATAAAATCTTTAAAAAAAAAACCCATAACTTTTGTGATTTTAACCATTTTTCAGTGTACAATTCAGTAGCATCGATTACATCCACAATGTTGTGTAACCATCACCACTATTTCTGAAACTTTTTCATCACCGAAACAGAAACTCTGTACCTATGAAACAATAACTCTCCATTCCTGCCTCCCTCCTGCCTCTGGAAACCCCTCATCTTCCTGTCTCTGAGAAGTTGCTTATTGTAGGTATTTCATATAAGAGGAAGCATACAATATTTACCCTTTGTGTTTGGCTTATTTCACCTTGTTTGGCTTTTTAACTTACTCTAAAAATAGAAAGTAATTGGATCACTATTGATTTACCTGATGCTCCTCACACACAGAATTCAACCCAAGGCCAGATTGACATTTATGTCCTTCAGATTTACCCCCAAACAAGCTTCTCCCAGTGCACCAATTGGTGAAGTAAGGGTATATTCATTTTTTTATGGGACACCCACATTCCTGCTGCTAGGTTTTCCAGGGATGTGGCTCTGGTAGGTTCCTGTGATTGTGGGAAGCTCTAATGTAATATGCCCCTCCCAGGAATGATGCATTAGCATGCATTCCTCATTGGCACGACCTAAACCGAATTTTCATTAGGAGAGAAAGTGGTGGCCTTGGGAACTGGCCTTATATGTACTTCTTGTTATCTGGACCTTCTATGTGTTCTGGGGTTAGAAGAGAATGTGCTGGTTCTGAAGAATGTGTACGTTGAGAGACATCCTCCCCTGCAGTCCTAGAATCTTGGCCATGTCCCGGTCCCAGACTCTCCAGCCTCCCAGGCTCCTCTTCCTCAAACTGGTCCTTGAGAGACTATACTACACACCACGTTTTGTCTTTTCAGCTTTCTGGGCAGCCAGAGAAGGATTATGTGGCTCCAGCTTACATCTCCCACCTATGGAACTGTCGGTCAATGCTGACACGGTGAGGGACATCTCCTTGGCTTATTGTGAAAGAGTCCTTTTTTTCTTCTTCTTCTTTCCCTTTTTCAGGAGCCAGTGAGAGCCTGGGCTGGGCTCATTTCTGACAAGAATCTGCACCCATGGCCTTGGAGACCATGTAAGTGAAATACAAGAGAAGGGGCAGCTCAAGGATGGCTCCAGGGCCTGGAGACTGGTTAAACAAGAACCAAAGTGCTTTTCACTACTATAGGCTAATCAATAAATATCCCATCTGCAAAAATTACCATCTCTGAAAAGGCATATTATCAGAAAAGGAACTTCCCCCTCATCCACTGTGGTAGATTATTTGCCAAAAGAAAAAGGTCACAATTCTAGTTTTCTCTGTTTTCATGCCTCTTTGTTATGTCAGTTTTAGCCCTCCCATCAAGGAGGGATCTCTTTCCCCACCCCTCCAATCTCAGCTCATCTTGTGCCTTGCTTTGACCAACAGAAGGCAGTCGAAGTGATGCAGTGCCATCTGAGAGATGAGTGGCACCCATCACCCCTGTACCTCAGTGGACACCCAGTTAACTACTAGGAATGTGAGTAAGGTCACCTACTAGCCAGCCTCTAGCTGACCAAAGATGCTTGAATGATGATGGCCAAAATCAACCAAGTCCTGTCAAGATAGGCAGAAATGTCCTGTTGACCCATAGACTAGTGAGCAATAATGAATGCCTCTAGTTTTAAGCCACTAAGTTTGGGGGGCTGGGGGAGCTGTTACACAGCAATAGGTAACTGACACATCCCCTCCACTCTGCTCTTGCCCTGGCTCAAGTCTCTAGACAACTGTCTGTCTGAGCCCTTACCACATTGGCCATCTGCTCTGGCTCCCTATTGACAAACCACCCCACTGACTGAGCAGCATTGGCTGATCAAGCTGATACTGCAATCACACAACCTCGAGCAAAGGTATAATTTCCACAGGGAAGAGGATTTGCTTTTTGTCCTTATATGACCACATTTACCTTTGCCAGAAAAACTGACCAAGAAGCCCTCCTGATGAGGGGCCACCTCAGGCAAAGACACCAGAGTTTGCTGCCCCATCATTTGCTCTTATTGAATCATGGGCATAACTGGATGGAATGGATTTGGTGTTACCAATGGGATTTAATACACTGGGTAAACTGGAGGAAATCTTCTCTTCCTTAGATCAACAGCTTATGGTTCTGTGCAATGTTTATTCACCTAAAATATTTATTAGACCCTAATATGGGATAGAAACTGTGCCAAGTGCCAGGGATGCCAAGATGAGCTCATAGCATAGTGGAGTACTTAAGCAGATTTAAAAAATTACAGCAGCATTTTAATAAATGCCGTAATAGAAGTCCATTCATGGTTCTGTGTGGGCAAAGAGAAGAGAGCCCTAACATTCCTGGAGTAGGGCAGGATGGAGGCAAGGAAGGCTGTACGGAAGAAGAGATATGGAAACTGAGTCTCAGACAATGGGCAAGAAGGTCACCAGCAAGATGAAGAAGGTGGAGTGTGTGTGAGTTCTGCCTCTGCCCCCTCTTTGTTGTCTCCATCCCCTACCCACCAGCACCATCATGCTCAAGTGCTTTTGGAAAGATTGAAACCTCCATCTCCCCTAAAACAGTAGCTGGCCTTTCTTGAGTCCGGATAATATGTTGAGCACTAGGCTAAGGCGATAATATGAATTAGGTCATTTAGGTCACTTAATCATTACAACCTTCCCCAACAGTTAAATATTATTGTGATTATTATGCCCATGTTATGCCAAAGCTTAGGAATGGCTTGTCCAAGGTCACCTGCAGGTAAGTGACTGTATAAGGGCTCCATTTTAGAGCCATGCCCTCAGCATGCTGTTGTTCTACCACTCCGTGCAGTACTCTGAGCATGCTGCTTCTCTCTCTTTGTCCTTCAGGTTCTTCAGTTTCACTCCACTGTGTCCAATGTAGATTTCTTTTAACTTATTTATCCCACTTAAAATCTGCTGAGCTCCCTAAATCTGTTGATAATGAATTATTTCCAAAAAGTTTTCAGGTACTATCACTTCATCCCATCCTTATATTCTTTAATCTCTCCTTTTTTCCATGTCTGTATCTCTGGGCTGCATTTTGGATAACTTTGGATAACTTCTTCAGGTCTATCTTCTTCTCTTCTTCTAATTCTCTCTTCAGGTATGTTGAATCTACTGTTGAATCTAAGAATTGAGTTTTTCATTTCACTAATTCAATTTTCTGTGTTTAGAAGTTCTATTTTATTTTTTTTCAAATATGTTTTTTCTTTACTCATGTTTTTAATCTCACCTTTGCTTTCTTGAAACTGTATTAAGTACACTTATTTTACGTCCTGTAAAATCCTGAGACTTATTATTCCAAAGAGATTTGGGCAGGTATGATCCTATTATCTTTGCTTTCCCTCTGGCTAGTGGTGAAGAGTTCTCAGAGAAAATAAAAGCCCTTTCTTCCCCACTTCACCCCATGTCCAGCTTTAAGATAAGCAATTCTCCTTGCAGTCTGCAGGACCGGATGACTAGTTCACTGCACTGGGTGTGGAGATCTTTGGAGCCCCAGCCTTATAGGGTCTCTTCTGTGAGACTCCACCCTTCCTCCCCACCAAAACCCCCCAAGGCTATGCCCTCAAGGCAAAAGCTGGATTCCACCCTCACTGAATTTTAGGCAGGAGTATTTTTGTTTTTGTGTTTTGTTTTGGTTTGGTTTCTCGTGGGTGTATTTAATTATTTTTTTTATTCAGTATTTTTAGTTTTGTTCAGCAGAAGTTTCGAACTGCTTACCCAGCTGACCATACTACCCAAGAGGTAGCATCTCACTACCCTGTACAAAATACACAGCATACAAAAATGATAGCCACCACTTATTGAACACTTACTGTATACTAGACTCTAGGCTGAGCCTTTTATATGCTTCATCTTATTTAGTATTCATAGTAATCTTCTCAGGAGAGAGCTGAGATGTACAGGTTATTAGATGCCCAGTCTTCAGGTAAGGAAATTGAGGCTCAGGGAGATGGCATGGCTTGCCTGAGGTCACATAGCTACAAGAAACCAGAGGTTGTGTGTCCAACCCGCCTGCTGCCTTGCTTGAGTAATGCTTTGCATATATTGCTTTGCAGAGAAGTTGCCTCTCTTAGACCATTGGAAGTGTTTGAAAATAGTTGGAGTGAGGGAGTTCTGGGAACACACTGATGACGAGACTGTGCCCAGGCCGTCCGTGTGGAATGAGGATCTCACAGGCCTGAAACACCTTTACAGCTTTTACGCTTACCAGGTGTTACATGTCCACAATCTCTTTGGGCGCTTACAACAGAGGACCTGAAGTGAAGCACAACAGGTGCCTCATCCCCTTTTATAGATGAGGACACACGGCACAAGCGGAAGCCTCTGGTTATAGGGCCAGGTAATGGGGAGTCAGGCCTAGAACCTCCCAGTCCCAAGCCTTGCCTTCCAGAGTTGTGGGGTCCATCTCCTCTGCTGTGGAGCCCACCACCTTTGCACTCCACTTGCTGCCACCACACACACCTACACCCCACAGGGCCTGGTGCCCTAAGCTCCAGGTCAGCGGCTATCTGTGCCAGCACTACCCGTGGCAAGGATGGCTCAGGGGCAGGGGCCCTCCCTGAGGCTTCTCATGTCAAGATGTCAAGGCACATAGGCAACTCTCTTTATTTGTACTCTTACCTTCTTCAGGACCTTCTTCAGGATGAAGCACAAAGAAGATAGAGCAATGAGGCTACAGATGCTAACTCTGGCTCCAAGGGTGGGAGAAGCTGCAGGCTTAGCCAGTCAATGACTGAGGCCAGGCCAGTGAGGACCAGCTCAGGGCCTTGGCTGGAGCCGCTTGTGCAGGGGGCTCTCTCTTCCTGGCATGGCTAACAATAAAGGTTTATGAGCCTGCCGCTGTGACCACTTTTGCCATCATGGCGGAAGGGCCTGCCTGTGGATGAAGCCAAGCAAGGAAGAGCAAGAGATGGAAGAAGGAGGTTGACCGATGATGACATGACCCCAGCAAACCTAAAGCAAGAAAACCCTGGACTTACTTCTTACTGGAGACAATAAATTCCTGTTACGTGTTTAAGCCAGTGTGAATTGCTTTTCTGACACTTACAACCAAAAATTCCTGACTGACAGTTTCCTTCCCTCCCTGGCCTGTATTAGTTACAAAGGGGGAAATGGGTTTATGTGGAGAAATCCAGAGGACACCACTCTAACCAAGGTGTGGGGCTCGGCACTGACAGTAGCGGGATGGCCTGACATTTTGTGCCCCTGATACCTCACAGCGAAGACACACAATGTCACCCTGGGGGTTCTTACCAGAAACAATTTAACATGAAGGATCATGAAGAAACAGACAAATTCCCGAACATGAATGTTCTGAAGACAAATGGTCTTAACATCTCCAAATGATCCAGTCTTATGAAGAACAGAAGGAAGGAGGCTTTTGCACTTCACTGGGGGACACTAAAATTTCATTATCACCAAAGGCAGTTTATAAACCTTGACTGCATTCTGGATTGAAAAACAGTATCTTAGAGGTCGTCCATGGGACCACAGGGGCCATTTGAGTGCAGAATGTGTTGGATGGTGTAATTGAAATAAAGTTTATTTCCTTAGAGGTGGTAATGCTGTTGAGTTTAGGAAGACAGCTGTCCTCATCCTTGGGAGACTCAAACTGAAATATTTAGGGGTAAAATGTCATTATGTCTGTAGTCAACTTCCAGATGATTTGGCACAAAAAAAGAGAGTGTGTGTGGTGGTGGTGGTGGTGGGGTGTGTGTGTGTGTGTGTGTGTGTGTGTGTATTTTGAGAGAGACATGAAGTGGGAGCAGCAGGGCATTCATAGCCAGAAAACCTGGCAAGGGGCATACTACTGTTCATCATACCTCCCTTCTAACTAGAAAAATAAGCTAACTTTTTAAGAGGCTAAAAAAAGAACCGGGGCTCTAAGGTCAGACAGTCCTGACTCTGTGGTTTCTTAGCTATGTGACCTTGGGCATGTAATGGATTTTCTCTCATTTCGATTCTTCACCTGTAAAATGGGTATAATATAAAACCACCTCATAAGCTTGTTGGAGGATTAAATGAGATGAATATATGTGAAATGCCTAACACAGTGCCTGGCACATAGTAGGTGACCAATAAGTAGTCCTTTTAATATTAAAATGAGAAGCAGGACGAGAAGGGGAAGGTTAGAGGAGGAGGTAAAAAAAGAGAGAGAGTGGAGGAGGAGGAAATGAAGGAAGAGAAGGAGAAGGAGGAAAAGGGGAGGGAAACAAATCGCTTCCCTTGCCTTTCTCCGAGCAGAGGTATTCCAACACGGCAATACACGGGAGGAACAAACGGAGAGGAGCATGCTCACCACCCAGAGAGGTGGGCAGAGTTTCTCCTAGGCAGGACAATCTAGATTTGGGGAAACGTTTTGCCTCAAAGCTTTCAGGGTAAGTTGGCTGATATCCTAAGTTGTAAAAGCAAAGCATTTAACAAAGCCATAAATGAATGCTGCTTAATTACCACCACACTAACTTCCCAACTCCAAGCTTTTCTTTATTTCTTTTTTTTTTTTAGGTGTATTTATTTATTTGAGAGAGACAGCGTGAGTGTGTGCGCCAGCAGGGCAGTAGGGAGAAGCAGACGGAGAGGGAGAATCTCGAGCAGACTCCCCACTGAGTGCAGAGACCGACACAGGGCTCGATCCCATGACCCTGAGATCATGATCTGAGCTGAAATCAAGAGCGGGACACTCAACCGACTAAGCCACCCAGGCGCCCCCCAACTCCAAACTTTTCTGAAAAATATCAGAGACAGACTAGTATCAGCTGCAGATCCACTGGCTGCTCATCTTCCCCCAGGCCTGGTGACCCAGGGAAAGACATCAGTCATTAACCTCCCTGTTCCTTGTTCTCAAGTCTTCCAGCAGAGCTGCTGAGATCCCTCCTTCCACAAGTGGGGAGCACCTGCACATACAGGTAGACTGCCTTTAGCTCTAAATGCAGACACTTGTGTGCATCTGCCAGGTGTCCATCTGGCAGCTGGTGTTCCACTACAGCTTTAGTTTTTAAAAGGATCATTGGTCAACTATCATCCAATAGTGAGATCAGTTTGGTTTGTTCAATTCCCAAGTCTTTTATAGGAGCCAGGAGCTCTGAATTAGGGCCTGGCTCAGCTACTTCTCACTGGGAGATGTGAAGCCAGCCCTGAATCCCTGAGTCTCACTTGCTCTCTTGGGGCTAAGGCCCCTCAGTTTGCCCCAAGCCTTGGCCCTGGCTGGACTTCTGAGCCTTCCCCGACAGATGGGTCTCCATCTGCTCTGCAGACACCACCAGATAACACAATCTATAATTGTATTTTTATCTGTCAATATCTGCATCTATATCTATAGCATCTGCAAAAAAAAAAAAAAAAATGCCTGGAGACAAGAAAAGATGTTGACCAGCCAATCCTGCAGATGCTCAGAAACGTCCGAGGAAGAAGTTCCTTTTGAAATGATCTAGTTTACCTGTTTTTAAGATTGTTTCTTGCCGTGGAGCCACTGGTGAAAAGCAATCTTATGCAGAAACCCCCACTGTTAGCTTGCCTTCCCTGCCTCCTTTGCAAGTGGTGCGAAGGGGCCATATTGGGGCTTGAAGAAGGTGCATCCGGTTCACCAGGTTATTCACATCTGAGCAAGACAGAAACCAAATGAGGGCCAGAGTCCAAGGCTTCAGAGTCCCCAAGAAAGAGCTAGGAATACAGTTTTGGTCATCCAGCCAAAGCCACCTCTCCCTAAAAGAACTGCAATAGTGTTTCATGCACTGGGCAGAGACCCCTGAACCACAAAGAAGATGGGACCTGCCCCTGTGGACAGTCAGATGTGAGGGGAAGTGTACTGGGGAGAGGGGGTGGGGAGAGGGGCTACTGGGAATGATGTCCTCCCAAGAGAGAGAGGCAAGAAAGGAGGGAGTCTCTGTTCTAGGCTACCCTACTTCCTCTTTGAACTGAGCTGCCAAGGCATGATGTTTGGAGTTGCTGCTGCCATTTTTTGACATGAGGAGACCAAGACAATGGCACTGATACCAAATCAGAACCCAACATCACTGATCCCTAAATCATTATCAGCAACTTCCCCCCCTCTGGACTTCTTCTTCCATAGGAAAATAAAGCTCTGTTGCATGAACCCCCTATAATCACCTAGTGAGCTTGCTGCTGAAAGTGTCTCTGATTCAAGGGATTGGTGTAAATCTGCCACACATTTATTTTCAAATCCAAGCATTTTTAGCTGTGGTGTTGCTTGCCTAGTTTAAAAATATTCAGCTTCATCTGAAATGGCATCAGAAAGAAAACAGCCCCAATTTTGTGTACTCATTGAGCGCTTGTCTGAGCAAAGTGTGCGCACAGCCTTGAGAAAGGGGGAGGGAAGTGGAGGTGTTTTCTTTTATAAACACTCTTCTCGTGACCGTGTCAGGACAAAGACTCCCTGGCTACCCACAATGCACTGAAATGGAAGGAGAAAGACGTCAGGCTGTGCAGAGACATGCTGAGCAGGGAGCAGGCAGGGGACCCATCACGACCACAAGTCCGGGCATGGTGGAAGGGAGCAACGCTGGTCCAGACTCTGGGGCTTGTGGACACACATCACAAAGAGAAAAGCCAGCAGGAACCACCTCTCACCAAAGAGCCCTCCCTGAAGAAGGAAGGCTGAAAGACACAAGCTGTCAGGTTCGTGAAAGGCAAGGACATGGCCCTGGACCTGTGTGGTGGTGGTGGGGTGACCAGCCATGCCCGTTTGTCTGGGACTGCAGGGTTTCCAGGAATGTGGGGCTTTCAGTGTTAAAACTGGGAAAAGTCCTAGGTGTGGATCCTCTAAAAAGTAGTTCCTTGAATGCAGGAGATACGCATGAGAAAGAGCCCTCCACCTCCTCCACCCTCCCACCTGCACCACAGGGGACATAGCAGCAGAACCGGCCAGGTTTGGGGGATTCAGGCTGAGCTGTCTTCAGTCACTCCATAGGGTCTGAGTGAACAGAAGGTAATGAATGAATGGATGGATGGATGAATGAATGAATGAATGAATGGCTCCAACAGAATATGATTATTTATATGTATATGATGGCTCTGTTTCCAATATGATTATTTTCCATTGACTAACATATAAATTCTATCAACTAACAAACACTGGTAAATCCACTGCCTACCACTGCTATGACCCACGGGGTGAAGGCCAAGAATCAAAAAAATCACACTCACACACATTTTGTACTTCTACATTTTCTGCCTTGAAGGAACTTGCTTTCTATTTGAAGAGTTGATGTGAACACAGAAGAGTTATAATCTGGAAGCCTGGGTCCTGGACCAAAGATGGGCTCACGGAAGTGCTGTGGAGACAGCATGTGGCATTGAAATGGTGGTGACTTTTCCTGTGGCCCAGGCTCTAGGGCAGTGACTTACATGTTCCCCATAGCCCTGAGAAGTGGGTGTTCTTATCACCCCCTTTTATAAAGGGGGGACCTAATGCCTGCAGGATCTAAGCAACCTGCCCAAGGTCACACTGACAGTAAGTGGTGGGTCCCACATCTGTCTGGCTCCAGAGGCCATCCTCTTAACCTACACTCTGCTACTTTTATGTTCCAGAGACAGAAGACGTGGGCGGGTCCTGACGTTGCTCCTTAATAACTGTGTGACTTGGGACAAGATATTTCACTCTCTAAACCTTTCTCTGCCTGTAAAATGGAGAGAGAAGCAGTGCTGACCTCATTGGGTTGTGTGGAAAGTTCTAGTCCACAATAAGCTCTTCATGAATGTCAAGGACAAGGGAGAGGGGTATCCAGGAGCACGGTGCAGAGGTGGTGTGAGCAGGCCAGACCAGCGGTGAGGAGGAGCTAGCAGGCAGAGGCTGAAGGCTGAGGGGTCCACCAGCAGTTCTCAACCCTGGCCGCACATCAGAATCACCTGGATAGTCACGTGCAAACCAAGTAGATCTGAACACCTGAGAGTAGGACCGGGCATTAGAATTTCCATGACTCCCCAGGTGACTCCAATGTGCAGCCAAAGTTGAAAGCCATTAGCCTAGTCCTTTGCCGTTAGATGTGTGGACCTTGAAGGAGTGCGGGCATCACTGGGAGCCTGTTAGGAATGCAGAATCTCAGGCCCCACCCCAGATCTACTAATGGGACTCTGCACTGGAACAAGATCCCTGGGTGATTCAAAGGCACATTAAAGTCTAAGCATCCCTAGACTAGCCTGTGGGTCATACAGATGAGGAAAATAAGCCAAATGCCAGGCAGGCTTTGAACCTGATTAAAATCCAAAGTGCAAGTTGGAGGGGGAAATGAGGAGTGGCTATTTACAACAATCACCCACGGATAACCTCATCTCCTGGCAAACGCAAAGGGCAGGGGTGATAGGTCTCTGTGTGTTTAAACTTCAATGAATTTGTGATTGTGGACTCTCAGGAAGTCGGGGATTCTGCCAGCCGCCCGATGTTTGCTCATCCGCCACAGTATCAGCCAGAGGACTAACATTATCTGGTGTCAACAACACACACGCTGGGCCCTGGGCTGGGATTAGCAGAAAAATATCATCCTGTGTGAGGCCTTGGAATCATTACCGGGAAATAATTCCCGAAGAGCTCTTCCTCACCCAGAATGAGCAGCTCTCCGTCCCTGGGCAAACCTGAGGAGCGCAGGTGGTGTCTGGGACTCCGGCAAGGCCATGAGCTTGCCTCCTGTGACACAGTTGAGAGCAACTTCTGCTGTGGCCCCAGACATAGGGCTTTCTTGGGAGGGAAAAGGGGTCGTAACATCTAGAACCCAAAGAAATGATATAAACTAAATTCTGATCAGTGTTTACTATCTCTGATAATCCTAATAGGTCCACCATCACTTGATAAAAGAAGGCAGCTAAAAAGCAGATTCTACAGCTTATATTGAAAGCATTCAAGAAGATAGTACAAATATGAAGCCTCGGTTTTAAAAAAAGCAGTTCAGTCTGGTTCAATATCTAACAATATCGCAGAATAGCCACCTCTTTGGATTGGCCTTTGATAATCTAATCAAAGCTGTGGACCATCTCGCTGAAAAATGGGCATAGACATGAACTTGTACCCACAACTGTACCTACAATCTATCCCATTTCCCTGGCTACAGTGATTGACTCAGGGATAGGCACATGGACCCACTTAGAACCAATAAGACTCAATGAAAATTAAAGGAAGGCCCTTTCCTCTTTCCTATTGATGTACAACAGGAAGGCTGTAGCCACATGGGCAAGAGGCTGGCAGTTACCATCTTGGGACCACAGGGAAGAGTCTCTGTGAGAATGGACTTGACACAAAGGAAGCCGAGCCCAGAAGTGAAGAGAAACCTGGTTCTGAACACAGCATCTAAGCCCTGAAGTCCTGTCAGATCTATCCCTGCATGGTTTAGCAAATAAATCCTGTAAGCCCATGCTTAAACCAGTTTGAGCCCCATGCAACAGAATGCACTCTTATGGATAATCTTCATTAATTCATTGGTTATTTTGATGGTTCTTCACATAACTACCAGTTAAACAAACAATGTTACCATACAAATGCTTTTTATGACCTAATGTTGGCCTTCAGTTTCAGTAAATCTCTTTATTCCTACAGTCGATCCTCAGCTTTTCCAATACTCCTTTATAAATAAACCCCTTCCGACATAAGGTTCCTCCTTCACTTCCATGTACAGTGATGTTTATCATGTACCACAGAATTGCAAATCATGATATCATATCGTATCACAATAAATACATAGATCTGATTAAAGCAGCCTAGCTTAGGGTCCAACCTTGGGAAACTACTTAACAACGTAAGTATTCTGAAATCAAACAATTCATTGGTATAATTGTGGTTAAATGCAACCTGAAGGAAGATTATTCTTAGGTCTTAAGGATACACGTGTCATTTTTCAGACTACAGAATGTTGAACAAACAGGCTTCTGCCAACCTGATCCCGGGTTTAGGTGAATTCCCTACAGTCCTACAAAAAGGATTGTGCCACGCAGTGAGGAGTTTGGTCTCTGCAACCGGGCTGACCTGAGATAAAATCCCAGATCCTCCACTCACTAACTTGGACCACCTCTGAGTCTCCATTTCCCCATCTGTAAAAATGGGTGTGTTAACATCTCTCCTTCAAAGCTACTAAGAGAATGTAAAGGCTTCACCCTCCCGCTGCAGAGGTCAGGTTCAACTATTTGTCATCCACAAAGATAAATTCCCAAGTACTAGGGCCCCTACTTACTGTTTTGAAAATTAATAAAAAGAAAGAATCAAGCATGCATCGTGCTTCTCCTGCACACACTGTAACTCAGAGAAACAGAAAAGTTGAGCAGGAATTTCTCTTTACGAAAGAATTTTAGCTAATAAATGAAGAAGGGATGATGGAATTAGAACACTAGCAGTTTGCAACCCCTAACAAACTAACGGATGTGGGCATTGGGCATCAGTGACTGCTCACACCTCAAAAAGAGAGAGCGCCATATAGTATGGGTCTCATGAAAGAAAAAAGTACCACCCATGAAGTGGTCTTGCCAAAAATATGGCACCAGAATCCAGTCAAGCCTCTGTTACACCACCAAATTTCAAGAAATACAGGGGACAGAGGAACCTGTTATATGTCACATTGGGGAAGCAATCAACAAAATCTAGACCATGAGAAGGTCTACAAGTGAACAATCTAGTCTCTTCAACAAATGAGTTGCAAGAAGGAGTAGAGTGGTTGAAGAGGAACTTACCGATTAAAAGACATATACCAACTAATTGGAACACATTGACCTCATTTGGATCTTGAAAGAAGTGAACCAACTCTAAAATAAATTGCAGGCAATCCAAGAAATCTGAATTCTGAGTGTAGGTAATAAGGAATTGTTATCTTCAAGATAAAACAATGGTACTGGGGTTATGTTTTTAAAAAGAAATCTTTACTACCTTGAGATAAACTGTGAAATGTTTATGGGTAAAAAATTTACATTTCTGGGATTTGTTCCCCAAATGTATCTGGAGTGGGGATGGGGAATATTGATATTGACCATTGTTGAATATAGTCAACGTGTGGTACGTGTGGATTCATAATATGTATTCTCCCAAATCTGTTATGTTTGAAATATCCTATAATTAAAAGTTGAAAAATCTCCCAAGCATTGGTGAGTAATACAGATTTTACTGAAGATTTAAGAGCAGGGTGGAGAGTTGGGTTGTGAGAGCAAAACTTATTCAGATGTTCCCACTAGACACCCCTGCTTCACTCAAGTCTTCTCCTCCCTATTGCTTTGGCCACATCTGTCCTCCCTTTATGCCCTCCCCAAACCCACCTCCTCACCTCCCCCTGTGGCCCAGGATACTCCACTCTTCATCCCAGCTTCTCCACCCCACTCAGCAAAACCAGAGATGTTCATGCAGCCCAGCGGTGACCCCCAGTGTTTCTCCCACCTGCCCTGGGGGCCTCCATTCATCCTGCCACCATCTCAAAGGGCTGGCTCACAGCACATGGTGGCTGTTCTTCCTGGGGTTTAGTCCTGCAGCTGCAGAATCATCTGGAAGTTTTTTTTTTTTTTGAGAGGTGGTGTAGAAGGAGAGAGAGAATCTTATGCAGACTCCACGCCCAGCACAGACCCTGACATGGGGCTCGATCGCACAACCCTGAGATTGTGACCTGAGCCAAAATCAAGAGTTGGACGATTAACTGACCAAGCCACCCAGGCACCCCCATCTAGGAGCTTTTTAAAATAAAGCCCCACTGCACATGCTGTCTCTCTCTCAATCTCTCTCTCTCTCTTTCTTTCTTCCTCCCACCCTTCATCCTCCATCTGGAAGACGCACATCCACACCAATGGCTGGAACCCAGAGTGGTGAGTGGTGAAACCCACTGCTCTGGAGAGCAAGACGGCGGGACATTGCACGTGTCCCATTGTCAATGATCAGCATAAGTAACAAGGAATGTTTCTCTTTTCCAAAACATTCCTAATCCACTAAAAATAAAGTACAGACTCTATCTCAGACTCTGAGGTAAGACAGTTCCCCAGAATTGCCCTATACTTAAAGGGTTTAATGGACAGTCCTCCCTCACTCCTCCTTCCTCAATCCCTATCTTTATTCCCCCTTACTTCTCTCCATAATACTTACAACCACCTATTACGTATTTTTCTTATATTTGCCTCTGATCTCCCTCAGAGCCCCCACTAGAATGCAGTGTCCAGAGGGCAGTGTTTTCTCTCTGTGCTGCTCACTGTTGTATCCCCAATACTTGGTACAGTGCTTAGTACATGGTAGAAACTTGTAATTATTGAGGCATTGAATGCTTGCCAACTTGAGTGGTTGGGAGGATAAAATGAGTTAACAGGATACTTAGAAAAGTGCCTGGCACCAGAGAAGCATTCAGTAAAGATTTGTTGTTATTACTATTATTTTGAACAATTAGCTTTCAGAGACTGGTCATTCCATACACCAATTTCCAGGGACTTTGTTTTCAATCCCCCCTCCCTATTTTTCCCTGAAATGAACACCCCCTGATCCTTACTGAAGATTTGAACAGTTCTCCATTAAAGGGGCTTGTGTGTTAATTCCATAGCCAATCGGGCACTGTATCCCCAGACACTGGCCACTCATACTACGCAGGAGTTTAGGCCTCCTAAAGTTTCTCATTGAGTTACTCCCAAGGACTTGAGTCCTATGTGGACCTCCCCTGTTGAGTAATTTGCCTGTTCCTAATACCTGATTCCTTTATTCCCTTCCCTTTCCCTCTACCAGTCCTCCCTACAGAACTATTTGGTTCCCAAGATCCCGTCCTCCAGCACTGAGCCCAAAACCACAAACATCAACCCCAGAATGGAGAGTGCTCCAGCCAATGGCTTCTCCTCAATCTTCAGACTGGGGGAAGGGGCAGGGCTCACTCCACTGCTCTTCTCTTCCTGTGAGAACAGTAGTGATCAACTCCCCTCCATTGGGCTCCCACAGCCTGGCTGACACCTCTGTTTGACAATCACCCACCCCATTCCTGCCCAGGAGACACTGTAATTGTGAGCTTCTGGGATCCAGACTGTGATTCAACCCTCTTTGCAGCCCCTAGTAGGAGCTCAGGATTGCATGTTTAATAAATGAATGGACACTTGCTGAACAGGTGGGGTGGTATTTAATGTCTTATCCAAAGCCCACGCTGAGTGGCTCTGCACTGTACACTTTGGGGTGCTCAGCTGGCGCCATCAGCAATTTTTCCGGTTCCCAATTCCCAGCTTGGGTTGCAAAAAGCCTTGCCATTTTGCCAATGGAGAGATCCTAGAGAAATGAGACATGGTCATGAGCTTCTCCTCAAAGATATATGGCAGCCTCAAGAAGAACACAAGAGGGGCACCTGGGTGGCTCAGATGGTTAAGCGTCTGCCTTCAGCTCAGGTCATGATCCCAGAGTCCTGGGATCGAGCCCCACATTGGGCTCCTGGCTCAGCGGGGAGCCTGCTTCTCCCTCTCCCTCTCTCCCTGCTCATGTTCTCTCTCTCTGTGTGTCTCAAATGAATAAATAAAATCTTTAAAAAAAAAGAAGAAGAAGAAGAACACAAGAGTGCAGTGCTGCTGAGCATTGTGGGCAAGGGTTATTACCTCAGTTTTAACAGCTCTTACAGAGAAGTAACAGGAACACAGGGAAAGTAAAACTGGAGAGAGAAACAACCACAAAGCCCCAAAGGAAAGAACAAAATTGAGAGGAGCTTGTTGAAAAAGACAGACGTCAGGGTGCCTGGGTGGTTCTGTCGGTTAAGCCTCCGCCTTTGGCTCAGGTCATGATCTCAGGGTCCTGGGCTCGAGCCCCCCACGTCAGGCTCCCTGCTGAGCAGGGAGTCGGCTTCTCCCCCTCCCTTTGCCCCTCCCCACCCCGCTCATGTTCTCCATCTCTCTAATAAATAAATAAAATCTTAAAAAAAAAAAAAGACACCAAACCTAGTGGGGAAGTGGGAGAGGAAGGGCAAATCACAGTAAGTTTTGGCTTCCTCAAAAAAAGTTTGAGGCAGCAATTAAAACAAGCAGGAATGAGTTGGAATAACAGTCTTGACAGCTAGAACTAAAGCAGAAATTGGGGGTGGGGTGGGAAACAGAAAAGAAACCATCTGAGACCCAAAAGATAAAATAAAATGTGTTTGATCCAAAAGAAGAGCACAAAAGATATTTTTCAATCAGTTGGGAAGATTCTAAATTTGGTAAGATGGGTGGGGGGAGGATTTTCAGGCTGTCCCCCACCATCTAGAATGCCCAAGAGTGGAGGGAGATCATCCTGGAGGATTCTGATCACAGCCCCGCTGTCCCTGTAGAGTACGCAGGGTGGGTCTGCTGATAGATTCAGGCTGCCCTCCCGGATGCTGTCAGCAAAATATCCACAGGGGCTAGTCTCATGCTGGCCCCTTCACAGAACACTCCTGCCCACCCTATAGGGAAACTTGGCCCGTGTTACACCTAGTCCTTCATTCTGAAGCCCAGGACCTTGCCATATTCTCCAATGCTCTATTCACTCTCTTCTCTATTGAATCATAGGATGATCGAATGGGAGGCTGGAGAGGAGGGGTGTCCTCTAAAAGCCATCTTTAGTGGACAAACTCCCTGGGGAATGTTGCCAAAATGCAGATTCTGGGTCACATGTCTCGAGTGGGACCTGAAAATCTACATTTTTGCCTCAATCTCCAAAGTGATGTTGGTGCTACTGCTTCCCAGACCATACTTGGAGAGCAAGACTTTGGACCTCACTGTCCAGTGCAGTAGCCACCAGCCAAATCAAATGCAATTCAAAATTCATTTTCTTGGTCGAACCAGCCATATTTCAATAGCCACCATATTGCACAGAGCAGAACAAAATGTTGCCACCATCACAAAAAGCAGCACCAATAGACCAATGACCTCCTCAGGAAGAAACCCTTTTTCTTCCTTGCTGGACACAGATCCCCAGTATTTCTGCCTATGCAATCTGAGAGTTCTCATTCCCACAATATGTTGCTGGCTGGATTCAGCTGATCTGATCCTCACACCCAGCTTATTTTCTGTCTTGGCTGCCACAGCCAGTCTCCCCACTTTGAAGATGTAAAGGGGTCCAAGACACAGCATATTATTTAGCTCTAAATAGCCACTGGCAACAGATCAACATCTCACAACTCAGGACAACATGGCAAAGGGCCCATTTACTATGGAATGCAGTTGTCAAAGGCTCCACCCTTGCCCCGTCTGATTCATGGCTCTTGGAAAACCAATAAATAAGGAGTTCTTGTTTTTTTAATTTTATTTTTATTTTTATTTTTTTAAAGATTTTATTTATTTGACAGAGAGAGACACAGCGAGAGAGGGAACACAAGCAGGGGGAGTGGGAGAGGGGGAAGCAGGCCCCCCGCGGAGCAGGGAGCCCGATGCAGGGCTCGATCCCAGGACCCTGGGATCATGACCCAAGCCGGAGGCAGATGCTTAACGACTGAGCCACCCAGGTGCCCCGGAGTTCTTGTCTTAAGGGCCTCTCTAGCCTTTCAGTGGGGAACACAAAATAAGAACAACCTCTGGTTTGCACGTGACATGTGGCAATGTTCAGGCAAACAGCTCCTTGGGTCCTAGTTTTATGTTCTTGTCTGTAGGGAAAGAAGATGAGGGGCTTTCCCTCTTTCTAAAAGCACATAGAAGACCACCTAGTCTTATATCAGAGTAACACATCATATGGCCCTTGTTCTTAAAATCATGGAATTCACATGTTGGGGCATAATCACACAAATTCAGATGGTAAGCAATGCAATTTTCTTGATCACTGTATACATCATGATCATTTCTATGGTAAGTCCTGTGATGGATGCTATGTGCCTTCCAGATCTCCCTGCAGGAATGAAGAAAGCTTTCTTCCAGCTGTTGGCAGTGCTGTTGGCTGACAGCCTCAGCAGTCAACCCCTTTGGGGATTGGCCCAGCCAAAAGCAGCCGCCTCACCCAAGGTTATGCTCCCTTCCCCTGTGGCTGCATCCAATGCCTGATCAGTGCAGGGGTGTACAGGTCCAGCCCCTTTACCCCAACTCAGAATAACTCTAAAAGCCCATCCCAACTCCAGAGCTGCCCATGGAGTAGGCTGAGATCTCCAAGGGGACTGCATTGCAACCCAGCTTCTCCCTTTGCCCAGCCCTGCTTCCAGCCCCTCCTGTCCACAGGAGTTGATCTCGAGGGCACACCCTAATAAACATCCTGCAGGCTAAGCTCCATCCTAGGATCTTCTGCCCAGGGGACCCAACCTGTGAAAGGCCCCGTTGTGCTTTCTTCAGACAATACCTGATTTCCAGGGATTATCATAAACCCAAGGCATCAGGTGAGAGTAGGGGAAATGATGATACAGTTTTACATTATCATCTACCTACACCGCATCACTAAGATGCCCAACACTCCATCTGGTCCTCAGATGTCTTTTCACTCTAGTCCCTGCAGAGTCAAGCCCCAAGGGTCTCTGCCAGCCTTTGGGAATCAACTCTTTTTATGTGTATCCTTCCATGCTCCTGGACATAAAGGAGTCCACTCCTCTGCTCCCACACCATGTTGGGACTCGGGGAACTCTATCTAAAGCCCCATCCTTATGTGCACACCACACAGCCATCTCTTTTCCGGGTCTTGCTATTTCCCCAGGCTCAACCTCAGAAGTGGTACCAATTTGCTTTCAGATCCTACAAACCTATTTAGAAATTTCTGGGTCCTTCCTCCTCCCTGGGCTTAGCCTGGGGAAGGGAGCAGGACTCAGAGCCCCTCAATGGCAGATTTCAGATGGCTACCAATTCTTTGATGTTCCTCTCCTTAAAAGTAAGATTTATGTTCCCTATTCTTGAATGTGGGTGGGCTTTTGTGATTTCTTTCAACAATCCATCACAGCAAAAGTAACATTGTGACTTTATCCATTGCTAGGCCCAGGCCTTATGAATCTAGCAGTTTCCTGCCTCTTGAAACACTCTTTCTGGAAGCTCTAGGCCATCATGTAAGAAGTGCAACCATCCCAAGTACCCCATATGGAAGTGCACCAGTCATCAGTCCCAGTTGAGCCCAGCCTGCCAGACACACCATCATGTGAGTGAAGTCATCTGGAACCCTCCGGACCAGCCAGCCACCGGCTGAATACTACTGAGTGACCCCAGTTAACCTCACATGGAACAAAAGAATTGCCCAGCTGAGCCCTGCCTGAATTCCTAGCCTATGAAATTAAGATAGAATAAAATGGTTGTTGTTTTAAGCTGATGCTACCCTTTCTCGGCAACATCACTGACTTCTTTATGCCTCTCCATCTATCTCTATGAATCTGTGAATCTTTGCTGGTTGAGGGGCGAGACTGTACAGAGCAGGGACCTAGAATCTCTACTTCTATGTGTCATGTAGTCTCTCAAATTACTCAGGTCTGAGCTCATCCATCTCCCTGCCAAAGATTTGGCTTTTGGATCTCAAAAGTCAGGAGTCTCTTAGCTACTTTCTTACCTACTTTCTGCTGTGCCTTCCTTTCTTTGAAGGCAAGGAACAGTGAAGGGCCTTGCTGGCCAAACTGGCATAGTGGTGGGAGATCAGGAGAGGAAATACAGAGAGAAACCTGAGGAAACATTTAAATATTATACTGCCACCCACAGAATTCTAGTGACTTTGGAGATCAAGGTCCAAACCACTTCTGTTACAAACAAAGAAATGAAGACACAGGAAAATGAGGTGATCAGCACAATATACAGGGCTGGGTGGCAGGGTGAGAACTTCAGACCTAGGGACACTGACTTCCAGCCCTATGGTCCTTTAGCAAGTCTTCCAAAATACGAGTGTCCAAGCATACTTATTTGAAGCTGAATTGTCCATCTTAAAAATATAGTTCACTCCCATTCAATGCTGGTGGAAATATAAACTGGTGTAATGACTTCAGACTACCACTCCACAACTAGGCACACACCTAAAAGAAATGAGCGCATTTCCAAAAACGTATACAGAAATGTTCGTAGCATGTTTATTCACAACAACCCAAAACTGGAAACAACCCAAATGTCCATCAGCAGGAGAACGGATAAACAGACTGTGGTATACTACCCAACAATACAAAAAGAACAAACCACCAAGAATGCAGCAAGATCATGGAACCTCACGAGCGTTGTGTTGAGCAAAACAAACAAGACACAAAAGATCACATACTGTATAATTCTATTTATATGAAGCTGAAGGACCGGCAAAAGTAATCTATGGGGTAAGGGCTCTCTGGACTGGGAAGATTGGCTAGAAAGAGGCATGAGGGAACATTCTCTTGTGATGGAAATGTTCTCAAAAAAAAAAAAAGGAAATGTTCTCTGTCTTGGCATAAGCCTATGTAAGAGTTCATCAAACTTAAGATTTTTAAATTTTACTGTGTGTAACTTATACCTCAACTTTAAAAAACACTAATATATATGTATATGGCATATATATATACACACACACACACATACCCAATCACTATAAATACACAGACATACCATATATGTATGCATCTTATATATATATAATATATATGCACGTCCGTATGTATTTTTAACTATCTATTATAGAGCACATACATATTACCATTTCCAAATCTAATTCAAGAACTTATTCTTCTGGCTACTGTTCTTTTACCTCCTGGCATGGTTTTGATTTTCATTTTCCTCAACATCAGTCTCCTTTTCTTCACTTTAAATTTTTTATTGCTATGACTATATTATTGACAAAAATACATTTTAAGCTTTTAATATTTTCTAAATGGCTGGCCCATCAGGGGTCCTATAGTTCTACTCTCAAAAACAGCAGGGAACAAGCCCCTTCTGTCTGAACACACTACACGACCTTCCTCCTTCAGAGATCTTACTGCCTCCCCAGGATCCACCAGAAGGCAGAAAGGTCCTCTCGGCTCTCAGACCTACATGCCTTCACACATGCTGTTCCCTATGCCTGGAAAACCTTTCCTTCTGTATCTGTCCGACTTACATACAGGCTTCAAAACCCAACCATCTTTGATATCCTCCCCTTAACTTTATCTGCTTTTCTTGGCCTCGGTGTCAGCTCTCTTCCCACTGGACTCTGTCTATTTCATCTCTGTGAATTTCCCCAGCTCTTGTCCAGGGACACATCTGCATGGGCTTTGCACCCCCTTCCTGGCACAGTGCCCAGCAAACACTGGGGGTGCAATTTGTTTGGAGGTGACTCCGAAATGGATGGATAAATCCTCAGGTTCCATTGCAACACAGCTGTTTCAGTTTTCATAAATAAACAAAGCTCCAACATTGCAAAAATTCATCTGGAGATTGGGGAAATGAAATGTTCATAAAAATAAAAGTGCTGTGAATGCAACTGTGTAAACGGGAAGTCTCTCCTTTCTATGGAGACTAATTGCCCCCAACAGGCTAATGGCAAATAATGAGTAATGAAGGATGCCACAATTATATATAAAGCTTTGGCTCCTGTGGCCTTGATAAATTTATCATGAAATGCCCTACAGAACCTCAACCCCAAGGGGAGCCCACTGCTTCTGTAATCACAACTTGAGATGTGTTTAAGGTTCTGCCTCGGGATGGATTTCAGAAACAACAAATGCCAGAGTGTGTGTGTGTGTGTGTATGTGTGTGTAGATAGAAGTCACAGAAGCGGGCGCCTGGGTGGCTCAGTTGGTTAAGCGACTGCCTTCGGCTCAGGTTATGATCCTGGAGTCCCGGGATCGAGTCCCGCGTCGGGCTCCCTGCTCGGTGGGGAGCCTGCTTCTCCCTCTGACCCTCCCCCCTCTCATGTGCTCTCTGTCTCTCTCATTCTGTCTGTCTCAGATAAATAAATAAAATCTTTAAAAAAAAAAAAAAAAAGTCACAGAAGCTTTGAAAGACTAGAAAACTATCTGGACATACATCTTATCAGGGATGGCAGGTCTTTGACACCTCTGTTCCAACCCCCACTTGTTTTCCTCCCTATAACTCCTGGGTAGGAAGACACAGGAAGAACTGCTTTTGTGAATTTATTTATTTATTTTTTAAGATTTATTTATTTATTGGGGGGGGCAGGGCGGGGCAGAGGGAGAGGGAGAGAGAATCCCAAGCAGACTCCACAGTGAGTGTGGAGCCTGACGTAGGGCTCAATCCCATGACCCTGAGATCATGACCTGAGCTAAAATCAAGAGTCAGTCGTGTAACTGACTGAGCCACCCAGATCTCCTGCTTTTGTGAATTTAAATACAGGCTTCCAACCTAGCAATCAGTGGACATGAGTGATTCCTGGATTTAAACAGATAAAATATCTGAGTAAAAACCTCAGTTCTACACAAGATTTGTGACCCCAGAAATCTCTCCAATGCGTCTGTCCTCTTGCCACTGTCTCCAACCTTCTGGGGCTTTCCTTCAATGTAGGAAGTATTTTTAGTAAAAAAAAGTTGAAGGAGGAGGATAAAGAAGGTTGGATGGAGCTAATCGTCCTCTGAGCAGCTTTGGCCCTCTCCAGAAAGCTCTGGGCAGACAAAAGTGTTCACAGGACCTGAAAGTAACATCTCTCCATACATTCATGGGAAATGGCGTCTTGCTACTTGTGATTCTATTCCTCTCTAAAGAAGTGGAATTTGGTTCTATGAATCTTGAAGCTCCAGTATCCACACAGGAGGAAAGGAAGGAAAGGAAACCTGAGCAGTTGCACAATCTTGATACCTCTTCAGTGGGATGTGAAGGCAGGGCTCCTCTGGCCTCAGCTTCAGAGGATGCTCCACTATGCCAACCAGATAGGCAGGGAAATCTGAGCCACAGTCTCCCCATATGGAGAGGTGCCAAGGAAGTGGGAACCCTCAGCTAGATGAGGGATGTGAAAACAAGATCAGAGCGTGGGAGGAGATAGGATTTGAGGAGAAATTCTTTGCAGAAAACTGTGCTGGGGCCTTGAGGGGTTGGATGGAATGCTATTTCCATTGCTTCCGGTCTGTAAAGAGTGTGGGCTTCAATGGGAACATCCAGAGGGCTTCTTCTGGGTTCTCTGCAATGGGGGCAACATGGCCTAGAGTTGTACTCCCGCCCAGACAATCAAGGCTGTGTGTACCAGATGTGTACCAGATGTGAGCCATGTTAAGTCTCGCTCAAGGGTTCAGCGGGGAGGACAAGGGCCTCCCAGGATGAGAGCTGTGAAAAGGGGGCACGCTGACAGTGGCACTTGGAATCAACTTTGCTATCCTACCTCCATGCACTACACCTTGGTGGGGTCTCAAACAGCAGCTTGCATGTGGGAGAGAGGTGGGTAAGAGAAGAGCAGAAGTCACTTCTCCTTCCCAGTGGGAGAAAGCTGCCAACCACAGGTCTCAGCATGAAGAGAAGCCTTACCTTTGAGTGATGTGTTAGTCGTGTCTTTCTATTCTGTGTTTTTTTGTGCTTGGACATCTTGGGACCTTGCTGACCCTGGAGGGAATGCCAGGGCTAGCCAATTCTTGAGATAGTTGAAAAAAAAAAAAAAGACTTGACTTCGAAAGAGCACCTTTCCTATGCAAACCAACCAATCCAGAGCCCATACCCCAACACTCACCTCCTCGGTCAGACTCTCACACTGGGCCACTATCCACCAGCCTGATCACCGTAGGGCCAGGTACCAGGCAACTAGGGACAGCTCCTATGCCCCAGAGCCTGCTGAAATTATCCAAACTAATCCTAAACCTGCTTACCCAGCCTCACAGAAACTACCGTAAAGGCTCTTGCTCACACTTTTCCTCACTCCCTCTGCCTGACCCCTGTGCTTCCACATGTGGTTCCCTGTGGCATGATGTGTCCCCTTCTCTTGGGATCTGTGAGTGTCACAACTGTCTTTTCAATGGCAGTCTCCTGCTCTGTTGGCCTCACCACATCTGAATGATAACAAAACCTACAGTTTAGAACAAGTGAAGACTGAGACTTTGATTAATATCCTCGACTGGATGCATCCTCATTATTAATGAAAAGTGACTGAAAGACTGTCTATGACATAGGACTGAATGGGAAACAAGTTGTACTCATGTTCAGAGGCTGGGGAATGTCATTCCCCTGAAAAATTGTAAAAGGACCATCTGAGACAAAAAATAAATTTACATTTTGATTATGACATGAGTTGTATTTACTCAGTAGGCCACTTTCAGCTATATTTAAATCATTATCATTGTTCACAGACCGGAATGTTACTGTACCATGGGGGAGAAAAGGTATTCTACAGATTAGAGCCCTCCATGGGCTTCGGAAAAGGGACCCTGCAACCTTCATCATACCCATCACACTCTTGCTGTTCTGTGCTCACTTGAATGTGCAGGTGTTGGTAGAAAAGGAATATGAGGGTTGGTAGAAAAGGAATATGAGGGTTGGGTATGAGGAAAGGGGTCAGCCTATTCAACCTGAATATTTTTGAGAAAAATAATAGCAGTCAAATCCAAGGGCGGATGTTAACTTGTGCCTGGTATTGTCACTAGGGGTGTGAGGAAGGACCCCAGGGAGATGGGAGCCCTGATGGATGGAGAGGCATCCTGATGAGGGCTGTGAGCATCTCCTGTCTACCCCCTGAAATCACCCAACTGTGAAACTAAGGGAAACTTGGTCAGGTGCCCACCAGAGGTCAGAAATGAGGAGCAGTGTCTGCAACAAGCATGCAGAGGAAGCCAAATTGAACAAGGCCACCAGGTGGACCTTACTGCTCAAAAACTACTGGTCTCATGAGAAGAACATCTGAAAGACCTGGGGCTGCATGAGCCCCCCATCCTCCACCACTGTAAATAGAATGGCTAGAAGCCCAACAGACTATGAGCTGATGGAGGCTCTTGGAGTCCCTTTGATGGTTCTCAAATGTTAGAAGCACAAGAATGAACTGGGTAGCTCTTTAAAATGCTGCTTCTCAGGGGCGCCTGGGTGGCTCAGTTGGTTAAGCGTCTGGCTCTTGATCTCAGCTCAGGTCTTGATCCTCAGGGTTGTGAGTTTATGTCCCACGTTGGGCTCCATGCTGGGCATGGAGCCTACATAAATAATAATAAATAAATAAATAAATTAATTAATTAATTAATTAATTAAAATGCTGCTTCCCATGTTCCGCACCAAGTGATGCTGATTCAGCAGGTCTGAGAGGAGGCCCAGGATCGAGCATTTATCAAGCACATAAGGAACACTTTCAGTTAGGGTGACAGACCTTTCATTCACATGTAGACCATCCCCACAAAACCCCTGATTTTACTCCACACCAACCCTCATGCCTGATTCAACACTGTCTCATATCCTCCCTTCCGTCACTACATAGACACACACACACACACCCCAGAAAGAAAACTCCACAAGACCACCCTGAGCAATGAATATTTACTTAGGATGTCACAGGAAGGTTCAGAGGGAGGTGATGCTGTAGGACACACACCATTTCATTACAGACTTCCCCTTTGGACATCACCTGCCCGGTCTCTCTTCTTGGGCACCAGCCATGCTCAATCTCTCCCTCCTGATCTTTCCCCAACTGCTCTACATTCCCCTGGCTCTCCCTCACGTGCTCCAACTCTGCCAAATTTAACTCCACACACTCTGCCAACTTCGAGTACTCATACTTTGCAAACAAAATGTCCTCCAGTTACTAGGATCCACATCCCACCCTTTAGAAGGAAGCTTTTTCCCAGTAGCCACAGTGAGGATGGGGCTCACCTCTGACAAGGACACCAGTGGAGAAGCAGCCAGACAGAACTGACAGCCAATGCCAGGAGACCCAAAGTCACGGTGAGTGCATAGGTATGAGTGCATAGGGATGCCAGTGGACCATGGGAAAATGCATGTCAAAGGCACAAGGAGACACCATGCCATACACACTAGGATGACTAGATTCAAAGTCAGATAAGAACTAGTGTTGACAAAGCTGTGGAGAATTTGGAACCCTCTCACATTGCTATTGGAAAGAATGGTACAACTACTTTGAAAAACAGTCTAGCAGTTCCTCAAAAAGCTAAGCATAGAGCTATCATATGACCCAGTAATTCCATCTCTAAGTATGTACCCAAGAGAAAGAAAACACAGATCCATGCAAAATCTTGTACATGAGGGTTCATAGCAGCATCATTATATTAGCCAAGAGGTGAAAACAACCCAAATGCCCATTAACTGATGAAGGGATAAACCACATGTGACCTATCCATACACACTGGATGGAATGCAATGGAACATCATTCAGTAATACAAAGGAATGAATGGTGATTCAGGCTACCACATGGACGATCCTTGAACACATACTAAGTGAAAGAAGCCAGATACAAAAGATCTCATATTGTACGATTCCATTTATATGGAATGTACGGGATAGGCAAATCTATAGAGACAGAAAGCAGATTAGTGGTGGCCTAGGGCTGGGAGAACTTGGGGTGAAACTGGGGGTGATTAATGATGGGTACAGGGTTTCTTTTTGGAGTGAAGAAAATGTCCTAAAATGGATTGTGGTGATAGCTGCCCAACTCTGTGACTCTATAAAAGCCATTGAGTTGTGTATTTTAAATAAGTGAATTGTACGGCCCATGAATAATAGCTCAATAAAGCTGTGATTTTTTTTTTTTTTAATAGAGAGAAAAAGAGAGAGAAGTCCAGTGGGGTACTTCAGTCTTTGAGCCAAGCAGGCCCATGTTGAATATCGACCACTTCTTGGCCACGTGGCTTTGGGTAAGTTATTTCACATCTTAAAGCCTCTGTTTCCTTCTCTATAAAACAGGGACATAAATACATACTCACAGGCTTATTGTGAGGATTGAATAAGATCATGTGTACAAACTCCTCAATACGCTGTTGGAACACAGGATAACGCACACTAAGTGGGATGCTAATAGTTCTCCTAAGAATAGTAATAAATGATGTGCCTTGCAAACCCTCAGAGGTCTTTGCGCTCATTTGTTCATTTAGTGAATACATATCCAGGGCTACCCTGGGTCTGATAATGTTCAAAGCACTGGGGATACAGTAGTGAGCAGATCAGAAGAAAAAATCCTGCATGTGTGAAGCTCACATTCCAGTTGGGGGAGAGATAAGACAGACAGACAGACAGACATGGCAAATACCAGATAGGGACAGATGGGCCTCCGGGCCTCCTCCTCAGAGCAGTTCACTATTAGGTTTTTTTGTTTGTTTTTAGAGAGAGGGAGAGAGAGTATGTGAGCAGAAGGGGGGGTAGGGAGAAGGAGAGAGAGCATCCCAAGCAGGCTCCATGCCCATTGCAGGGCTGGATCCCAGGACCCTGAGATCATGACTTGAGCCAAAATCAAGAGTCCAGTGCTCAACAGACTGAACCACCTGGGAGTCCCATCACTATTAGGTTTTGATTATTGGCCTTTAAATGAGGTTTTATTTGAATGTACAATCCTCAAGGCTAAAGAACCTACAATCCTCACATGGGCAAAACTTCTGCCCACTTTTTTCCCAAGACCCTCAGAGCATCTTGGGGCAAGCATGGTGTCTCAGGCATAGACGTTCTTTTCAAATTTTATCCCAGTGCCATGGCTTGAAATAGGCCCTCTTCCCAAGCCATACAGAATTGAATTTCTCATCACGTCTCGTGAAAGCTAGACTTCCGAGCAAATGTAATTCCAAGCAGTCATCAAGATTCATGCTGCTAATAGGGCCTCCTGTCTCTCTGATTCAGTTTGGATCTTTCAAAAACGCCTTGATTAAATTTGGCTCTTCTGAAAATGTCAGGGGCTTTGATTCAGGAAGTGTGAATTCTCAGCACGTTTGCCAAGTGTAGGACGCTTCTCTCCGTCACACGTTCACTCTCCTCGGTGACTAAGGCCTGTGTCTTAACACAAATGGGTACATTTTTAGCCTGATGGCTGAGGAAGAGCACTGGCCAGAATTAAATTCCCACTTCCCTCCCAGGTTTGCTGTGCCGTGAAGGTAAGTAACATCGTGTGCGGGGCTCTTCAGTCTCCTGGACGTGTCTACAGGGACCAGGCTGGTTCATCAACAATGCTCAGGTAGGAGGACACAAGGACATTGCACGGTGTCTGCCAGAAGGTATGCTTGGCTGCGATTAAACACTTCTCAGTTCTCCAAAGTCCCAGCAGTCTCCTCTGTCTTCTCTCCTCGGTCCCGAGATGAGCTCTTATCTCTCACACGTTGCACCTGGCATCAACTGACAGGACAGACACAATGATAGTCCCCTTTGGGAAGCAGCACCAGGAGCTGATTGCTGTATTTTCTGACAGATGCTAGGGGGAGGAGGATGTGAACGGGACAGGTACACCTGTCCTTTAATATCCTGACAACTATAACGATGACGACCCCCACGGCCATGTGAACAAAGAACAGGGTTAGGACAGGAGTAATGACAAGACCGTGGGGACGTTTACTTGAAACCCTCTGTGGGTTGCTGGAGAATACCTGGAAATATTAGCTGCATTTCCTCACGTGACTGGCTTCTTTCTCAGCCCCAGCAGCTACCACCTCCCACAGGGACAGGATGGGAGAACAAGACTCAAAACCATGGCTCGGCTTTTAAATGTCAAAAGTCACCTTTGTGTTGTAAGGAACTGAAGGACTCAGAGCATAGTTCACAGATCATCTAGAAGCTTGGAAGACCTGTGACGGGTCAGAGCCAGTTTTCCAAGCTCCAGAGGAGAGGACGTTGCCAGGATGGTAGAAGAAAGAGAGTCTGGGAAGTGGTGCAGGCTGCAAGGGACGTGGACACTGCGGGTTTCCCTGGAAATGGCCCTGCTCCTCCTCCACCACCAGAACCTTCAGGGGAATGAAGACTAGGACAGAGACCTCAGCCAGGGGTGGGGGGCCTAGGGGAGAGGGTCTCACACTTAGGGTTGCCAGATAAAATGCAATATTGGGACATATTTATACTAAAAACCACTCATTATTTACCTGAAATTCAAATGTAACCAGGTGGCCTGTATTTTTATTTACTAAATCTGGCAGCCCTACTTGCTCCTCACCCCCCCCACCAGGGGAGAAGCTAAAAAGCCCCCTCACCGTAAGTATGTTGAGAAAGACCAAGGCAAGGAAGAGCTGCAGGACACATGGTCGGGGACAGCCTTGGGAACGTCGCCGCCCCATGACCAGTCCCAGAAGGAAAATGTTGGCTCTGCGTCTGAGGAAGGCCCAGAGCCAGCTGCTGGGTAAGGTTCCAGAAGTCAAATGAGGAGGACACAGCCACCACCTGCTGGAAGCCCTCTCCTCAGACAGCGCCAGTATGGCTTGATAGCGTCACCTAGACCAGATTTCTCTCTCTCTCTCTCACACACACACACACACACACACACACACACACACATGCTGTGTGTGTTCCTCTGTGCCAAAACAATAAAAGCCCACACTTTACAGAGCACTTGCTATGTACTAGGGACTATTTGCATAACTTACGCTTAATACTTTCTAAATGCACTATACTTTGTCTACTCCTCTAATCCTTGCAACAACCTACAAGGTAGGTAGTTTTATCTCCATTTTCCTGATGAGGAAGCAGAGACAAAGAAGTTAGGTGGACACTCCAGAGTCATCTGGCTGGCAAGGGACAACCCAGGTGTGAGGCCAGCTGTTTGGGTCCAGAGCCCACACTCTTAACCTCCCTTCAATGGTCTCTACAGCCCGTATCACTTGGGCTTGGGTGTGACAGCGAGTTATGGAGAAACCCGATTAGCAGTGTCTGAGACACAAATCCAGAAGTAGACGGGCCAAGACTGGTGACAGCTCCGCAAAGCTCCTCCCAGACTTCCCTCTGCCCTTACTAGGTGGCTTTCAAACTTGTGGTCCAAGATGGCTGTGGGAGCCCCAGTCATCACATCTGTGTTCCAAACAGAAGGAAGGAGCGGAAAGGGTGCTGTCCCTCCCCGGCCCCCGCCATCTAAACTCTTCCAAGAAGTCACACATACCACCTCCTACTTAATGTGGCCCCATCTTGCTGTAAGAGAGGCTAGACTTTCGGCTGGTTGGCAACATGCCCACTGGGATGGGAATATTGGGAATAAAAGAAGAAAATGACTACTGAGCAGTCCCTGTTACACTATCTCTGAAGTGTTAAAGTCCCCAGAACTATTGACCTCTACTAGATTTCCCCCAGTCCCTCTCCTCAGCTCTGCCGTGGATTAGATTCTACAAAGCGGTGTGAGTGGCTTCTCCAGGAGTCCATGAAGAGCTCATGAGGCTGGAAGCTGAGGTACAGAAACGTTCCCAGGGATTGTCTCCATCCCCTGCACCCCCACTTCGAAGCAACCACCGTTCTGATGCCTATCACCACAGGTTAGTTTTGCATTTTCTAGAACTTCATATAAACCAGAATCACAGAGCGTGAACCTTTGGTGTCTGGGCTCTTTCACCCAGGCTTGTGTCTAAGATTCCTTCCCGTGGTGTGCATCAGTGCTGTGTAGTGCTCCCTATGTGAATGATGTCCCAGTGTGCTTAGCCATGCACCTACTGAGGGACATCTGGTCTGTCTCCAGTTTTGAGATACTATAAATAAAGCTCGTGTGAGCATTCTTGCACAAGGCTTTTTGTGGAACATTGCTCTTCATTGCTCTCAGTTTAATACCTAGGATTAGAATTACAGGACAGATAGGCCTCAGTTATAGGACAGATGGGCATTTAACTTTTTACATAATTGCCAAGCAATTTTCCAAAGTGGTCGAAGCATTTTACACCTCCCTACCCCCAGACAATGCATGAGTGTTCCAATTGCTCCACATGGCGAGTTCCAGGGAGGAGACCCAGGGGTGACACATTGTCCTCACTGGACCTCAAGGGCCTGGCAAGATCCCCAGGTGAAGCTCCAGCCTGGGAAGCCATGGTAGGGGTTCTTCTACCCGATGGCCCCAGGGAGGCTTGGGCTGAGGAAGTCCAGAGCAGAAGGCCATTGCCACAGGCCCTGTGATGTGAGGGCGATTTGGGCGAAGACAATCCTGGGACCTTGCAGTGAGCCCCTCACTGTCAGGAATGCAGAGATACAGCAGGATAGATGAAGGGGGTAGGTGATGAGCTTTAGACACTCAGGATGGACACTGAAAGGAGTAATGGCCCCAGAAAAGAGCCTGTGATGTCTCTACCACAACCCCCCACATACTCTAAGAAGCCCGGATGCAAGGACCCCTCTGACCTGAAGCACAAGGAATGTGTAGGTGGTGGAAGCTTTTGCTCCCAGACGCAAAAGACACTATTGTCTTGTGAAAGACTCTCCCAGTGGTCTTAGGTCCACAGTTCAGGAACTCTGGAAAATCAACAAGGATTCTGGGTGACTTGATCAAGAAACATCTCTCTCTCTCTCTCTCTCTCTCTCTTTGTATTTCTTCTGATTTTACTACCTTCTCAACACAGAACATTAGCTCTGACTCTGAGTAAGGAAACTGAGGCGCAAATCCAGCCCCTCCCCCAAGGCCTGGAGTCTCTAAGTAGCAAAGCACTAGTTCCCCTTTTATCTGGGTGGTTCCGAAGCTGGGGCTCCATGCTTTACACATCTACTCCTCTTCCTTATATCCTGTAAACCCACTGGGCTGAGTGGTGGCCTCAGGACTTAGGAACGTGGTGCCACTGCCACCTGGTGGTAATGTGACCACATGACCAGTGGCTGGGGCTCCCACTGAAGTCAAGGGGAGAGATGAAGTCTACAGAATAAAGGACCACCCCAGGGCAGCCTAACCAATGGAATACAATAGGTTCCCAAAACCTCTCTGGAAGCTTTGTCCCCAGAGGGCTCAGGATTCTCACCATTAGAATCTCTCCTTCTAGAAAAGGCATTTTGAGATAAATGTTTGCCAAAGTTTGTATGTGTAATGTCTTCGGTGTTTACTCAGTCAGCTAGGACTTATGAAGGAGACAGAAGAATCAAGGGATGGGACACAGGACTCACGTAAGTTTTGATGGGGAAGATGCAATCCAGAAGTAGGGCTTCAAGCATGGGCCTCACCCAGAGAGGTTGGATTTGGGGCGGGGGGCGGGGTGGACTGAATTCAGAGCCCTTTTTATAATTCTTGTCCCCATTTGGCTTTTCTTTGTCAACTCCCCCAGTTGAGCGGAAGAAGGTGGGTAAAAATTCTTAATGAGGAATACAAAGCCCTCTGAGCTCCGTATCATGTGCTGTGTCCAGCCTCCTGTCCCTTGACCCACTTCACACCCTTGGACATTTCCACACCTGGTGGGTGGCTGCTTGGGCTGCTCCCTGCAAACCCACTTGCGGGGAAATGCCTTTCATCCCTCTAGAAGAGATAAAGATGCCTTTTTATTTTTACTCTTCTAAGTTCTTGGCTGGGTCTCTGTAACAAAAGAGAGCTTAACAAGAGAAAAAAAGGAGCTGAAGTTTAAACACATCCCTCGTGCATGTAACACATGGGAGTATCCAGAGATGAGTAAATCAAAGGGATGTTTAGAGCTTATGTGCCGTCTTAGGCTAAAGGAAAAGGGGTTTGGGATTTCTGGGTGGGGGAGGCAAGTTATGGGAAGGTGATCAGAAGTATGATAAAAGAGGGTTCTTTAGTAAGTTTGTTATGCAGATTTAAGTTGTGCCTTCTCCACTGATAAGTGTAGTTAAGAGTCCTCTTCTTCCTGGTACAGGAGAGGGAGACTTCTCTACAAATAGAAATTTCCTTAATAATAAATGAAAATGTGTTCCCTGTTTCTAGAGCTTTTCCTGCACCTGTTGGTTCTCAATGGCCTCAAAATAATCCATATGCCCAAAAGGCACATTTTGGGGTGGCATCTTCTGGAAGCCCTCAACCCCTAGCACTAAAGTCCCAATGCTACATACTCCAAGAGTAACTTCCACACCATATTCTATGTGGGTAGCATCCCTGGGGCACAACTCCATAGATTACAAGATGAGGGGTGCCCCCGGGAGCTCGTGCACCTTGCAGAGTGCCTGCCATTGCCATTATCATCCATGCAATTGTAGTGGGCAGTATCTTCACAAATATGACCTGACCTCCAGGCCATAGTTGATTGGTCTGGTGTGGGCTCCAAAATCTAATGGAGCTAGTCAGACAGCTCCCAACCCCCAAATATGAAACTGATATGAGATTTCAAAATCAGATTGGCAGGGATGCCTAATAAAGAAAGTGTGTGTAGTAGCTCTAAACAGCATGTTATGGTGCCCTAACCAGATCTCCTTTGCCAGGGTGGGTGCACCCATCTGCTTGGTGCTGTGTGGGCTGCCAATATTTCACGGCTACTTTTTCTCTGGAAAATCAGCATAGAGAGCTCACCTGTCCCCCAGCCAATAGCCACAGAAATACAAAAGGCCAGTCTCAAAGCACAAGAACTCTGCAGTGGATTTGCATCCCAGAGGCCCCTCCACCAACCCTGCTTGGCCCTCTGCTTCCCACTCCTGCTTCTTCCCTGTGTTATAGGCTTCACTTGAGAACACTACCCCCAACAGATCACCCAAATCCAGCTAAGGCTCTTCTTCTAGGGAACCCACCAAAGGTGACCATGTTCTACCACATGGACTAGAAGCCAAGGGAGCCAGTGTGTGGGGAGAGAGTGCAAAGATTCTCTTCTTGACCAAACTTTATATGGCTTTTTGACTAGGCCTGTAAAAACTGCAGACTCTCAGCACAAATGATTTTGTCCATCCCCACACTGAAAGAACACACGCTAATGTAGTCTCCAACAGCTCAAGGCTGCATCCCTTGGATGCCCCCCTTAAAGCGCCTGCCTGAGGAATCTCAAGGCTGCCAGGAGAATCACTGCTTGTTTCAGCCAAAACCTGGTAATAGACAAACAGGTCCCCGAAACCTAGCCCCCCCACCCTTAGTGCAGTTACTTTAGAAAGCTTGCAGTTGTGAATCCTTTCTCTCCCCCTTGAGATGGAGATCTTCCACCACCAGAACTGTCTTCTCAAGGACCCGAGTGCTATCTCTTTGAAATGCAAACACTTAGGGGATAATTCCTGCCTCTCTCTTAGCCAATTCTCCCTCTCAGTCCTTGGTCTCCTTGCTTTAATTTGCACTCCCTCCTGTCAGAAAGATGTGAGAAGTTCGCTTCTCCACCAGATGAGTACCAATGAACAAACCCAGTCTCTGCTTTAGCTCCCCCCAACTCTTCTTTCAAAACCCCCAGTCATCTCTGTACAAACCAAAGTTGAGTTCAATCCACACTGGACCCTCCTCCCCATCACAATGCTTATGCCTTAATTAAGTCTATCCTTACCCCATTAACCAGTATCCAGCTTTATCTTTGACAAGAGAAATGAAGCAACTATCCAATGTGGAGTAGGGGTGGGAAATGGGGACAAGCACTGCTAGCACCCAAGTCCTGGCTTCCTGGTCATTCCAGGGCACTTCATCCCTGCCCTTAGGCCGCATAAGGTGCCTTGTGACATAATATATCCCACTTCTTGTTTAAGCAAACTCATGTCAGTTTCTATTAGTTGTAAGGAATTCAGCCTTTACTGATATGTTTCCTCCTTGTGGTGTGCCTTTCTCTTCCCTGGTGTCTGCCTGGCTCATACCTACCCATCTTTCCACACAGCTCCAGTATCAACTCCTCCTTGAAGCCACTCTGCAGCTCCTGGCATGTGCCTCCATCACACCCAGAACCCCCTGAACACTGCCTGCACTTTTGCTTTACAATTACAGAAGTCCTTTGAGTTCATATGGGAGACCCACTTGGCCATGGAACTGAAAATGTGTGTGTGCTTCAGTGGAAAACTATGCATTGTTTAGAGCATACTGGTTCTGGTTATCTAATCTTGATTTTATGTGAGCAAATTTGCAACTCTGTAAATCATAGACAATGGATGGCAATGCAAAATCATTCTTGCTTAGAGACATATAAATAAATTCTGTGCAAGGGAGGGGTGACCTTCCCTTCTGTGGAAAAGCCAGTCTTGCATCCACTTGTACATTCATTTCAATATTCCCAATCCTTCTATAAATGGATCTGTTCTTTGGATTCTCCTTTGATCTGGTTGTGAAATTTTTACCTGTTTTCTCATTAGTAAGCTAAATAAAATCTTTAACGTGTTCATGTTTATATATGTATAAAAGTGATGATTCTACCAGTTTTGGAAAATTACCCTTTAACAGAACATCAGGGTCTCTTGTTTATAATTCTCGTAATAATGGCTACCATGAACTACACACTATGTAATGGATTATACTTTCAGTGTTTCATTTACAGTGGAAATGTCATGAGTTTTGTTCACTTAATAAAATATACCTCAGCTCCTAGAACCATTCCTGGCATGTAGCAAGTGCTCAAAAACTTTTTTGTAATTAAATGAATAAATCTCCACAATGCCAGGCAAAGCCGCTGTTGTCATCCCCACTTTAAAGATGAGGAAGCTGAGGCACCTAGCTATGGATGAGAGTGTGAAAATTTGAATGCCTTAGGTCCTCAGATGAAACTGAGACAGGAAAGAAAAGTCCCATTATAGTTCCTTTTATAGGAGTATGGAAATTGTTCCAAGAAGAACTCCCATCAGACTTCTTATTTCCCTTTGGCTCAAATTGTATAACATGTCCTTTTGTGAACCAATCACCAAAGGAATGAACTCACACTTAGACCGTCGGGGCCAAGCCTAGAGTTGGTGATGAATTCAAATGCAGGGGGCTGGGTCTGAACAAAGCAGGTGGGTTCACAACCAGTAGTGCCAACTCCAACAAGTTTTTCAGTTGCCTCTTCCCCACTGAGCTGTACCAGCTTAGAATCCATTTTATTTCTGTCTTGTTAAACCAACTTTTCATGTTGTCATAATTTTTTAGAAATATATCATTTATATCAATGTGATATATCCGTTTAAAATATAGAATTCAATAAGTTTGGGCCCATCTGTACACCCATGTAGCCACCACCCCAATGAAGATATGGAACATTTATATCACCCCAAAGAATGCTTTTGTGCAACTTGCCAGTCAATCCCACACCCCCACCAACAGGCAGGAAGTCACTGTTTTGATTTATATCACTAGAGACTAGGTTTGTCTATTCTAGAAATTCCCATAAATGAAATCATATATAGTATGTACTTTTTAACATAGTATGTATTTTTAATGTTTGGAATCTTTCATTTAACATATTTTTGGAAAAAAATAATATTGGGGGGATTCATCCATTTTTTTTATGTAAGTCCCATTTTTTAAAAGATTTTATTTATTTATCTGACAGAGAGAGAGCGAGCACAAGCTGGGGGAGCAGCAGAGAGAGGGAGAAGGAGAAGTAGATTCCCTGTTGAGCAAGGAGCCCAACGTGGGGCTCAATCCCAGGACCCTGGATCATGACGTGAGCTGAGGCAGATGCTTAACTGATTGAGCTACCCAAGTGCCCCAATTTGTCCTTTTTTTTATCACTGGGTAGGACCCAATTCATACAATGGGCATATATACTATGAATTTTCTACCCATTTTCCTCTTAGGAATATTTGGATTGTTTCCAGTTTGGGGCTTATAAACAAAGATGCTAAAAACATTCACATACAAGCCTTCTCAGATCTGTTTTTAAATTGTCTTCCTGGCTCAAGGATCCCAGACCACAGGTGAAGTTAGCCCAATACACACAAGCAGCAATGGCCCAGGGACCATTTCTGGCCCAGGATCCTAGGCTGCCAGGCTGAGATTCCATTCTTGTTTAGAGAACTCAGGCAAAACAACACCATCCCAGCTCTGTATTTGACCCCCTGGCATGTTCAGGGAAGGCCTCAGCAACTTTCCCTGAGAAGGGATTATACACTGCAATACCTGAGGTGTGCATTTTGTCCACATCCTCCCAACCCCTGGGTCATCACACAGTTCCAACTCCAACTCACCACTGTGGCCATGGGTGTGAGGACCTAGAGATTTCTTTTTTCTTTTCTTTTTCTCTTTCTTTCTTTCTTTCTTTCTTTCTTTCTTTCTTTCTTTCTCTCTTTCTTTCCTCCTTTCTGCCTTTCTTTCTTTCCTTCTTTCTCTTTAAGCTCAACTGAGAAATCTTAGTCTATTCAGTCATCCATTCATTAAATATTTATTAAGTACTTAGTGTGTACCAGAAATTAAGGATATAGCATTAAACAAAAGACAAAATAAAAGCACAATAAACAAGAAACCAAGCCTTGTATTCAGGTAGACTGAAGGACTACGTTCAATGACAGATGCAATGAGGTAGATAATGTCTAGGAAAGACTACAATTCTCAGCCTCCATGTCATTATTTGGCGGTCATATGGCTAATTCTGACCAATGAACAGTAGTGACATGTATCATTCCAGGGTTGGGGCAAAGAATACCCCTTGTACAGTTCTCCAGTCTCCCTCTTCCCTCGGCTATTGGCCACTGGTCCCAGATGTGGCAACTGAGCCCCTGAGTGACAGTGCAGCAGTCTCCCCCCACCCTCGCCAATACATGGCAGGCTTTTGTTGTGTTAAATCACTGAGATTTGGGGGATTTTTGTTACCACAACATAACCCAGCCAATCCTGACTAATGCAGAAAATCAGTACCAGAAAGAAGTGCTGCTGTAACAAACCTAAGAAATAACTGGACAGTCAGCCCACAGGCAGCAAGGAAATAGATATAGAAGGCTGAGAAGATGACATTCCAATTATGTAGGGGTAAAACACTTGAGAGAACTATTCCCTGTAATAACTTGGGAGGTAGCTCACATGACTAATAAACTTGTAGCTATAGAGGAAGGTTGGAAATCAAAACAACAGTAGTACCTGGTAATATTGACCTGATGGGCAAGATGATACAAGAAAGAGAAAGAAGTACTTAAGAAACTTGCTATCAGGACCAAAACTGAATAGAAAGAATTCAGAAGTTGGGGGTTTCACATTGCCAAAAAAGCCAAATGCTTGGAGACCCTAATTACCAGAAGATAAATTGAGAAAGCCCACCAAAACTCAGACTTTCAGTGACGATCAGATTAACAGTAGAGCTTTCCCACGGAAGCCTGATGGCCTCAAAGTAACTCTCTTCAGAGTAAGCACAAGGCGGGGTGGCATGGGGGGAGGCAGGCAAAGAAATACGGTGATCTGAGAACTAGATCTTGGAAAGAACTGTATTTATGGTTTCAATGATGTGGAACTGGCTGGGATCAAATACACAATAAATCTGCTAAGTTTTTGAACTACCAAAGAAATAGTTCTGGACTAAAAGAATTCTGTGACTCCTCAAGATTTACACTGACCCCTCAGCCCCCGACTTTCCTTTGTTTAGCCGTAAGTGAGCTAAGAAATCTATGCAGCCCCCCAAGAGAATATATTACCAACCCCCCACCTCAGGTTAGCCAAAGATAATAAAGAAGAAGGAAGGTATAACCAAAGAGAATTCCTCAGCTCCACAATAGGGGCACTCACAAGATCTACCCAGTGGAATTTCAGAATTGCTCTTGAGATACATTTGGAGATCGTGGAAGAGTCCAGGCTAGAGACTCATTATTATATACAGAAGTATTTGAGGCTGTAGGTCTGAAGGAGATTAACAAGACTGATGGAGAAGGAAAGTGGTCCAAATACTGAGGCCAGAGACACCGGAAGGTTTAGAAGTCAGTAAGATGATGGGCGCCTGGGTGGCTCAGTTGGTTAAGCGACTGCCTTCGGCTCAGGTCATGATCCCGGGGTCCCTGGATCGAGTCCCGCATCGGGCTCCCTGCTCGGCAGGGAGTCTGCTTCTCCCTCTGACCCTCCCCCCTCTCATGTGCTCTCTCTCTCATTCTCTCTCTCTCAAATAAATAAATAAAAAATCTTTAAAAAAAAAAAAGAAGTCAGTAAGATGAGAGGGAACTAACAAAGGAGCCCGAGAAAAAAGATCCAAAGAGGTAGCTGGGAACTAAAAGAGCAGAGAAGTTCACCAGCCAAATGAATAAGGGTGCCAAAGAATAGCTTAAAGGCATTTAGTTTGTACACAGCTGAAAATGTATTCATAGACCAGAAAGCACAACCATGTATAAATTGTCACTGTAAACAAAGGCAAAGGCAGGATTTATAGAGCAAAACTCATGGAAAGCATTATGAACAGAGCCTTGAATTTTGTCCTTGGGTAGGATGGTTGACCACAAATGCTCAGGAGGGGAGGTGTGCCCTTGAGAAGGCTGGCAGGGTTAGGGAAGGCAGTTTAGTTCTTTGTGGGATGTCTGAGAAGCCCCGAGGGCTCTGTGGCTGGGGTAGATAGCACCCCTGCCTCTCGTGGTGACCAGTGTCTTTCTACTGGTGTCTCTACCTTAGGTAAGCAAGTAGGCTCTCCATATACCTCATTATGACTTCTCAATCTTCTATTTGGTCAGCCTGAGCTCACTGAGTAGCTGAGAAAGCCAGTGGGACCACTGTTTCTTTCTGACACAGTACTGTCAGCTAGATGTCAGCTTGTGGTAACATTTAAGTGTTGGGAGATAGCAGAATAAGGTAAGAAGAATTAAGAAGAAAGATACTTGCAAATACCATAAGGAAAAAGTAACACCTACTTCATATCTAGTTTCCTCTTCAGCCTACCCCTCATCAAGAGAATAAGATCAACTGGCCAACCATCAAGTGTCCTTTTCTCTCATTTGACTGGTTATTTTGCTCCCCCTTTAGTGGCGACCCAGGCATTATAAGATGTATTAGCTATTGTATAAGATGTATTAGCTCTAGCCCCTCTGGCTGGCAAGAAAATAGTCAAGGAAGTTCTACTATCTAGGATTGCTTGAGCCAATGAATGCAGTCTGTTACACAGTCCGTCAAGAGCCTGCAGCTTGAGTGTTTCATTTGTTATTTGGGCTAAAGTCACAAATAAATGGCGGATTTATGTTAGATTTAGATAACTGCTTAGTAGTTTCTAAGTTTTAATCTGAGAGACTTTATAATCTAGCTTACTGATTCCCTCTGGAGGGAGGGAAAGATATACTAATTCATTTGCTCTGAGAAGTTTTCACATTTAAGAGAAAAGAGAGAGAGAAAAGTCATGTATTTAGAAGCTTCAGATTGGGGGTGGGGAAGGAGGGCAGCCATGACGTTCTAGACAAGCCAAATGCCATGACCTCCTTTTATTTCTATTCCATCTGAGATTTGAACTCTTAAACACATATTTAGGCTCATTTAAACAGTCCTTATACAAACCAGGTAATCTTGCTTAGAAACTATAACTCCCAGTTCTCTCCATCACTTGAAACCAATTTCAGTTGTTTAACTCTTTGTATACATTTCCTCCCTTTGATGGCAGTTTGGCTATATTAGACATACGTATGGTGCACACAAATGACAAGCTCCTGTGACCATTTAATCTCTAAAATTCTCCCCCTCCCAGGAAAGAGAGGCAACCACAAATACACATAGAGGAAGGAGGAAGATAGTTATTGATAGGCAATGAGAACTAGCAGTCTCCTTTTTGAAACATCCATCAAAAGCAATTACTGATACCTAAGCCAATTACTCTACTTGCCTCATTGGGGCTTCCATAGATCTCCACACACAACAGTGGTACCACAGCAAGGGACATATTCCAGGCCTTCAGGCTCTAAACTGAAAGATGGATATCCACCCAGGTCTGCCAGGCTCTCACTCAGGAGACAACCATACCAGAATGTTTTAGACTCCCACTGTCCAAATCCATGTCTGCCAGCCTTCCTCTGGCAGACAGTCATGGCCCACAGGACTAAGATGTTCCTGCTTCTAACATGTGAAAGACAAAGACATCTAACTATATCTATCAGACAAGTAATGTTGAACAGATCTGAAAATGGTCATCTGCTCTGATAATGGGAACAATGTGTTGGGTCTCAGCATAAACTCACAAGTAAGTTAAGCAGTTCCACAAAGGAAAGGCAGGAAGACACCAAAGATCTTAAAGGCGCATTTGCTGTGATATTTCTTGATCTGGGACTGTTCTCCATTATCAGACGTTTGCTTTGCACAAAAAATTCTATTTGTTAGTGATTTAAACTCATACTGCTACACAGACAAGTGAGTAACACAGAGGACGCTATCAACTATTGGGATACAAGGGCCCAGAGAAGGGTTTGGCCCTTTGCCTCTGGCTCCTGAAAGGTAAACTCTGAGGTCTTTGAAATGTCCTGCCTGATAAGAGAGTGTCTTGTTTACCCAGAGACAGATTATCTGTGCTAACAATGTGGTTTATGGTGGGAGCTAGACTTCTGAGGGGTGGAAGCTGGAGACTAAGGTCAGCAACCCATGCAGTCCTTCATGTCTATGTGACCAACCCCTGGTGGAAATTTTGGACTCTAGTGAGCCTTGTGGGTTGGCAGTACTTTGCACATATTTTCAAACATTGTTGCTGGGAGAAATAAGCACTGTCCACATGATTCCAACTTGGAGAGGACAACTACAGCCTTCATGCCTGGTCTCTTCTGAACTTTGCCTTATGTGCCTATTTCCCTGGCTGGTTTTAGTCTGTATCTTTTCACTGTAACAAACCATAACAATGAATATAGCAGCTTTGCTGAGTTCTGCGGATCCTTGTAGTGAGTTATTGAACCCAAGCATGGTCTCGGAGAACCCCAAGCTACAACAGACAAAGAGACAAATAATTTATGATGTATAAGTACACAAGTGACATCTCAACACTGTGGTTGAGACCAGCTAACAATCTAAATCAAAGCTTTGTGACCCAGTAATAGACAAATGCCCCCAATGCTGAAGATATCATAATCCTCAAGACAAAATGTCAAAAAATGTAACAACAAATCACTTTGCTGCTGCTACCAGAGAAAATAGAATGGCCATGTGCAAAACAGAATCAGAATAGAATCAGATGTGACCAACAGCCATAGTCAATGTTTGAAAGCCAAAGAATTTGATTATCAGACTTATCAGAGAAGCTAAAGGAGAGTGAAGCAGGGGTCAAGGGGTCAATGAGGTATACATTCAGGCAGGCTCATCATTTGTTCAGCTCTGAGAGAGGGCAGTATCTTAGTATTACTTCCCAAATTGTCAAAGAGTAACTCAGAGATGTTTAGTCAAAGTACAGCCGAAAATTTACATGTCATCCAGGGAGATCAATCATGTATACAAGGACAAAGGAAGGGTTTATAAAAGCAAAAATTGTGGAACATAGAGTCATATTTTTTGTCCTTGAATTGGCTAATTGACTAAATGTGACCTAGAAAGGCAATTTGCTCTTAAGAAGAAAAACAGAGTTGTCAGAAAAGGCAGTGTTAGTTTTTTGTGGATTTTCTTTTTGGGATATTAGCTGTTGAATGTACTTGGACCTGACCTCAGACCTCATCTATAGTCATGGACTTGATCTTTAGGAATGAATTTGCCAGGACCTTAGACGTGGATCTGGAGATAGACACTGGATATTGGACCTGGAGACGGACAGTGGAAATGGACCTTAGATCTCGAGTTCTCAAAAGTTCCTACTGCAATTAGAGTGAGTTAAAGTATATCTAAGCAGTATTTATGTAAAGAGTCATTATCACACATTGGGCTTTTTTTTTTTAAGTTTTTATTTATTTATTTAAGAGAAAGAGAGAGCGTGAGCGAGCATGCGCAGGGTGAGGGGCCGAGGGAGAAGCAGACTTCCCACTGAACAGGGAGCCCAATGTGGGGTTTGATCCCAGGACTCCAGTATCATGACCCAAGCCAAAGGCAGACGCTTAACTGACTGAGCCACCCAGGCACCCCGTATCACACATTGTTTAAAAAAAAAAAGTTACTTTCTTATTGCGAGTTAGAACAAATTAAAATGAATCAGATCAGTGTATGGGAAAACAAATCATTTTCCAATTTTCCCAAATGTGTAAACAAGCTAGTCTCATACACTGTTCTCAAAAGTATGGTCTTACTGCAAGTTATAATAAAGTAAGTGTACAAAGAGAAAGAAAACAAGCTCAGAATCAAAGTCAAAGCCAAGTACCAACATCAAAGTCCAAGTCCAAAGTCAGAGGTCTAGGTCTATGTCTGATTTCCAGGACTAAGGTCTGGCCTGATGTCCAAGCTAAAGCAAGATCCAACATCAAAGGCTAAGGTCTAGGTACAAGTTCCAAAAAACCACATCTAAGGTTAAAGTCCAAGTCTAAGATTAGAGTTACTGATCCAATGTCCAGAACTGAAGTCCAGGTCCAGTGCAGAGGTCCATGTTGCAAGTCCTAAGTTCAAAGCCAGACACAGAGCCAAGGTCCAAGCGCAATGTCTAACTCCAAGTCTAATTTCCAGGTCTAAGGTTAGATCCAAGGAACCAAAGACTATTCCAAAGACTAGGTCCATGGTCCACATCCAGATCCCACATCCAGATCCATATCCAAGGGATGAATATAGCATGTTCACATCCCACATCCATATCCAAGGTCAAGTCTAGGTCCATGACAGAGGTATAAGCCTCAGGTCAACATCTGAGGTTGGTGGTCCAAATCCAAGATATAGGTCCACCTACATTCAAGTTCCAGCTCTAAGGTCATATGCATGTAACTAGGAAAACCAAGTTTCAGTGTCAAGGTCCAACATCCATGTCTAGATCAGAAGTCCAGGTCCAAGGTCAAGGTCAAAGATGAAAGGTACACTTCCAAGGTCCAGAAAAACTGCATGTCCAAGTTCCAGGATCAAAGCTGAGCAACAGTTTGAGGTCAGTGATACAGGTTTAAGGTCAAAACCTAATACCAGGCTGAAGGTGTAAGACAATGTCCAAGGTCCAATTTATATTTCAAAGTCTGAGGTCCAGGTCCAGGTCTAGGTCCAAGGTACAGGACAAATGCAGGTCTGAGGTCAAGTTCTGATTCCCATAGAGTCCAATTTCAACATCCAGGTCAAGTTCCAAGATTTAAAGTCCAGTTTGAACTCCAAGTCAAAGTCTAATATCCAGATCCGTGGACAAGATCAAAGTCCAAGATCCTAGTTCAGGGTGCACATCCAAGTACAAGTTCTAAGTGAGAGGTCCAGGTCCAAGTCCAAATTCTAATAACCACATTCAGAACTATATCCAGGTCCTGGTCAAGGTCCTGTTCTTTTTTTTTTTTTTTTTTAAAGATTTTATTTATTTATTTGAGACAGAGAGAATGAGAGAGACAGAGAGCACATGAGAGGGGGGAGGGCCAGAGGGAGAAGCAGACTCCCCGCCGAGCAGGGAGCCCGATGCGGGACTCGATCCAGGGACTCTAGGATCATGACCTGAGCCGAAGGCAGTCGCCCAACCAACTGAGCCACCCAGGCGCCCTCAAGGTCCTGTTCTAAGGTCCAGATCTGGGTTTAGGTCCAAGGTCTAAGACTGACTCTAAAGGCCTAAGTCCAGTTCCAGGTTGAAGGTCCAGATCCAAAGGCAAGTCCAGGACAAGGATCCAAAGTCTAGGTCTCGGTCTAAGGTCCAGATTCATGTCAAGGTCCAAAATCCAAGTCCAAGATCCAGGTTCAGGTCCAATTTCCAGGTGTAAAAGCAGGTGAAAAAAATAAAAATAAAATAAAGTAAAAGTAAAACAGATAAAGTTTAAAGTCTGCAGTTGCAATCCAAAGTTTAGATCCAAAGTCTAGGTTTGAAGTCTAAGTTAAAAGTCCACGTCTAAAATGCAGGTCCAGGAGTCAAGGTTGACTTTCAAGATTCAAGTCTAGTTCCAGGTCCAAGTCCCAGACCCAAATGCAGGTTCACAGTAAGGGTCAAGGACAAGGTCCAAGTCCTTGTCTAGGTTTAGATTAATATCTAAGTGTAAGATCCAAATCTTGGTTCAAGCTCCAGATCTAAGAATGGATCCAGGAACTGGAAAAAGTCCATGACCAAATTCCAGGTCCAAAATCAGTGTACCAGGTTAGTTCCAGGCCCGAGTCTGCATGCCAGGTCTGAAATCCATCCTAGGTTTAGAGATCCAGGTCCAAGGTCCAAGATAGTTCCAAGGTCCAGGTCTTAATCCAGTTTCCAGGTCTAATTCATATCCACATCAGAATGCAGTTTCAACATCTAGGACCAAGTCAATGTTCAGGTCTTAGATCCAGGTCCAGGGTTCAGGTCCACAGCCTTGGTCCAGGATTGAGTACCAGGTCCAAATTCCAAGGTCAAGAATCATGTCCCAAGTCCAGGTCTGAGCTCCAAGATCAAGGTAAATGTCATGGTCTCAGATTCAAGTCCAAAATCCAGGTCCATAACCAAGGACAAAATCTAAGGTTCTAGGTCTTAGAAAAGTCCAAAACCAAAATTGAGATCCTATGTCCGATTTAAGGCCCAAATCCATATCTAAGGGCTATGCCAAGGACTAAGATTCAAGATCCAGTTCAAAGGCTGAAGTCTGGTACAATGAAAGTAAGTTAAATAATCCATCTTCAAGATCCTGGCCCAATACCAAGATGTAGGTCTGAGGATAGGTCTATGTTTCAAGTAAAAAGTTCAGGTCCAGGTCTCAGTTACTGATCCAAAATCAGAATCCATTACAGAGGTCCAAAGTCCAGGTCCAACATCTACATCCATTATGGTCCATGTCAAAGTTTGGAGGTCCAAGCCAAGGTTCCATTGTCCAAGTCCTGGTTCACATCCAAGGTACAGGTCCTAGGTCCAACTCCAAGTTACAAAGTTTACATTTGAGGTTCCGGTCCAGGTTTGAGGCCTAGATCTAAGCAATATGTCCAAGACTGAGGTCCAGGAACAAAGTCAAAATTCCATTACCAAAATTCAGGAACAAGGTACAAAGCCTAGATCTAAGGTTGACATTCATGTCAGAAGTCCTTGTCCAACATCCATATCCATAGTCATGTGTCAGTTCAGGTCTGATGTCCAGGTCTGAAATCAACTCCAAGTTTAGAGATTAAAGTCCAAATTCCAGTCCAAAGTCCATTCCCAGGTTCAAGGTACAGAACCAAAGTCGATATCCAAGTTCAGATCAAGGTCCAGATCAGAGGTATGGGTCTAAGTTTCAGTTCCAAGATTAGAGATGCTGATCCAAGGTCCAAGCCCATGACAAAGGAGAGGTCTAAATCCAGGTCCAAGGTCCATAAGAACCAGGATGATCCCCAAGATACAGGTCCAGTTATGATGTCTGGGTTTAATATCCAGCTACCAAAGCTGGATTAATTTTAATTTAGACTTGTTGGCACAAATACTGGTTGGATTTGTTTTAACCTGTTTTAACTTTCAATAAAAACTTTTGAGAACACTCTGTGACTTGGAGCTAGTTTTCACAAATACTGCATGGATTTATCTTGTTTGTTCTAACTCAAAATAAGAGTTTCCTTTTTAGAGTAATGTGTGACTCTGAGCTTGTTTTCACATATACTGCTGAGATTTATCAGTGTAGTTGACAGGAATGTGTATTTTCAGATTTTGCTCATGTAATGCTGATGCCCCTCAGATCATTATGCCAAGCAGTAAGAAGTTAATCTGTAGAAGGGCTTCTGAGACTGAACTTGTTTGCACTAATGCTATCTTGTTTCAAAACAACAATGCAGTTTTCCAGCTCCGTGAAGATGGAGTTGTCCCACTCTCCCTGCTCCTCCTTCTTACAACTAAAAATCCCTGGACGTAATACAACAAACAAGCATAAGAAGACTGACAGGTAGAAAGAAGAGCACAGACTGCCTAGAGACCCCTAGATTTGATCAACACCATGATGAGTCCCCTGGGTTTGTTTCCTCCTTACCTCCACATGTTCTGGACAGGTATTGCACAAGCTCCCAACCCAGAACTACAAACAGGCACAGCCATAAAAACTTCAACAAAATCCTGTTCTCTCTAGCCAAAGGACCCTCCCCGCCCCCCCAAAAAAAGTGCTCTAACAACAGAAAACTTTGGCAATATTTGCCCTACTCTAATCAAACATCAATTTAAAAAACACACCCTGCCCTGGCAATTTGAGCAGAAACATGAGGGGGTAAAGGGATTTGATCTCCCACCCACCCCCTCACACCACGGAAGTAAAAGGCACAATCTGACTTTTCTGCCAGCAGCGTTAGTGAGTCTGAGCAAGGAGCTAATATTCCATTCCCTGCCTGGCAGAAGTAGGCAGCATTCTGATTCCCCCCAAAGGTGGTGTCAGCCAGGTCCAACCCTGAGCTCATCCTCCATCCACCCACACCTGGCATCAATGCAACCTGACAAGGCACTGCAAGTTGGGGCTAGTCGTCCCTCCACTTTCCTTCCATTCCAGGTATCAGGGAGGCCCAGGTGTGAGCTGTACCCCCACATGCACCCAACAGCAGTGAGACTGAATGAGGCAGTGCAAAGCAGGGCTAGTCAGCACTCCCGCACCACCTTCCCAAGTGCTATCAGGGCACAGTGGGGGGCTGAACTTCCACACCCACCCTGTGGCAATAAAGTGGTATGGGTCAGTCCACTTCTCCCCCAGTCCCTGGTAACCGTGCAGCCCAGTGGGGAGCTGAGCTTAAACTCCCACTCAGAGGCAACAAGACAGTGTGAGTTGGTGGCCCACTTTTTCTGTGTCAGTGAGGCACAGGGGAAACTGAACTTCCATCCCACCTCTCTGCAACAAGCCAGTGCCCCACTTTTGTCAGGGTGGATGTTGTCCATGCCCAGTGGGAAGCAGAACATAACACTCTCCCAGCCCATGTGCTACATGTAAACAGAGGGACTCCCTGATTAAAAAAAAAATAGGGGTGCCTGGGTGGCTCAGTTGGTTAAGCATCTGACTTTCGATTTCTGCTCAGGTCATGATCTTGGGGTCATTAGATCAAGCCCAGCGTTGGGCTCCATCCTCAGCATGGAGTTGGCTTGGGTTTCTCTCCCTCTGCCCCTCCCCCCTTCTCTCTCTCTTCTCTCTGTCAAATAAATAAATAAATAAATCTTTGAGGAAAAAAAAAGACTAAACAGGACCCAGCATCTTATGATATGATATCCAAAACATCCAAGAGACAATTGAAAATCTTACCATCATACCAAGAACCAAGAAAATCACAACATGAAGGAGAAGATACAATAAACAGATTCCACTACTGAGATAAATCAGATGTCAGAATTACCTGACAGAGACTGTTAAAGTAGCTATCATTAAAAAAAATGTTTCAGTGTGCAATAACGAATTCTCTTGAAACAAAAGAAAAAGTAAACATCTCAGCAAAAGAAACCAAAGGTTTATTTTTAAAGAACCAAATGAAAATTATAGAACTGAAAAAAACAATAACTGGAAAAAGATTGCTGCAGGGGTTCAATAGTAGAGTGGGGATGAAGGAAAATAGAATCAGATCAATAGAATTTACCTAGTATTAATAACAGAGAGAATAGATTGGGGGTGGGGAGGAAGGGCACCTAGGGGACGATAACAAAAGACATAACATCGTACTGTTGGAGTCCCAGAAAAAGAGGAGGGGAAGAGAGGGCATGCAGAAGTATTTGAATAAGTAATGGCTGAAAACTTCCCAAATTCACTAAAAGACATAAACCTACAGATTCAACATGTTCCAACCAAGATAAACCCAAATAATCTTATGCCAAGACACATCATAATTAAACTTCTGAAAACTAAAGATGAAAAACCATCTTAAAAGCAGCCAGAAGGAAACAATGCATTATTAATGAAGGAACGCCAATTCAAATGACAGCAAATTTCTCATTTGAAACTAAGTTACAAGGTGAAAATGACACAACGTTTTTCAAGTACTGAAAGAATATTATAGTTAGAGCAACCACTAAGAAAACCATACAGAGCAATATACTCAGAACGACTATAAATAAATCAAGAAGGAAGCCTTACAATGTTCAAATTTTTTTAAATTTTATTTTATTATGTTATGTTAGTCACCACACAATACATCATTGGTTTTTGATGTAGTGAATTGTTAAAAATTTTTTTAAATATTCAGGGGTGCTTGGGTGACTCAGTTAGGCATCTGACTCTTGATCTCAGCTCAGGTCTTGATCTTAGGGTCATGAGCTCAAGCCCCGCATTGGGCTCCATGCTGGGGGTGGAGCCTACTTAAAAAAATGTTCAAATTATACATGAGAAGCCAAGAAAAGACAAATAAAGGAATAAGAAATACAGAAAATGTGATAAAATAGCAAATCACCAATTAATGTAAATATACCAATAAAAAGAGATTGACAGAGTAGATTAAAAAGATGATTCAACCATATGCTATCTATAAAAAACTCATTTCATATACAAAGACACAAGTAGGTTGAAAGTATTAGGGTGGAACACTCCACCTAACAATAGCAAAATACACATTATTTTTAAGCATACATGGTACGTTCACCAAGATAAACCATATCCTGGGCCATAGGACAAACCTCAACAAATTTAAAAGAACTGAGATCAGGACATATATGTTCTCTGATCATAATGGAATCACAACAGAGATCAATAACAAAAAGATAACAGGAAACTCGCAAAACACTTGGAAAGTAAATACACTCCTAAATAATCCATGCATCAAAGGAAAATTTTAAATATGTATATAAAAAGAGAGAGCTGAATTAAACTGAAAATACAATGTATCAAAATATGGAGGATTCAGCTAAAACAGAAATGAGAGGGAAATTTACAGTACTAGAGACTTACATTAGAAAAAAGAGAAAGTTTCAAATCAATAATTTAAGCACCCATTTGAAGGAACTAAAAAAAGAAGAGCAAAATAAACCCAAAAGAAGCCAGCAGAAATCAATTGAAAAAAGAAAAAAATAAAAACAGAAAAATCAAAAGGCCAGATGTTTGGAAAAAATTTTTTTAAGATTTTTATTTATTTATTTATTTAAGATGGGGGTGGGGGTTTGAGGGGAGTGCTAATGAGGGGCAGAAGCGGGCTTCCTGCCGAGCAGGGAGCCCAGTGGAATGACGGAATGCAGGGCTCTATCCCAGGACCCTAGGATCATGACCTGAGCCAAAGGTAGCCACTTAATCGACCGACTGAGCCACCCAGGCGCCTCTGAAAGAAAAAAATCTTTTAAGATGAACCTCTAATAAGACAAAGATAAAAAGAGAGAAGACACCAATTACCAGTATCAGAAATGAAATACTAAAAGCAATTTTATGCTCATAAATTCGACTACTTAGAAGAAATGGACCAATTCTTTTAAAAACACAAACTACCAAAACTTAGCCAAGGTGAAATAGATAATTCAAATAGCCCTATAACCACTAAAGAAATAGAATTTATAATTTAGAAGCTCCTGGAGAAGAAATATCCAGATGCAGATGGTTTCAATGGAGAATCCTACCAATTTTTCTAATTGGCACCAATTTTACCAATCTTTTCTAGAAAATCAAAGAGGAAGGAATACTTACCAATTTGTTTTATGAAGTTGGTATTACCCTGAGATAAAAACCAGACAAAGACATTACAAGAAAAGAATACTATAAACCACTATGTCTCATAAGCACACAAATTCTCAACAAAATATTGGCAAATTGAATCCAACAATGTATGAAAATAATTATACATCAAGGCCAAGTGTGATTTATCTCAAGTATGCAAGGTTGGTTCAACATTCAAAAATCATTCAATGTAATCCACCATTTCAATCAGTTTAAAAAAAAAAAAACAAACATGATTATAAATATACATGGAAAGAGCATTTGACAAACTACAGCACCCATTCATGATAAACCTCTCAGAAAACTGGGAATAAAGAAGAACTTCCTCAACTTGATAAAGAACATCTATAAAAAGCCTCCAGCTAACATCTTATCTAATGGTAGATCTTTCCCTTTAAGATCAGGAACAAGATAAAGATGCTTGCTCTCACCACTGCCAATTATTGCAGTACTGAAATTTCTAGCCACTGGAGGAAGGGAAGAAAAAGAAATAAAAGCATATAGACTGAGAAGAAAAAATCAAGTTGTTCCTATTTGCAATAATATGATTGTCTATGTAGAAAATCCCAAACAATCTAAAAACAAAAAACAAACTTCTTGAATTAATACGTGAGTTAAGTGAGGTCACACACAGGACACAAGATCAATAAACAAAAAACAACTGCATTTCTATATCCCAATAATAATCATGTAGAAACTGAAATTAAAAATACAGTACCACTTACAATCATTCCAAAGAAAACACGGCACTTAGATATAGCTCTAGCAAAACATGCACAGGATATATCCTGAAAATTTTAAAGTACTGACGAAAGAAATTAAAGAAGACCTAAATAAGTGTAGAAATGTACTATGTTCAGAAATGGAAAATTCAACATATTAAAATAGGTTTAATGCAATTCCTGTCAAAATTCCCAGCAAGTGTTTTATAGACAAGTTTGTTCTAAAATGTATATGGAAAGACACAGTACCTAGAATAGCTAAAATAATTTTGAAAAAAGAAGAATAAAGTGGGAGGAATCACTCTACTCCATGTCAATTCTTGCTACAATAATCAAGACAGTGTGGTATTAGAGACCGATGGGCACGTAGATCAAAGGAACAGAATAGAGAATCCAGAAATAGACCCACACACATATGCCCAACTGATTTTTTACAAAGGCACAAAAGCAATTCGCTGGAAAAAGGGACAAATTATTTCAACAAATGATGCTGGAGCAATTGGGCATCCACAAAAAAAAGTGACTAAAATAACAAAAGAAAAAACAGTGATAACACCAAATGCAGAGAAACTGGATCACTCATACATTGTTGGTGGGAATGCAAAATGGTAGAGCAACAGTGAAAACAGGTTGGCAGTTTCTTATGACATTAAACTTGCAACCACTGAAAGACCCAGTGATTGCAGTATTGGGCATTTATCACAGAGAAGTGAAATTTGATGTTAACAGAAAAACCTATATGCACATGTTCAGACAGCTTTATTTATAATCGCCCCAAACTGGAACCAACCTTCATGTCCTTCAATGAGTAGATAAATAAACAAACTCTAGTACATACATACCTTCAAATACAGCTCAGCAATAAAAAAAGAATGACCTTTTGATATGCTCCACAATTTAGATGAATCTCCAGGGAATTATTCTGAGTGGGGAAAAAAAAATCCCAAAGGTTATGTACTGTATGATTCCATTTATATAACATTCTTGAAATGACAAAATTATAGAAATGGAGAACAGATCTGTGGTTGCCAGGAATGGGGATCAGGAATGGAATGGGGAGAGAGGGGAAGGTGGGTGTTGCTATAAAAGGGCCACTGGAGAGATTCTTGGGATGGACAGACTGGATCAAGGTCAACATTGCGCTCTAGTATTGTAAGATGTTACCGTTGAAGGAAACTGGGTAAAGGGTAGACTGGATCTCTCTGTATTATTTCTTACAACTGCATGTGAATCTATAATTATCTTGAAATAAAACATTCAATTAAAACATTTTCAAATACCAAAATAAAAATCTCTCTCTCTGTCAAATAAATAAAGTCTTTAAAAAAAAAATTTCTATCTAGATTCATCTTAACTGGCTGTAACTCACAATGAGAAAAGTCAGTTAACAATGTGTTTCTTAGCTTTTTTGCCCAGATAAAGCTTACATTCGTATCTGTTTTCTGACAAAAATTAAGTAGTTACTTTTGAGAAGAATTTCTGAGACTGGGCTTATTTCCACTTATTACTGTTTGTTTTCTCAAATGCAGTTTGAGTCATCTTCCTTTGCCTATGTCACAAGTAGGCAGAGTTGAGAAGAAAATGTGTTTCTGCGTGTCTTTGTTCACATTTGTCTCTAGTTATTTTAAAAAGCAGTAATAAGTTACTTTAGAGTAGAACATCTGAGACTGAGCTTCTTTGTTCTAATATTGTTTCTTTCCCAAATCCTGCTTAGATTCATCTTTGTCTACAAAACTGGCAAATACTGGCTTTTAGAGCAATTTCTTCCCCAACTCTAAGATGCAATTCCGGATCGTTTATTTGGCTGCCATGTCTATTTAGTCGAATTTGTAAACAATCTTCACTCTTTGTTTTTTGTGACTTTGACATTTTTGAAGACTACGGGTCCACTGTGCAGAATGTCCCTCAGTTTGGGTTTGTCTGATCATTTCCTCATGATTCAGGTAATGCATTTATTGGCAAGAATATTACATAAATGATGTCTCCAAGATCACATCAGGAGGCAAATGATGTCAATTTGTCTCCATAACTGGTGATGTTAACATTGATCACTTAGCTAAGGTGGTATCTGTCAGGTTTTGCCATTCTAAAGGTACCTTTTTTCTCTTTGTAATTTGTGTAGGTTTTTATTTTATTTTTTTTAAGATTTTATTTATTTATTAGAGAGAGAGAGAGAGAGCATGAGCAGGGGGATTGGCAGAGGGCAGAGGGAGACACAGACTCCCCGCTGAGCAGGGAGCCTGACACAGGGCTCGATTCCAGGACCCCGTGATTATGACCCGAGTCAAAGGCAGATGCTTAACCCACTGAGTCACCCAGGCGTCCCTGGTTTTTTATTTTTTTAAGTGTGTTTGATAATCGTGTCTCTTGATATTTGGAATATCCATGTTGGGAGTAGAAGGGCAAATATCTTCCTATTTCTGCCTGTTTAAATGTCAATTCCAACAAGGTGAACCTTGGTGGGACCACTTTCCAGTTTGGGAAGTTAATATCTCCACTATTTGGCGAGGTTGTCCTTTGAGCACCAGGAAGCTGTTTTCACACAGTGCTGAACACTGCATTAGGTAAATGCTGGAAGCACTAGCGTCTCCAGCAGTGAAATCCATTTCATCCACCATGATGGGATGAAGAGATGGTTGCTTTTCTGAGGGAACGTCCAGCCAGAAGAGCGCACCTTTCACCTGGGCACTCACTCTAGTCCCCACAGCTGCAGTGGATGTGGTGACAGCCCCAGGTGTTCCTGCATATGCTATATTTTTAAGTAATCTCTACCCCCAATGTGGAGCTCAAACTCACGACCCCAAGATCAAGAGTTGCATACTCTACCGACAAGCCAGCCAGGCACCCCTAGGCTATTTTTAACGTTCACATAGTCAATATGAAGCTTTTGTTTTAATGAACACGGACATAGGTTACTTTTAGAAAGAACTTTATAGGGGTGCCTGGGTGGCTCAGTTGTTGAGCATCTGCCTTCGGCTCAGGTCATGATCCCAGGGTCCTGGGATCAAGTTCCACATCGGGCTCCCTGCTTAGCAGGGAGCCTGCTTCTCCCTCTCCCACTCCCCCTGCTTGCGTTCCCTCTCTTGCTGTGTCTCTCTCTGTCAAATAAATAAATAAAATCTTTAAAAAAAATAGAAAGAACTTTATATTTGAAATTAATCCATTAATAACAATGACACAGGTCTGCCAATAAAATATAATCAGTTTGTTGGTCAATACATAAATAATTTTTAAATACATCATCATTTAAAGCCTTCCCTTTCAATAAAGAAGGTGTGATATATATGCAATGGAATATTACTCAGCCATAAAGAAGAATGAAATCTTGCCATTTGCAATGACATGGATGGAGCTAGAGAGTATAATGCCATGTGAAATAAGTCAGTGAGAGAAAGACAAATACCATATGATTTCACTCATATGTGGAGTTTAAGAAACAAAACAAATGAACAAAGGAGAAAAGAAACAAACAGACTCTTAATTATAGAAAACAAACTGGTGGTTACCAGAGGGGAGGATGGTGGGGTTATGGGTGCCATAGGTGAAGGGGAGTAAGTACGCTTATCATGATGAGCACTGAGTAATGTATAGAATTGTTGAATCACTCTATTGTACACCTGAAACTAACATAACCCTGTATGTTAATTATATGGGAATTAAAACATTTTTTTAAAAAAGCATCCCCTGAAAGTCTCAAAATTATCCCAGTTTGGGGCACCTGGGTGGCATAGTCTGTTAAGCATCCAACCCTTGGTTTCGGCTCAGGTGGTCATCTCAGGGTCATGAGATTGAGCCCTGTGTTGGGCTCTGTGCTGAGCACAGAGTTGGCTTGGGACTCTCTCTCCCTCACCCTCTGACCCTCCCACCCCTCCCTTTCCTTCTCTCTCAAATAAATAAATAACTCTTTTTTTCCCCTAAAGTTTGTCCCAGTTTACTTAAATGTAATACTTAAAACTACAAAACTCTTCGAAGAAAACACAGGGGAAAAGCTTCACAACATTGGATTTGGCAATGATTTCTTGGATATGAATGACACCAAAGGCACTGGCAACAAAAGAAAAAATAGAAAAATTTAACTTTATGAAAACTTTAAAATTTAGTACATCAAAAGACTGTCCACAGAGTAACAAGGCAACCTACAAAATGGAAGAAAATATTTATAAATCATATATGTATGATCTTAATCATAAGGGATTAAGATCCAGAATATATAGAGAACTCCTAAAACTCAACCCTCCAAAAAAATTCAAAAATGGGCAAAGGACTTGAATAGAAATTTCTCCAAAAAAGTTATGTAAATGGCTAATAAATGAAATGATGCTCATGAAACGGTGCTCAACATTATTGACGTTAGGGAAATGCAAATTGAAATCACAATGAGATACCACCCCACACCAATCAGAATGGCTACTATCAAAAAATATATATATCAAAAATAAAAAATGTTGGCAAGGATATGGAGAAATTGGAACCCTTATGCACTGTTGGTGGGAATATAAAATGGGGCAACTGCTATGGAAAACGGTATGGCAGTTCCTCAAAAAATTAAAATAAAATTACTATAGGCTCCAGCAATTCGACTTCTGGTATATACCCAAAAGAATTGATAACAGGGCCTAGAAGAGGATTTGTACACCTATGTCCATAATAGGCTTATTTGAAATAGCTAAAACATAGCAGCAACCCAAGTGTCCACCAGTGCATGGCTGGATAAGCAAAATGTGGTATACCCATATAATAGAATATCATCAACCTAAAAAAGGAAGGAAATACTGACCTATACTACAACATGAATGAACCTTGAGGACATTATACTAAATGAAATAAGTCAATCACAAAAAGACAAATACTGTGTGATTCCACATATGAGATACTTACAGTAGTTAAAACAGAAAGAATAGCCAGGTAGGTAGCCAGGTTAGGGGTAATGAGGGGATCACTGTTTAATGGGTCCAGAATTTCAGTTTTATAAGATGAAAAGAGTTCTGGAGATGGATGGTGGTGATGGTTATACAACATCATGAATGTATTTAATACCACTGAACTGTACACTTAAAAATAGTTAAGATAATAAAATTATGTTAGACGTATGTTATCACAATAAAAAATGTTTTTAAGTGTCCCAGTTTGGACACGTTAACCCACATGCCTGAGAATTCAATGGAAGATTGTCCTTGAGAAGTTGAATTCAAACATTGAGGCAGAGAGGGTAGAGGTGGTTCCAGAGTAGTCTTCAGCACCACTTTCAGTCACCCTCCATACATCCTCCCTTCCTCCATAAACTCAACATCAGAGCCCTGAGCCCCAAACCAGATATGCCCCATTGACAAGCAAGGGCATGCCTTACACCCCACACTACCAACAGGTCAAAGTTCCAAGCCAACAAATAGCTCAAGGGACTTGGGTTCTTCTGAGCAGATTGATAACCGTAACTCTTCTCTCTTCCCTCCCCCCATCTCTCCTTCCCTTAAATGCCCTCATTTCACAGGTGAGGACGATGAGGTCCAGAAGGGGCAGAAGCTGAACCAATGGCATTGCCAAGTTAACCATAGAGCCAGAAGCCAGCCTATCCTTCTAATTTCAGGAGAGTCCCTGCATTGGGGTGGGAAACAGGAATCTTGACTCAGGATTCAACTGCTCTGGCTTTTGACAAGCTGCTCACTCCAGCTTAGAGGAGAACCACTGTGGCCACCAGGACAGAAGCCCACACAACATGAGACCAGGCCTCTAGGGAAGGCTATGGGGGAAGGCCTATGGGTCCCTGGCCCCTCCAGGCTGCAGTGCACTTCTGGGTGTCCAGGGATGAAGTGCTCTCAAACACTGGAAACTCTCCTTTTTAAGGATCTCAACTCTCCTACCCCAAGAAAACCCATCATCTCAAACCTACCCATGGTCAGCCAGACGACCCCAGGGCTGCAAGTCCCTTCTATAGTCTGAGATAGCCATAAATCGCTCCATGACCTGCTGGAACACTGTGGTGATTTTGGAGTTCTTTTTTTTGTTTGTTTGTTTTTTTAAATTCATGCTCACTAGTTTTCTGACTCAAACTCACTCATGAAAATGGGTAAGAAGTTTTATATTGGTCAATGTCAGGTCAGAGTCCCCAGAAGTGGATCCTGTGACAGGGTTTATTGAGGGAGGGACTCAGGAGAAGGGGAACAGATGAAGCAGGTTGGAGTAGGGGAGGAGCTAAGCAAGGATGGTTTTGACAGGTCCAAGCTCAGCCTGACCGCATAGGAGTATCGGTGCGGGAAATGCACCAGAGTTGGTCCCACCCATGGCAAGGAGTCAGACTATTTTTTTTTTCTCTTATCCCTTGTATTGGTTGGTCTTTGGCCCTGAACAGCCCCTGGGGGTGGGAGGTGTAACCCTCCAAGTGATGTAGTTCCCACTGGTGTAAGGCCATTCTCCAGAGAAGGCTGTGATCCATCAGAACCACATTTACAGAGGCTGAGATGGGGGGTCTAATGAAGGGGATCTGGGTGAGCACCACATCATCCAGTGCAGCTAACAACCAAGGCCCCTGCCCCTGGAATCACCAAATCCCTGGGACCTCCAAGACCCATGGATGGAGTAAAAGTTTAAGCCTGAGGGTGTGACTTCTGGTTTTCATATATAGCCACTGGCCTTGCCCGGCCTTGAGGCCCACCCACTGCTTCAGAGCCCAAGAATTCAACACCTCCTTGCGGTCTGGTCACCAACCCCCAGCCTGATCCTCAAAGCAAAGTCTCCACCCTCCCTGTTCTTGGACAATCTAGTTTCATCTGGTTTCCTCGGAGAGCCTGCTGAGAGGTGTCTGAAAGGTAGCCCATCCCTCCCAGACAGCCTCCCACTCTGGCGCACAAAGAGGCTGTTGACTCCTCCCTGGAGCTAAGGAGCACCCAGACCTTGGAACTAGGCTCCTGGGAGGGTGGGTTTGCCTCTGATCCCTTCTGACTGGGCCTTTGACCGCAAAAAACAACAACCAATCCTGTGACAAACCTAATTCACTCAGGCTCCTTCCAGCCAGTTCCCTCTGGCTTCTAGGAAAAGCTGTTACACAACTTCAGGCTTTGTGTGGGTGTGGATGGGTGGGGCTGGTCAGCACCCCCGCCCTCCCAGGTGCAATGTGTGCCCTTTGTTCAGAGCCAATACTCTAGGCCTCAGCCCCGAGAGGAGAGGAGCTGATAACCCTCCAACAGGTTCCCACACTGCCACACCTCCCCAGGGCAGTAGGTGGTGGTGTTCTCGGTGCTATGGGACCTGGCTGCCTCCACAGAAAGGGCTTAGCCATCCTCTAGGTCAGTAAGGCTTTGTGGGGCTCTGAGTTCATCTATCGTCAAATGATAGCTCTCCATTAACCAAAACATTCAATTACCCAGAACCTCATCTGCCAGCCGGGAGAACCTTCCAGTGTGGGTCAGGGGCTTGTGGGTGCTTCCTGGGCCCCTGGGCCTCCAGAGAGGCCATCAGAAGAGGAGAACGAACCCCGAGTTCTAGCCCAGCCCTACTCTGTGTACTTGGAGATCTTCTGAATCCTCTCTGGGTTTCAGCTTCCTCAGAGGTGGGCAGACAATCTCTTGGGCTGTTCATCTGGAGACTGCCTCTTGGCTCTACCGTGTCTGCCTTCTGTTGACTCCCCAAGCATCCCCCTGCTCTGTGCTCTGCCTCCATGGAGTGGGGTCCGGGGGGTTAAACCCTCCTCCAAACCACCAGGTGTCTTCCTGAGGCCCTGAAGCCCCCAGCCCTCTCCAAAGCAGGGACACCTTGCAACTCCCCAGAGGTAACTGTGCTCCTCAGTCCTGGGGCCACCTGGATCTCTCAGCCACATCTCTTTTCCCCAGACGGGTAAAAAACACAAAGTACCAAGAGGGTCTAAGGGCCATGATATCAAATAGCAGGAGGGAGGGCAGGGACTGGGAATGTTCAGCCTGATTCTTCACGTGACCCTCCCCAGAACCTTTCCTCTTCCCCAGCCTCAGTTCCCTCACCAATAAAATGGGCACAAACATACACATCGCCCAGGGCCTGGCCCAGACTCCCCTTAACACCTATTTAGTTCTGCTCTCTGCCCCAGCAGTCCCCTGATCTGTCACCCTCTACTCATTCTCACGCCACAGGGAAAACTGGGCCAGCTGACCCCTTCTCACGGGGAATTCATGGAATTCCATCTTAAGGGTGATGATCAAGCCCAGACACAGCCCTCACCTACAAAGGTCTGGTCCAACAGGAATTGTGCATTCCTTTTTCTGAGCCAAAAGGGGCAAAGGGACTGAACGGCCCCTGAATAACTTGCAGTTTCCCTAGATCAGTAAAGAGCTTTGCTGAGTATGAAAAATAAGCCCCTGCTGTCAGCTGGGCTGGACCTCCAGCCTCCACTGCAGTTAGCAGCCACCGTATTTCATGGCCAGAACACAGAGTCTCAATAGCTTTGGATGTGCAGCTTCTGAAAAGATTGGTGCTAGTTTCTGAAAACAAATTGATCCATTGTCATTGGTAGACCTAGGGGAAAAAAAAAAAAAAGCCCAGCCCCTTTCTAACATCCGTAGGGTTCCATTCCCAAGCCTGGCCTGAGACCAAGCCCCAACCCTGACCCAGACTTGGCCCTGACCTTGGAGAGGCCACGAGCCCAAAAGAAATCTGAGCCCATCAAGGCAGAAGTGTTTACACCAATCATGGGCAATTACGGCATTACACATGGCAAAGGAGCAAGTATTAAACATATGAGCTGAGAATTCTGGGCAGGGAAAACTCGATGCGCTGGACTATCTCAGTCATATTGGTACCCCCGGAATCCAGCCCAGACGCTGGCATGGAGTAGGCGCTCAGGAAACATTGGGAGGGAGGGAGCAAGTTGGACCCTGAAATGCAGAGAGCCTTCCAGACAGAAGGAGCAGCATGAGCAGAGATAGAGAATGGAAGCCCGTGGCAGACAGGTGGCCCCCGAGATCCCTGCCTCTTGGTGCTGACGCCTTCCTTGTGTGATCCCCTCCCTGTGAGTTTGGGTAGAACCTGTGACTTGCATCTAACCAATAGCATCCCATCCCAAAGGTGATGGAAAGTGTGTGAGTGTGTAATATAATATTGTAGTGACCATCTTGCAGGCACCTGGGGGGCTCAGTGGGTTAAGCATCTGCCTTCAGCTCAGTCCTGATCTCAGGGTCCTGGGATGGAGTCCCCATGTCAGGCTCCTTGCTCAGCGGGGAGTCTGCTTCTCCCTCTCTCTCTGTCCCTCCCCCCCACCCACCCCCGCTCATGCTTGCGCACACACACTCTCTCTCTCTCTCAAATGAATACATGAAATCTTAAGGGGAAAAAAAAGAATGTAGTGTCCATCTTGCTATTGTCTGTCTCCCTTCCTGGCTTTGAGGGAGCAAGCAGCCATGTTGTGGAACGCCACATGGCAAGGAACCCAGACAGCCTCTAGGAGCTGAGGACAGCCTCCCCCTAGCAGCCTGCAACGGCCTCCAGCAGCAAGCAAGAAAATGAGGCCCTTAGTCCTAAGCTACAAGAAACTTAACCCTGTCAACACCTCTGTGCGCTCGGAAGTCAATCCTTCCCTGGTTAAGCCTCAGATAAGATCACAGCCTTGGCTGACAGCTTGATGGCAGCTTCACGAGACCCTGAGTTAGTGGACCCAGCAAACCATGCTTAGACCCGTGACCCACAGGAACTGTGAGATAATAAACATTCATTGTTTTAAGCTGCTAAGTTTGTGGTCATTGGTTACACAACAATAGATAACAGAGGGCTGCACTGGGAAGTCTTGATGGAAATTCTGGTCATTGGCATAGTTGAGGACGGCTAGCAGGTGACAAAATATTGGGTCGCAGTGGGAGTGGGGGGAGGGCAGCATGAAGCAGGTGATAACTGCTACCTTTTACCGAGCACATACCATGTGCCAAGCACTATGCTATGTGCTTTACATGTGCTAACTCATTTAATCCTCACACACTCCAGGATGTGGGGACTATTACTGTCTCCATTTTACGGATGAGGAAATTGAGGTGCAGAGAAGTTAAGCACCTTGCCCAAAGTCACACAGCCAGTAAGTGGTAGAGCTGGAACTCAAGCCAAGACGCCTTACTGCATTGCTCCCCCACTCACCCAACCCCCTGTTTTAAAGCATTTTCCCACGTGACTTAAAGAGCGAGGGAGCTAGGATGTCAGTCCGAGGAACTGTGTTCTTGGGGCAGTGGGAGGCCTCGATTGGAGGGACAGAGGAGTGGCACCATCCACTGTATGTTTTGGAAAGTCCTCTCTGACGGGGCAGGAGAGAGGATGAGGAGGCAGGCTGTGGGAAAATTTGGAGGCTGGGGCAGTTTGTGAAGGATGGAGGTGTCAGAGGGGAGACCCAGAGCCAGGCAACCTGCAGATGGGCTGGGGAGTGGACAAGAGACAAAGCCAAGATGCTGATAAAGAGCCACTGAGACCAGCAAGCATCTCTGGGGTCAGGGCTGGATTGAAGTGATCCAGTCTGGTCCCTGAGCCTTGTCACCGCTCAGGGGGTGCTGAGGCTGAAGGAGGCTGGGCCTCCCGTCCACAGCCCCCAGCCAATCGCTGGGCATGTTCTTCCCTCCTCCTCCAAAGGCTCCTGGGAAGTGCATTCAGGGGTGCACATGGGGGGCAGACATAGCCAGTGTCACCAGGGCACAGACCCCACCCTCTCCCAGGCTTGGCCTGGGTCCCCTTGAGCTGTCCCTACAGCCTCCACAGCCCCCACCAGAAATGACATGACGCTGGACATGGACAGGAATGAGCCAGACTTAGGGCAAATGCTATAATTCGTTTTTTAATCTGGTGATTTACAAACCTCTACGGCATCCGGGCCGCTGAGCCTCAAAGCAGCTGATCCCACACTAGCTAATGAGGGCAGTGGCTTCCAGCTGGACACTTCTGGGGCTAGCTGTCCTAAAGCCAAGACGTGGACTGGTGGCTGGACCGGCTCTCCCGGTGGTGCCCACAGGAGGAAACGCCTCGAGGGCTCAGCACCGTGGAGCTGGGGCCCAGCCTGCCCGCCTGCTCATCTCTGGGCCTATTCTTACTGTCCCGCCCTCCCTGACTCTCCAGCAGCAGCCTCACAGAAACGTGCCCTGTCTCCTGCTGGGGCTCTCCTCCACCACCCTGCAAATCACACTTGACCCTCACAGGCCAGTGTCCCAGTGACACCTTCCCGAACGAAGCCCCTCAAAAATGCCCTCTCTCCTTTCCCTAAGGCTCCTCAGCCTTCTGATGGCCCTGACCACATTCACCTTATACGATAGCACTATCTCTATGTTCCTTTCCTTCCCGACTGAGCCCCAGGGCGGGGGCTGACTTCGCTCAGCTTTGCCCTTACCTAGAAGCCATGAGGGTCACAAGGCTAGAGTTTCCTGCCTGGCCCCAGGGTCTGGATGCACCCAAGCTGGAACTGCTCCTGACCTCATTGGCTCAACAGCAACCAGCCCAGGCAGGGAGGGGATCTCCAACGGGGTCCATGAGGCCCGAGAAGGTGACCCATCTCAGGTGAGGCTCCCCAGATGTAGCCAGTGTCACCAGGGCACATCCCTGGGTCCACTGACCCCCAAAGAACACAGAAGCAGAAATCAGACGGTCCATATATTTGGGTGGGAGAAACTGACACCTTTATTCCCACTAACTTTTAACTGAAATTTAGCATTTTCTTCCACCAAGAATGTAGGCAAGAACACACAGCGGTATCCACAGGAGCTGTGACTTAGTCACCAACAGAAATCCCAGATATTCTCATTTCACTTCCGCACTGGTGGAAAGGCCTCAAGATGTCACCTACTCTCATCCCTGCTTTAGAGTCACTCTCTCTCAATTAAGTAAATAAATCTTTGAAAAAACTTTTTTAAAAAAGGGGGCACCTGGGTGGCTCAATCGGTTAAGCATTTGACTCTTGATTTCGGCTCAGGTCGTGATCTCGGGGTCGTGAGATCGAGCCCCACGTTGGGCTCCACACTCAACGGGCAGTCTGCTTCAGATTCTCTCTCCCTCTCCTTCGGCCCCTCCTGCACTCTCTAAAATAAATAAATAAACCTTAAAAATTTTTTTAAAGTCACTATAGCTATTCAGCCTGCCACTAGGTCTTATCATTTGATACATGAATTAAGAAATATAGGGGACGGATAACTATGGCATAAATTTTTCAATTTTGATTGATTTCCTTTGCAATCCTTTATGTTTTATTTTTAATGCTTTAAAAACATCATCCTAACCAGAGTCCACAAGCTTCACCAGAGGGTCCATGGCAGTGACAAGGTCCCAGCCCCTGCCATGGAGTGATCCCCAGGGGAGAGGGAAGGGGTGACCTCCAGCCGGGAGGGGTCCTCTTTCAACCCTTGCAGAGAGGGACCAGGGAGTGCTAGAAATGAGTGCTCTGGGACAGGAGCTGGGCAGCCAGACTAGCAGACGGCTTTATTCCATCTCTTCCTTCTACTTATCTTTGTTTAACTTGTATTATGGCTTCCATTTCTGAATGTTTCCATTATGCCCAGCATGGAGCTTGGCAGAAGAGGATTCCCAGCTGGATGGAGTGGAAGATGAGAACCTGAGGGTCATGTCTGTGGTCCTCTGAATTGAGGTTTCAGGTGATGGCCAGCAGCCCACAGGGAAGCCCTCAGTTACCCAGTTGGGGGGCCAGGGGATGATCAACATTGGCTGTCACTAAGGGCTGGTGATACAGGGCCAAGAAGGAAGCCCCAGGACAGGAACCAGAGAAAGCCCACAGCGCCGGCCCTAAGGAGGCAGCCCAAATAGATTCAAACTTCACAGCCCAGAGAGATTGCTGAGCTGAGCCCCCATCCCCTAAAGCAGAGACCTCAATAGCCGACTCCCTGCCCTCCTCCTCCAGCCCCATAGGATCACCTCCCAAATAAACTGTGCCCACGTTCCTGCCTGTGATGTTGTGACTTATAATAAGAAATATGTATTTGGTCCTCATCCCTGGTTCCCAGCACAAAGTTCCTAAAACCTTTGGAATTTCTAAGTCATAGGAGCACTAGGAGCATCTTTAGTTCTAATATTTGGTCTTTGACCCCAGTTCCTGACACAGTATTAAATGCTTTGGAGTTTTCTGGGTGATGGGAGTGACTTTTGTTCTAGTGAGACAACTCCAGTGGGCTCCTGCATGGCTCCTAGATGGGGTCTGGTCACCAGAGAGACCAAGCTATAATTAGAAACCTGAAATTTTCAGCCCTGCCCACCATTTTCTTAAGAAGGAGCACTGAGGGAATGCCTGGGTGGCTCGGTCAGTTAAGCATCTGACTCTTGGTTTCTGCTCAGGTCCTGATCTCAGGGTTGCGAAATCCAGCCCCACGTCGGGCTCCACACTCAGTGTGGAGTCTGCTTGAGATTCTTTCTCCCTCTCCCTCTGCCCCCCCCCCACTCGTGCTCTCTCTCCCTCTCTAAAACATAAATAAATCTTTAAAAAAAAGAGAGAGTGGGGTGCCTGGGTGGCTTAGTCGGTTAAGCATCTGCCTTGGGCTCAGGTCATGATCCCGGGGTCCTGGGATCGAGCCCCGCGTCGGGCTCTCTGCTCAGTGGGGATCCTGCTTCTCGCTCTGCCTGCCACTCTGCCTACTTGTGCTCCCTCTCTATCTCTCTATCAAATAAATAAATAAAATCTTTGAAAGGAAGGAAGGAAGAAAGAAAGAAGAAAGAAAGAAAGAAAGAAAGAAAGAAAGAAAGAAAGAAAGAAAAAGAGAAAGAAGGAGAAGCACTGAAAATGGAGTTAATGATCCATCAATCATGCCCATGTGATGAAGCCTCCATAAGAATCCCAAAAGTACAGAGTCTGGACAGCTTCTGGGTTTGCAAATACATCCAGGTACTGGCAGGGTGACGTACCCCAACTCCACAGGGACAGAGGCTCTTGCCCTCGGGACCCTCCCAGACCTCACCCTATTTATCTCTTCCTCTGGCTGTTCATCTGAATCCTTTGTCATATCCTTTAACAAACTGAGGAATGTGAGTGTTTCCCTGAGTTCTGTGAGCCACTTCATCAATTTAATCCAACACAAGGAGGGGGCACAGGAACGCTGATTTATAGCTAATTAGTAGAAGCAGAGGTGACAACCTGGACTGGGCAAATTGGCATCAGAAGTGTGGTGGGTGGTCTTGTGGGACTGAGCCCTTAACCAGTGGGATCTGAGGCTATCTTCAAGTGGAAGTGTCAGAACTGAGTTAAATTGCAGGACACACAGCCCATCACAGAATTGCTTGGTAGGGAACCCAACCCCCAACCTTTGGTGACCAAAAGCATCTGAAGGGAAGTATTCCATGTGAGTAATAAAGGAGACCTGCAAGGAGTGGAGGACTGGGGTTTCCCCTACTGACGAGAGGAAACCTGGCTTTTTCTTTTTTTTTTTTTTAAAGATTTTATTTATTCATTTGAGACACAGAGATACAGAGAGAGAGAGCATGAGCAGGCGGAGAGGCAGAGGGAGAGGGAGAAGAAGAAGCAGGCTCCCCACTGAGCCAGGAGCCCGATGTGGGGTTCGATCCCAGGACGCTGGGATCATGACCTGAGCCGAAGGCAGATGCTTAACCATCTGAACCACCCAGGCGCCCCGAAACCTGGCTTTTTCTATCCACTGTCCCAGGTCCTGCTCTCAGAGAGACTCACACTAAGACATGCAGTAACAGAATTTTGAAGCAGGGCACAGGCTTGCCCCTGATAAAGACCACATTTCCCAGCTGCGCCTTGTCGCTGCGTGTGGCCGTGATTGAGTTGTAACAAGTGATATCCCACAGAAAGCCAGCAGACATGTCCCTCCAGGGGACTGTGTTACCTCCAGGTCAGTCTGTCACCAGGAAGGTGTGCTCTCTCCTTCCCACTGGCTGGAAAGCGGAGGTGGTGGTGAGCAACCGTGGGCCACGTGGACAAGGATCTTCACCTCCTGTGTGTAAGCCATTATGTGGCCTCCTCCCACACTGAATCGGGAGTGGCCGGTGTGACCCAAAGAATGTGGCAAAAGTGACTAGGTGTGACTTCCAAGACTAGTTAGAAGAGGCACGGTAGCTTCCTCCGTCTTGGTCTCTTGGACCCCTCACCTTGGGGGAAGTGAGACACCCTGACGTGAGGACCGTCAAGCAGCCCTGTGGACGGGTTGGGGGAAGGGGGGTGGGGGGTGGAGATGACTGCAGCCACATGAGTGATCTCAAGCCAGAACTGTCCAGCCAAGTTGCTCCTAAATTCCTGACCTGCAGAAGCCAGGAGAGACAATAAATGAATTACCTAAACCACTAAGTTTAAGAGTAATTTGCTACACAACATTGGATAACTGTTAGGGGTTGACTTGCAACCCCTCAAAATTCATATGCTAAAGTCCTACCCCCCAATACCTCAGAATCTAATGTTATCTGGAGACAGGGTGTTCATAGAGGTAATCTAGTTAAAATGGGGTCGTTGGGGTGGGTCCTAACCCAATATGGTTGGTGTGCTTATAAAAGGGGCAATTTGGAGACAGACGTGCCCACAGGGAGAGCACCAGGTGACGACAAAAGCAGAGATTGGGGTGATGCTTCTACAAGCCAAGCAATGCCCGAGATCACCTGCTGCCACCAGAAGCTAGGCCAGAGGCATGGGACAGATCCGCTCTTGCAGCCTCAGAAGAAACTGACCTTGACCTCAGACTTCTAGCTTCCCGATGGGTGAGATGATACACTTGTGGTGTTAAAGCTACCCAATTTGTGGTCCTGTGTCACAGCAGGACCTCCCAAGCTAATGCCGCGACTGACCCAGGTAACAGCCAAGGGACAACAGGGCAGCCAAACGGAAGGATCTGGGCCCTTAACATTTCAGGGAGGACCTCCACACAGCTCTGGCTTCCATGTGCCAAAGAAACAAATTTCCGTCTTATTTAAGCCACTGTTTGGTCTCTACCACATGCAGCTGAAGCTATATCCTAATTAATCCAGCATCGAAAACTTCCTCCCCACATGAAAAAAATGCTAATAATTTTAAGAAACAAATACAACTTCCCACATGCCCTCCCCTCTCTCCAGCACTCATACGGAAATGATTTCCGCCAAATAAGTAAATGGAGACCCGCGCTCTCATCGACGGGAAGCCTGCCTGCCTTCCACACGCAGACTCTTAGCGTTTCTTCCACAGGACAAGCAGGTGGGATTGGGCTGGAGGAGATGCAGAGGGCCAGCTCCCCACTCTCCTCGCCGTGAAAGGGCAGCAGGTCCAGGCAGGACTGAGGGAGAGGCACCGGGGACCACCTGCCCACCATTTGGAGATGCAGCAGAGCATCTCACTATGGGAAAATGAAGAAGTACCAGATGCAGGACAGACTCCAGCGATCAGGAGCGGAGGCCAACATGAGAGTCAAAGGAAATGCGTCTCTCAGGCAGAGCAAAAATGTACAGGCACATTCTCACTCCTGGGGGAGGTGGGGTTGCAGTACTAGAATTCTTTCTGATTTGTGTCACAGAGAGCCAGCATCCACTGGCTTAAGCAAAGAGGAATGTATAGCTCAGAAACGGAGAAGTCCACAGAGAGGTTTTCGGTGCAGCTGGATCCAGGGACTCAAATAATGTCATCAGAAATCTATCTCTCACCATCTCTTGGATCCGATTTTGTGTGTACTGGCTCAAATCTCAAGCAGGTAAATATGGCCACCACAGCAGCCGGCTTATAATTTCCTGACCTATAGCCAAAAAAAGCTTCCTTCTTTCCCAAAGTTGTGGCAAAGGTTCCAGGGCTGATGCTCATTGGCTCAGCTCCGGGCATGTGACCATCAGCTTGGCTCTCATTGGCCGGGTCTGGGACGCGTACCCACGGCTGGAGCCAGAATGGCCGATGAACCCCCCCCGACCCCCGAACCGCATAAGCCAAGAGTACAGGAGCTGTGGTTTTCACCCCAACCACCAAGGGGCTGTTACCAGCAAGCCCCTGGATGATGATGGGTGTGTGCTACCTGGATGTTTTCTCACACTGACAGAGGACTGAGGAGATGACTGCGGTAGCTGAGTGGCCACCTTGTGCCAGGCGAGAGCAGCCCGGCCGTGGTAAAACACAGCCAGCCCATCCATGTGGAGGGGAGACCAAGACCCCAACCCAGTTCTGGCCCCAGGTGAAGCAACCTGGCACTTCCCCTAGACCGGGGGTGGGACATTTCTTTAATGCAAACGGTTCTGTACTTTCCTGGGGCAGAACCTCTCATGGTCCTCTGGTGGTGCCCAGTTACCCTCAAATGTGGTCTTGGCTCCAGCCCACAAGGCCTCTGCTCTCTGGCTCCTTCCTGTTCCCCCACTGTAGGTTACACACTCGCATATGTGTGCGCGCACACACACACACACACACCTTTCCTCCATCACCACCTCCATCACGCCTCCCTGGTCCTCCATTCCCTTCAGTGCATGGTTCCCACTGAACCCCTCTCTCTGGCCTGCACCACCCCAAGAGGCCAAGCACGGCCTGCAGCCCCCACTTAGACACTAACTCGTCCCTGTAGAGGATTCTGGTCTCTCCAACTACCCTGGGGGCTCCCTCCTTGCTTCTTCTCCCCAACCAGATCCTCCCCCGTCAAGGCAGAGGATAGACATGTCACATATAGCCCATGGGGAGATAAGTAGTCTCATATGTGGAGCCACCACAAAGCAAGAGAGCTAACAGTCAATCCAGGGTGGCTTCCCAGAGGCAGCAGCAGATGTCAGGGTTTACTTGGGCTGCAGCAGAGTTGCTGAAGTTGCCTGGACCCCTGTCCCACCCCAGGCAAGAAGAGGCCTAGGGCCAGATAGAGCTGGCAAGTGACTTGGGCCTGGGCAGGATCCAGGATAAGGAGGAAGTGAGAGAGGCTTGCGTAGCTGAGGCTATTTTTACCCAGACCCATGCAAACAGAGGCGTGGGCTGGTCCGGCCAGTTTTCCCCTCCCCTGGTGCCTGACCTCAAAGTCTCTTGCCAGGTGAGCAGCACCCCCGGGTTGGGAGCCAGAGGGGAAGGATGGGTAGAGGACCGCCCCCCCAAGTGCCCCAAGGCTCCCAGCTTTGAGGCCCTGGCCTGTGGACTCAGCAGCTCACACACTGCTAGTAACCAGCCACACACTTTCACTCCCTAAGACAGGCAGTGTGGACTGCGGCAGGAGTCAAAGTCAGGGGTCAGCCTGGGTCAGAAGTCAAGCTGAGCTAAGCCCTGTAATCAGAGTTAGATATCACCCTGGTGTCATGGGCCACTCTGGGCTGGGATCCATGATCAGTGTCAAAGGTTAGGCTGGATCAAGATCCATGATAAGGGTAAGGGGTCCGGCTGGGGTCAGGGAGCAGTCTGGGTCATGGGTAACTCTGGGTGGAGGCCCAGGATTGCAATTAGGGATCAGCTGTGGTCAAGGGTCAGCTCTGGCCTAGAGTCAGGATAGGTCTAAGCAGGAAAAGCCTAGAGGAGATCCGTTTCTCTTGCTAACCAACTTCCACTGACACCCACTCTGGGCCTATCATCCCCAGCAGAGGTCCCCAAACGTCTTCCCAGAAGGGATGACTGACATGAATTCAAGTCCAAAAGCATGACAAAGTCACCCCCAAGCAATGTGTGGAGGAAATCATTCCTGGCAGAAGGAACAGCCCAGGCAAAGGCACGGAGGCACAAAAAGCATGGCGTTCTGGAAGGCTTGGGTGGTGCAGGACCAGCCTCCAAGGCCAGGCTAAGGAGAAGGAAGAGAGGTTTCCCCTAGAGCCGTGGGAGGGCCGCGTTAGAAACCTGGGACACAGAGGGCTATAGGTTGTAGAAAGAATCACTCATTCACTCACTCATCCTGTAGATATGAATAGATTGTACTGTGTGCCGGGCACCACTCTAGGGACTTGAGATAAGTTGAGAACAAAGTACCTGAAAATCCCTGCCCTTGGGGAGCTTCTGTTCCAGCAGGGAGAGATAGACGATAAAATGTAATAAAGTAGATTCACAAATAATTAAAGGGCACGGTACCTTGGAAAGTGGTGAATGAATGGGGGAAAGTAGACTGTGTAGGGACCCAGGAGTTCGACGGGGGGAGCTCTTTGCAGGATTCAGGACAGATACTCTGGGAAGAGCAATGCCAGCGAAGGGAACAGCCGGTGCAAAGACTAAAAAGCAAGAGTGGGCCAGCAGTGAGTTCTTGGAAAGGCAGGGAGGCCAGTGTGACAGGAGACAAGAGGAGAGGGGAAGAGCGACAACGGGGCACTTATTCAGGGTCCGCAGGCACCTGGAACTGCGGAGCGACAGGATCTCACTTGTTTTCAAATGTATTTTAAAATCACCAGTCTTGGAGAGATAAGTTAAATAACAGCACAGGGATGCCATCAGCACACTCGGACGGTGGGAAGCAGGTGGACAGGACCAACCCTGTTTCTTCCAAAGAGAGTTTGCAGGGGACGGAGAGGTGGAGGGCACCTCTGTATTAAATTATAACGTGTGAACCTGATTTAAACAAACAACTGTTTGAGTTTTTTTGTTTTTTAAGCATTTAGGGGCACCTGGGTGGCTGAGTCAGTCAAGTGCCCAACTCTTGATTTTGGCTCAGGTAGTGATCTCGGGGTGGTGAGATCAAGCCCCACATCAGACTTCATGCATGATGGAGCCTGCTTAAGATTCTTTCTCTCTCTCCCTTTCCCCATCCCGTTCCTATGCGTCGCTCTTGGACAGGTGCTCTCTCTCTTTAAAGAAAAAAAAAGCATTTATAAAGCAAAAAATAGATATTAAATAACAACAGAATATTTAATGCTATTAAGGAATGGAGGGTTAGGTGTAAAATTGTATTGTGTGATCACGCTATTGTGGTCATTTTTTTTTTTTTTAAGAAAATCCTTTGGAGAGACATACTGAAATGTTTACAGATAATATGATAGATCTGTGACTTGTTTCCAAATGATCGAGGCTGGGATGGGGACCCAGGGAAAGAACTAAGTCATGGGGGAAACGAGGGAGCTGATTATATTATTTTATCTACTTTGTATATTTTGCAGCTCTTCTTAATAAATTAAACAAATAATAAAAATCAACCTGGCTGCTGAGATAGGAGAGTGGGGGGGCCAGGGAGAAGCCAGAGGTTATGAGGAAGCTACTGCCCTGAGCAGGGGAGGGATGAGATGCAGATGAACTGAATGAAACAGGAAGGGGTGGGTAGCAGGGATGGGCTTGCCAGAGAAGACTTCCCCTTGCAAGACTTCCCCCTGGCTCCAGCACTTGGCTTCCCCCCTCCTGCCTTGCTCATTCTTTTCCTCCCTCCCAAATTTCCTTCCTCTGCCCTGACTCCTAACCACCACCCCCTGCCCCCCCCACCTGCCTTCCCCATCCCTCCCCCATGTTTCCTTCCTCAATTCTCTTCCTCCCACCTCCCTTCTCCTCCAGCTAGCATCTTCCTGGCCTGGTTCCCAGGCCTGCGCAGGTGGTCCCACCCAGCTGCTGCTTCTCTGCAGTGGGGATGCCAGTCGCCACCCCCTTCCAGCCTCCCAGGCCTGTTCTCCCCGTGCTGAGGGCTACCCCCTCCAAGTGTCTTCCAGAGAAGAAAGGCTGTTGCAGGAGCTACTTACACTCCTCAAAACAGTACCTCAGCAGTTCTGGCCCAGCTCAGGAGGGTGGGGTGGGGCCCAACTTGGCAAGGAGACCATGACGTGGTTTTTTCTGTTCTTCTCCCAGGAAGTGAGTCCTCTCTTGGGCAGATGATCTCTCCCCACAGAGCAGGGCTGAAGCTCGGAGGGAGCTGACCCTGCAAGGGGAGGAGAAGGGGAAGACCTCCTTGGGATTTCCTGGGACTGCCTTCCTTGAGCAGCACTAAACTCCTTGCCTGCACCCATCGCTCCCCACCTCGAGAAGGGGACTGCAGTCTATACTGGAAGGCTGGACCCTGGACACAAGACCACCAGCCCCATCAAGATTCTCAGGCCCTGAAACCTCAACACCACAAAGGCTGGGCTAATGAGAGAGTCCTGGAATCAAGCAATAAGGCCCAATAACCAAGGGGGATAGAGAAGGAAGGGGCTCCCTAATACTTTCCCAGCACAAGGCACTCTGGAACCAAAGAAAGGCTGAAGTTGTACTTTCTGCCAATCTGGTGTGATGAGGGGATCAAGTCGATATTAATTTTAATTCGAAGAAAATAAAGACAAGCTGTATTTCACGGACCTGGGACTTTGTGGACTGAGAGTCCCACCCACGTGAAGGGGATGGCAAGGAAGGGAACTGAGGGCTTCTGGCTCCAGTGAGGCCCCAGCCGGGCTGCACCAGACCGCAGACCTCAGACGGCGGTCCCTGCCCAGGGGCGGTACACCAGCATGTGGGCTGCCTCTCACGAGGGCCAGGGACCCTGACATAGCCTGTTGCCACAGGAAGGCTGTCCACACGCAGTCCCAGAGAAATCAGAGGGCACAGCCTGTGGTTGGGGTTCTGATAATCATCACAGGAATAAAGATGATAGTAAGATGCATTAAGGAGTATGGCTGTCCACCCATGGGCAGAGTCAGGCCGTAAAGACCCCAGAGGCCTCCTTGCTAGACATCGGTGGCTAGGGTGGGGGACAGAAGAGGGACCAGAGACAGGCTGTCCCCACCCTCCCCTTAAGTCCCTTGCTCTGTTTGCCCAATGTTCAACCATAGCCAAGCCCCAGTCCCCGAGCCCACTCTTTGGTCTGGAAGTCACACGGTAGCTGCGGCAAAGGCCAGGTCAGACTGTAGGTCTTGCTGATGGGACAAAGGAAGCCAGCTGGATGCTTTCCCCCTAGCCCTGCAAGGACCAGGATGATGGTCATGCCTGACATTTTCCAGGCCCGGGTTGTGCTCCGTCTTCTGTGGCCCACGTCAGCCCAACTTTGAGCCCATCCCTTTCTGGAAACACCTGGTTTCTCAAGAGCAGCCTCCGTGTGACCAGCCAGGGTTCCCTCCTCCTGTCTCAGCTCCCACCTGGCAGGTGAGACTGGCCTCTGCAGAAACACCTCCTGGGCCCCGGGGCCCCCACCCCACCAGGCAATGGCTGGCAGCATCCTGTCTGAGGGCGTCCACTGACGACAGGCCTGCCCCCTCCGTTCCCCACCCCAGCGGACATGGTGTGCCTCCTTTGTCTCCATTTTTGCTTCTATGTGTATGTAGGAACGTGAATTAAACATTAAACGCTAAATTGAATTATGTATTAACATAATTCGTAAAATTCCTTATTTGTTAACATCCAGCAAATTATAAAACAGAATTATGGTCTTCTCCACTGGTGCTCTCTGTGTCTTGTTTTAATATCAGCATGATGATACCCCATAAAATATCTTGGAAAACAGTCTGTCTTCTTTGCTGTTGTCGAGCAGTTTGATTACATAAAAATCATCTGTTCCTTACAGGTTTTAGAATTCTCCTATAATAATCCCAAACATCTTCTTGATAGACTGGACATGCTAATAATATGAACTAGCTCTCTCAAATTTTCCGTCTTAAATTCTCCTGCATTCACATGGACTGTGGTGATTAGTGTTTGTAATTATTCCTGATCTTTGATTCTTTGTTTTTATTTGCCATGTATTCTTGTCTCTAACCTATCCCCTCCCCTGTACATATGATCTTTTATTGAATTGGTAGTGTTTTCTTAATTTTTTCTTCTTCTAGCTGTTTAGGAGTTACATAGAGACCTCTTTTTTTTTTTTTAATTGATACCCTTACATTTTTAACACACGCACTATTCTCTCATGACATCGATTATGTTACTTACCCCATGTCTGTCTTGTCCCACCCACATTATCTTCCTTTTCCAGAATCTCTGCCTGAGATCAGCTACACACCGATTCACAGGAACACAGGGCTAGGAAGTGGGGAGGTGAGTGTGTAAATTTAGATTTCCTGTGGGGTTACTTTGAGCTCTTCCTGGGGTGGGAGTGCTCCAACCCCCACGGGAGTCCACTGCCCCAGGAATGAGCTCTGAGAGACACCCTGGTACTGTGGTCCTGGGCACTCTCCATGACATTCATTCCCTCTCTGCCCCTAGTTACCCAGAACCTTGCCCCTGACTCCACCTCCCAACACACACTGGCCAAGCCCTGCTCTCAGACACGCCATGCTCTTATAGACGGACACGCTCACATGCGCTCCCGTGCACAAAGATGTTGCAGTAAGCATTTGACCAAGAGACTGTAGCTGCTGTTAGAGAGCAAATGGGGAGTCCTCCCCTTCTAGAGTCTCCCAGAATCCCTGCACCATGACCCGCATGCCAAATGGCACGATGACAGACGGCTGACCCCTTGGACTGAACTGAGCCTTGGGATTTTGAAGAAAGGAGTTCTTTCTCAAGTCATCCCTCTGTGTGCCCAGACGGACTTGGCGCTCCCTGAGAGTAGGACCTAAGTCTCCTCTTTCTGACTCCGCAGCAGGAGTGCTCCGACTCCCTTCATTATCCATGCCTCAGTTTCCCCTCTGTGGTAGCCTTAGACACGCATCACTTGGACCTTCCTTCAAGAAAGAACTTGCCAGGGTCACCTGGGGTGGCTCAGTCATTAAGCATCTGCCTTCGGCTCAGGTCATGATCCCAGGGTCCTGGGATCGAGCCCTGCATGGGGCTCCCTGCTCCGCGGGGAAGCCTGCTTCTCCCTCTCCCACTCCCCCTGCTGTGTTCCTTCTCTCGCTGTATCTCTCTCTGTCAAATAAATAAAATCTTTAAAAAAAAAAAAGAAAGAAAGAAAGAACTCGCCATTCAGCTGTGAGGAACGCAGTGAGCTGATGCCCCTAGAGGTGGCACTTTCAGGATCTACCCCAGCATTGGAGCTGAGGTCCTGCTCTTTGCAGACAGCTCCCAGCCGTGGACTGCGCACAGTGGAGTTACTAAGGCCTCTGTGGGCCATCTCTGCTCTGGAGCTGGCTGACACGTTGGCAGAGGCTCTGCCTGATCCTGCTCTCTCCTCCGTTATCTTTCTCAGGGTTCCCCTGCCACCTACCAACTTCCACCGTCTTAGTTCCATCGTGGCATCTGCTCATGGGAGGGCCTGAAATGATGCACCGTCCCCTCTGTTCCCTCTGAGCCCTGACCTCCAGGACCAAGGGATGGTAGAGGCCATTCCAGAACTGGTCCCCACGTGTCATGTCAGGACAACTCTCCCTCCATCACCTGTGCTCCCGTGAACTTTGGTTTCTTCCTAGGTGCAGCTCTAGCACGGCCAGAATCTCCCCCCAGGGTCCCCTCCACCAAGCAGGGCTAGGTTCTCCTAGAGGCATCTGCAGAACCCGTCACTGTCCAGCACCAGTGTAGGTAGGCGATACACACGGGATAAAGGAATGCTATTTGCTGCCGGCTGTTAGGGAAGGGACAATGGATGGAACATCGTTTCTTTAAATACCTGTCTGGGCCCCACTTGCCCTCCACCAAACCACAGCTTGGGGTGAAAATGCATCTTCTCACAGGAAGAACGGGCCCCAAAGAAGGGCAAGAGAGGCTGCATGCACACAGCGATGTGGATGCTCTGGAAGGGGAATCCTGGAGCAGTGATCCCCCAGGCCAGCTCCCTGCCTGCCCAACACCCACCCCCACCCCATGCAGGCCAAAACTACACTGTGGTGCCCAGGCGCCCTTCCCATTCTACCGCAGCACCGCACCACCAGGGAGTTCCTGAGCTGGGAGCCTTGAAGCAGTGAGCGCACGACTCAGGGACGTGGGGAAGGACTGGGGGAGGCAAGGGTGGCACTCAGTGCAGGAATGAGGCAGGCAGCCAGGAAGCCAGGCAGGCTCCAAATGAGTAACTGCAGATTCTTTCCTGCCGTGCCTGTCGTCACGGGGAATGGCAAGTGACTGCCTCTCTCTCTTTCCCCCCATCTTCTGCACCCCTTGATTTCCGGCAGTCAGCCAGCAGCCTGGAGGGCTCTGGGGTTTGGGCCACAGACAGGGGATCCAGGAAGGGACACCTCAGAATAGGAATCAATGCAAAAAGATATGGGGGAGCGGGTGGCAGAGGGTGGCTGCCGCCCCCTCCCCAAGCCTGGACTGCTGAAGCAAAGGACAACTCCAGATGGGGAACAAAGATCCAAGTCCCCGCTTCTTACCCCCTCAGGTAACCTGCCCCCCACCCAACCCTCAGCTTCTGAAATTGGCCCCCTCCCCCCAGAAGCCTTCCCAGACCACTGGACCCGTGAAAGGATGGCTTCTCTATAAGATCCCTCAGGACTCTCAGGTGATGCCCCCTGGGCCTCCGAAAACAGAACCGAACAAGGGGAAACCGTTAGTAAAAAACGTGGTCAAATCTAACCTGGGCTGAATTCTTTAAGTTTTTGTTTGTGTTTGCTCTTTTCTTTTTTTCTGCTCCTTCTTTCCCTTCTGAATTTGTTTTGTGCCTTTTGATATGTAAGGAAGGGTGGGTCCCCCAGGGGAAAAATTCTGAAAGAACAAAGGAGTAATTTTCATGGCAAAGAATCTGCAGGGAAACTATTCTCCCTTAGTCACCTGCTTCCTTCCTGGGAGCCAGGGGACTGCCTGAGCATGGAGAGGCCCTGCCAGTCAACCTCACTGCCACTAGCCTGCCCAGGAAGCTAAAGAGGTTTCTTGTGGACCACCCTCCCAAGCAAGGGGAAAAGCAGCCCGTCTCTGGTTGGGAGCCTTAAGATTCCCTGCGAGGCCAGTGTCAGGTGGCAAAGTGGGGTCTGGCTCCTTCCTAATTCCCCAATCTTAACCCCCATCACAAAGGACTCTCAAGTACCCAAGATCCCGGTCCTCGGAGACAGCAGAACTTCAATAGACCAAGAGACAAGCTTTAATGATGGGATTTCAGCATTCTGTGACTGGCTAGGCGGTGTGTGTACATGCGCTTGCGCGCGCGCGCGCGCGTGTGTGTGTGTGTGTGTGTAGAGTGAGCAAGGGTTTATGAGAGCCAAAGCCCACGGATTTGCCATTCATGTCTAGGACTCCTAGGACACTGTGCCAGCAGAGGTGACTCCCCAGAACTCGGACCCAATTCCACTGTCCTGCTGGGGAACTGAGGCCTGAGAAGGGGTTCTGTCAGGGTCACAAGGGGAGGCAAGGACCCCTAGCTCCTGAGCCTAACCTGGCCCCCAGAAGCAGAAATGGCCAAGAAGCCTGGAGATTCTTCAAACACATCCTCCACTAAGGGGTTGGGTCCAAACCCTAGAATGGCCAGGTCAGAAGCAGAGGCATCTCCCCTGTTTCCCTGTGGCAGAAGGGTTTATGTCCAGGCCATCTGGAAGGAGGTGGAAATTGTGGAGAGTACAATAGCTCTCCTCTGGCAAGAGGCCCCAATGTCTTACCCACAGCACAGAGCCTGGCACACTGCAAGCTATTAATAAATGTGCAAGGGTGGGGGGGGCAGGGAGAGAGGGAGAGAAGGAGGAAGCAAATGCTAGCACCCCAAATAAACCTAAATTGAGGACGGGCTGGGAGCTCATCCCTTTCAGGCTTTTCCCTGATTCCCCATAACTTCATCCCACGCCAGAAAGTCAGCGGCCGGAGTGTCCCCGCGCTGTAAGGAGGGAAGCCAGGTGGGTCTGCAGGGAACTCTGACGCACCTGCTGGTCGGCCAGCTCCCGGATTTGGACCTCCTTCCAGCAGCCTTGCATCCCGCTGGGAGCCCGGGGAACTCGCCAGTCGTCCCCGCCTCTCCACTGGACACTGTCATCCCCTTATCACATTCATCCACCATCCACCCTATCTCTGCCGCCACCACCGCCACCTCCAGCCTCCATCACACCGTTCCGAGCCCTCGGAAAGAGGGCAAGGCATCCACCTGCTCTTGGTCTACAAGAAGACCTCCCGGGGCGCGGCGCTGGTTGAACCGTCGCCTCATTTTAGGGACGAATAAAATTGAGCCCTGAGGACGCGAAGTGGAGACAAGCTTGGTCCGTTGTCACCCAGCGGCCGACCCGCTCAGGCTTGGAAGCGAGGCACCAGAGGCAGGCGGCCCGAGGCCAGGCCTTTCTCTGCACTTCAGTTTCCCCGGCTGTAAAGCAGGGAAGGCGGGAGGAGGAAGTCTCCTGCTTCATTTTAGGTAGGTTGCGCAGCCTGGTCCTGAGCACCAGGGACAGATCCTCCCTCCCCGCGCGGGGGCGCTGGAACTTCGGCCCAGCCTCCCTCGGGAGGTGCCGGGGCCGAGACGCGCGAGGGCGCGGACGTGCCATCCTCCCTCAAGCACGACACTCCACTCTCTGGTCGTGAAGGGCCCGGGAGCCCAGCCAGTGCCAAGCGCGCCCTGCCGGGTCGCCTGGGATCGGGGGGGCACCGAGGAACCCAGAGTCGGGCCTCACTCGCGCCCTTGTTTCCCCTCGCTCGGCCCGTCGGGAGGAGGGATGAGCTGGGCGATTGAAAATGGATCAAACCACGTGCCCCACCTCCGGGTCGCTTACAACCTAGGACCCTACTCAGGCCGCAGCCCACAGCCTGGGGGATAAGAAGTGACATGTCCTGTCTCTTAGTCCGGCCCGCCCGCACCAGTCCTCCGAGGCGCAGAAATGGGAAATGGGGAGGCTGGCTGGGAGGCTTCCTGGAGGAGGTGGCTCTGAAGGTGGACGTGGAGAGCGTCCTGGGGCGGGGCTGAGGGGGCGCGCGGGAGTGGGAGATGCCATCCAGGCGCTTGGAAACGTTGTGAGCTAAGCAGGGAAGGATGCGGCGTGTTGGGGTCTCGAGACTCCCGAGGATGCGGTCGGAAGGGGTGAAGGCTTGTGAATTCCAGGCGACTGAGGGCTGACGTGGGGGGATAGGCGGAGGGAGCGCGGGGACTCCCCACTGGCGGGAGAGCCCCCAGCCCCGCCCCACACCTGAGCGGCGGCCCCGCCTCTGCCGATCCATTGGCCAGACCCGCCGCCTGTCAGACGAGCCCCCGGGGCCCGCCTCCAGCACCGAGCTGCCTCTTCGCGCTGGGGCCACCGCGACCGTGCCACTCTGCCGTGGCTCCCCGCCGTCGACCGCGCGGTGGGCCGCCTGCCCGCGCATTCCCGGCGCCGGGCCGCCTGCCGCGGGTTCAGGGCGGACTATGCGTCCGACCAGCACGCCGCCGGCCGGCTGGCTATGCGTGCTAGCCAGCGCCCTCGCCTGCGCCCTCGGCCCCGCGGTGAGTGCCCGCCGGGCAGCCCAGAGCCCCGGCCGCCGCGGGTGGAGTGGGGGCGGCGGGAGCCGGGCCGTCTGTGCGCACGTCTGTGTAAGGGGAATGCGGGGCACGGAGCACCGGGTCTCGCCTCCCAGCTCAGCCTCGGACCGGATCCAGACCCGAGGGGTGGGGTCCTGGTCGCTCCTAGTCCCTCCCAGCGGGGCTGAGGGCCCGCTCAGAGCGGCGATCTGGGACACCGGTGGAGGGGCGCCAGGAGAGAGTGTGCTCCATAAACTTGCCTTCGGTGTAGTGGCTGCGTTGTGCGTGGGGCGGGGAAGTCAGTGCTGGTGCAGGGTGGGGGACCGTGGTCGATTGAAATGGAAGGCCTGGTAGACAGTGGGTGGCAGAGAGGGTGGCTGTGGGGGTCGTCGTTGTGTGCTGTGCCCCTCTGGAGGTATCGGCGGGGCGTTGTGTGTTACGTGTGGGAGTGACGTCTCAGCCTCAGACCCAGCGCTGGGAAAGGGCTTTTGGGATAAGGTGGCTGACTGACAGGCCCTTCCTGCGCCCTCCCACTGAGCAGAGCTGACAGGTAAGAGCCCAAGGTGGAAGGTGGTGGGCAGTGAGAGGGCGGTGTTTATGAGGAAGGGCCGGACATGTGCTCGGAGAAAGCTGAGCAAGGTGCACACAGCCAAGAGGCAGTGGCGTCCTCTTTCTCCCACTTCTACTTCCTCCCCACATAGGTGTCTGTATGCCTTTGATGTATGTGTGCCAGTGAGCACCCCCCCCCACGTGGCTGTACCCTCGTGTGTCGCTTTGGGTGGCTCACCTGTAGGACAGATGCTGATTCAGGCGGGAGATGCATGGATCATCTCCCTCTAAGATCAGGGAAGACCTCAAGACTCAATGAATCCACCCAAGCCCATTTTACAGATGGGCAAAATAAGTCCCAAAGACACCTGTCCCCCACTAATCAGTCCTGGACTGAGGTTGATTTTCTCTCTCTTCCTATCCCAAGACTTGAGGAATCTGGGTTTGCTGCTTAGTCAGAGCCTAAAAACCAAGTGGGTCTCAGATCTGACACCAGCTCAGGTTGACTGGTGGGTGGGTAGAGTATATTGATCACCTAGTGTCTTCTATCCCATGATTACCTCCCTTACCATCACCTCCATCGAAGCAGGAATCTCTGTGTTCCCATCTAGCTAATGTCTTGACATCCTGGGGATGAGAAACTCATTGCCTGTCCTGGGAGCAGAACTTGATAACAATTGGTGGGAGCCTCGCCTCCTCCCACTGAGAGGCATGAAACCCACCTCCTGAGCTCTCAAAGCCTCACCGGGTTTTGGCCCTAAGGCCACAGCTCCAGACCTCTGCACCACTTAGAGCCCCTCAGTGTCATGGAGCTTCCAGGCCTTACCCACAGCCCTCTGGCTTACCCCACTGGGTTCTGACCACTCGCATTCTCCTTGGATGAGCCACAGCTCTTGGGACTACCACTGGTACCCCATTCCCCAGCCTTGGAGGCTTCTCGGCCCAGGGGCAGGGTGCTTTCAGCAGGGTCTCCTTTCCTTCTCGGCCACATCTGCCCCCACCTCCTGAGGCCATCCAAGCCTGGCTCCTCCAATGCCTACGCCCCCCCTGTCTTTCCACATTTTATTCATTTAATACCCTACTCCATCACCTCCTCCAGACAGCCTTCCCTGATTGCTCCAGCCCACTCAGCCCTTCCCACTCTGACCCCACTCTTCAGCCCTACCCACCTCCCAGCCTGGGCTCTTCTGACCATCCTGTCATCCTCCCTGTCCCCCACAGAGCCGTGCAGGGCTGGGCCCGCAGAGGGAGAAGGGACGCACCCAGGACTGGATGAGGGCAGCCTGGAATGAAGGAGTCCCCACAGCCTTCACCACTTCTCCCTCCTCCCCACCAGCTCCCACCCTGAAGGGACACCAGGCAATCCCGCTCCAGCCAGACTCAGGGTTGAGGGGGGCTGACGTTATTGAAGCCATAAAATGGCAGCTGCAAAAGTTCAGTGTAAAGGCCCAAGGCCTTATCACTCCTGTTTATGGTGCCTTGACCTCAGTCAGGGAAGGGGGAATCTCTGAACACGGAAGCAAAAAGGAAAGAAAACCTCTAGTGTCTCAGAAGAGGAAGTCTGCCCCAAAGCCACCTGTCAGGCCTTCCACGGCTCCTACCCCCTGGACAGCAGGCACAGGGGGCAATGCCCAGCCCAGGGACGGGGGGGGGGGTGTCAGAGGAGGAGCAGATCCAGGTCCTGCCCTGGGAAGAGTCTCAGGCTGGTCAGGGAGAGCAGAGCCAGTGGCCCACGAGGAAGAGCCCAGGGGTGTGTGGGGTGCAGCCTCCCAGCCCTGAGGCAAGGGTCTCTGAGAGGAGCAGTCAGGGAAGGCTCCCTGGGGGAGGCAGGACAGTGCCCTAAAGAGTTTGGCCAAACGGGCCAACCTTCCACCAGAAACTATAAAAGAGCCTCTGTTGGCAGGACCAATGGGCCTGGTCCCAGAAGGAGGAAGAAGCCCCCAGCTCCCCCCACGCCCCCAGAAGCTGGGATGGCCCAGGGGTTGGGAAAGGTTTGGCTCCTCCTAACTCCTCTCTGAGGCAGGTTGCTGGCCACCTGCTCCTGAAGGGCTCAGCCTCTCCAGAGGCTGTCCACAGCTGGCCAGACCCTCTTGGCCCCCAGCAGACCACCTTGTGTGCTTTAGGGAACACGGCTACAGTGGGGTCCAGCCTCCTCTTCGAGTGGAGTGACAACCTCAGGCCCACCCGGGGCTCCTAGGGGACTGTGCTGGAAGAGTGACCTCCCCTCAGAAGTTTCCAGCCTCCCATCCTGGCGCCCTGAGTCTCAGCCCTCCCTGATGTTTCTGGAGCCATGAGAACTGGTCCTCACCTTACTCCATGGCAATGGCCAGTTGCCCTTGAGAACATGTTTGATCTCTGTGGAAGGGCCTCGGTTTCCTCATCACAAAAGGGAGGGTGGGAATCTTGCCCCTCCCATCCCCCCCCCAGGAGAAATAGGAAGAGAGGGCTGGGCTGGAGGCCAGCTCCACCCCGTGACTGGGGCACAATCTTCCCCCTTCTGCAAGACTTGAGGGAGGACCAAGTGCTGTGTGACCTGGGATAGGCCATCTCTTCTCTTGATCCCCAGCTCAGGAGCCCTGGGGACAGGGGTGTTTTCATCAGGTAGCCAGGCAATGTGGGGGTGAGGCTCCAGGCCCAGGTGGGTGATGGGTCATCTCAGGGAAGGCCGGGAGGAAGACAACAGTCTCCTCACATGGTGGGCAGCCTCAATGGCAACCCAACTTACGTTGAGGCTGCCACTCGCAGGACCCCTCGCTGTGGCCCCTCTGGCCAGGGATGCAGGCAGGGGCTAGGGGATTAGATGAAGCCCTGTCCCTCTCTCCCTGCCTTTGCTGCTCAACCTCCCACACTCTGCCCTCCCCAGTTGGACTTCCCAACACAAATGTATAATATGTGCAGAGGTGCTCCCATACCTTAGATGTATTTCAGAAGTAAAAGAAACACAGCTTCATCTCTCCACCACATTATGGGCTTTTTAAATTAACTTTTTACTGTGAAAGAAATTTTCAAACATATAAAAAAGAGAGAGAGAGAAGAATATAATGAGCATGGGAATAGCCAGTCCTTGGGGTGATATCAGCAAAATGGCAGTATAGGAACGTCCCGTGCTTGTCCCCTCCCAATCCCTGGGTTTGACAACCGATAACCCATAACAGTTAATATTGGCATCATTTCCCTTTTTTTGGCTGAAGTATTTTAACATCAAGTATAGACATTATGACCTTGCACCACACGTTATTTTAAGATGCATTCTCTAAAACCAAAGGACATTTTCCTATATCACTACGATACCACCACCACACCGAACAAAATGAACAAGCATTCCTTAATATTTTATGTTTGGATATCCCCAAACAGCATTTGGTCCAGCACCCCAAGCTGCGTGGTGATATTAGGGGTCTGACTGCAAGGATCCTTCTGGCCTGGGTTGTGATGAGCCTGTACAGCGAGCTGGTGGGTGGGTGAACATCAAGCCCTTCCCTGGACAGGGCCCCAGTCTTTATCTGTACCCGAGTTTCATGTGGCTCATGATATGAGGGTCTGTATCTCTTAGGAAGTGCCTCCTGCTATCTGAAAAACAAGTTCTTCCTGTATGCATCAGAAGGGGAAGAGGTCACCAACCGACTCTGTATGTCTGCCCATGCTGGCTTACAGCGCTCTGCAGGTGGCCCCCCCACACACCGTGTGTGTAAACTGAGTCCTCTTTCCCCCCGGGGTGCCCAGGATGGCTTTCAAGAGGCAGAGGATTTAAACCTGAGCCCCTGCTGCTCCTGCTTCTCTGGCCATCGCCACAGTGATCCTCTACAAAGAATCCCCGAGAGGCTTTGTGTCCCTAAGGATGCCCCGCCAGAAGGGCCCTTAAAGATGGGGCCAGGCTTAACCCCCGATGGAACATCTTTAAGCTTGTATTCTAATAATGAGAGCCCTTGCGCTGGGGCCACCCTGAGATGTGGAAAGTTCTTTCTTGCCCCACGCCCACACCAGCATCCCTGGGTCTCCCTCTTTGTCTTACCCCTGCCCGCCCCCCGCATACCACCCAGAGCTCGGCCTCTCCCAGGAGGAGGTGTGGTTGGCAAAATTTGGATATTCAGAAAGGGGAGGCTTCAGATTATTGGCAAAAGGATGTAAAAATAGGGAGGGGGGAGAAATCAGCAGTAAGGGGTGAGGGAATGCCCGACTCGAGGCCTCCCCTCCCGTGGCACAGCGGCCACCCGGCAGCTGGCGGGACCTGCAGACTGCCTGGCGTTCTGCAACACGCCCAGGCTGTGGCGAGGCCCGGGTCCAGACGCAGACGGCAAGGCCAGCCGGGCGCGAGGGGCTGACTGGGCCCTTGGCAATGACTGCTAACCTTTCCTGGTGGTCCCCTGGTGTCCTTGACATGTGACCCTGGACACAGCCCTGGAAGTAGATGGTGCTGTCGTTGTCCCCCTTTTACAGATGAGGTGGGGAGACTTGCCCAAGGTCACCCAGCCAGGAAGTGGCGGGCAGTCTGATTCTGGGACCTCTGGACTCACCAAGAGGAATTGCTTCTACCAAAGCTGCTGCGGGCTGCCCCAGGACTTCAGAGACATTTTTTAATTTGTAAAATGTGCAGATCTGCAGTGACTGGTCAGGAAGTTGTCACACGATGTGCACACCTGTGTAGCCACCACCCAGATCAAGCTAGCCCACGTTCCCCTCACCCCGGATGTCTCCCCTGTGCCCCTTCCCAATAGGATGAGGCCTTATTTCAACTTCTTGGAGTGCCCTCTGCAAAGCTGGGAGCATGTTTCTCCTCTTTTCTGTGACTTCTGCATCCCATGATTTACCTCACCTTCCTGTGCCCCACCCCCCGCTGCCCCCTGTCTCCTTCTCTCCTTCCCCCACTGCACCCTCTCCATCTTCTTACCAATTCAAACACAAAAGCCAGAATGAAGGGCACAGCCTGGGAAGCTGGGTTGGGGTCCTGCATGCCTTTGACCACACTGCTTTCTCTCAGGGTCCTCAGTTTCCCTTTGTGGTTCTTTGTTGCCCCATTATTTCAATGGGGGTAGGAGGCTCAAATAAATCATGGGATATGAGCTGGTGATGGGGGAATGGTAAATGGGACCACCCCTGCTCTTTATTCCCCCATTCCCCAGTCATCCCTGGCAGGGGCAAAGGGCCCTCCTCGACAAGCCTCAGAAGCCCAAGTCATTCAGGGTAGCTCCCAGGGCTTGGCAATTTGCAGGCAGGAGGTTCTTTCTTCTGTCTCACCGAATCCAACAGCCTGCTGCATTTTAGACCCCTCTCAGAAACCAGCTGCCCCTCAGAGGGACTCCTGCTCCCTCACCAGCCTCCCTTGGCTTCTACTGCCACAGTTCTCTGGCCCTGGATGAGGCTGAGGGTTCTGATTCCAGGCCAGTAGCTGTGAGCTCAAGCTCCCGTTGAGGGGTGGGTAGGGCACCCACAAAACTTGAGTCAGCCCCTCTCCCTGTCTTTCAGAGCCCCGAGCATCTAACAGCCACAAATCCCAGCATCTGCACCCTACCCCAGCTCTCAGGGAGCCCCACCTGGACTTTCTCCCAAGACCCTCACAGTGAGGATAGAGAGGAGGGACCCAGGTAAGCAGGCAGAATTAACGAGATTTGGTTAATCCCTGCCCCCAACCAGAGACTCAGGATTCTCCTGCCAACATCCAGTCCGTAACCTCCCACATCCAGCCAGTACCTTGGCAGGGGACAGAAGAGGACCCAGGTGCAAGGGAGGCTAAAGACTTCCTCACTCTTGCCCGGGTCTCCTCTTCTGGGCTCAGGAACTCCTGTGATAGGGAGGGTGCTGGGGGCTCCATCTGGCCTGAAACTTCCACCTCAACCCACCCACAAGGTCAGGTGACTTGAAGCTCACTGGAGCTCAGCCCAGCAGGGGAATTAGTGAGGGCTTGAGAGAAAGCCCTGCTTTCTCCTTTTCACGTGGGGCATCAGGAGACAAGTCAGGAAATGTAGGCAATAGTAGAACTAGGGAAGGCCTTGAATGCCAGTTTTGAAGTGTGGGCTTTGACTCCTAGGCCCTGGGGACCTTGGGTTGCAGGTGGTGGGGCTGAAAGCTAGTACACTTGTCCAGGCAGGAACTGATGAGGCCTGGCCCCTGCCTGTGTCCCACAACTTGTCTCCCGATGCCTCAGGACCCTTTGCTGCAGCCACACCATGTATTTGCAACCTTGTGTGTATTAGGCATTTTCAAACCTCCATGCTTCTGTACACACTGCTCCTACTTTTTGGAATGTTCTTACTCCACCTCTAATGATCAAATTTACACCTCTTCAAAGATGCACCTCTACTACCCATTCTCTATGAAGCCCACACCCCAGCTATATCCCACCCTGGAACCCTTTCCTAGAATCAGTAGGCTTGGCTGTATCTGGCTGGGAATTTTCCAACTTAGTGTGTCTGGAGTCCAGAGGGATAATGAGGATGTTTAGCATAGGGAAATAAGTGGAAGAGGAAGTTCAAAGTCTGCCTGAATTCCTCAGTGATAAGGGCTACAGGGAGCTGCCCTGACCCTGTCCCCCAAAGAGCAATGGTAGACCAGATGGCCCAAGGCAAGGTCATGGAGCAGGATTGATGTAGTCCAGACTAGTGGTCAGAGATGCAGGTCCCATCTAGGAATGTGCACTTGCTAGGGGATTTCAGGTCCCTCATTGGGTCTCTCTTTCCTCTACCCTTCTGCAGATGGGGTCTAACACTCAGCTAAATTGGGGTGAAGACTGAGCATATCTTCCAAACTACCCTCACTTTATTCAGAGACAGCCCACACTGCCAGATTACCCCAGGGCCTCCTGCCCCTCCTCTGCAAACTGCCACTCAGGAAAGGCTTTGTGGCTATGCTGCTGAGTGGGGCAGGCAGAGTTGGCTAGAGAAGTTGACCCAATATCCTTCCACCGTCAGAGAGTGGTAAGCAGAAGCTGCTAGGAACCCTATGGTGCCCTTGGTGATTGAAAAGGAATTATCTCTTGGCAAACAGCATGGCCACAGCTCTGGCTTAAGAGGACCCAGCAAAGGGGTGCCTGGGTGGCTCAGTTGGTTAAGCATCCAACACTTGATTTCAGCTCAGATCATGATCTCAGTGCCGTGAGATTGAGCCCTGCATTGTCTCCACCCTGGGCATGGAGGCTGCTTGAGATTTTCTCTTTCCCTCTCCCTTTCCCCCTCCCCCTGACTTGCGTGCTCGCTCAAAAAAAAAAAGAGAAAAAGAGGACCCAGCAAATGAGGGCATCTACTGTCCTGTCCTCAGAGCACAAGTCTGGACTTTTTTGGTTACAGGGATAGAAACTCAACTTACTCAAGCAATAAGCAAAAGTATTGACTCATGTTGCTGGAAACAGGGTTATTTTCAGGCATGGCTGCATCCAGGGACTCAGATAATGTCAAGAGGACCCAGTTTTTCCTCCATGTCTTTATTCAGGCTTTGCCCACGTGGCCTTCATTGTTGTGTTCCACAACAACACAAGAAGCAACAAGATGGTAGCAGCAGTTCCAACCCCTGCACCCTTTGAGGTTTCCAGTCTAGTTGGAAAGACCAAATCTACTTGTCTAATCGCTTAATCCAAACTCCCAGGAATGAGCCTGCTGGCTCTGAGCAGCCTGACTTGGGCCATGTGCCAGGCACTAAGGCCAGGAATGCTCTGACAGGCTCAAGTCTGATCACCTCTTAGAAGACACCAAGAACCCCAAGAACCAGGAGTGGGGAACCCCAAGAACTAGGAGTGGGGAAGGAGGTGGTTTCCCAGATAGAGATGAGGACATGGCACCAGAGGAGGGTAAAGGACGGTAGAAGGCAGCAACAAGAGATGGTCTACTACCATCCATCCCATGTTCATGTTGTGGTGGGGGGGGGTGTTGTGGAGAATGGGCAGGAGACACAGGTGAGGCTGGGAGGGGGCCAGAAGGCAGAACAAACTGCATTGCTGGAGGGCAGTAGGGCTGGGAAGGCATTTTGGGGAGAAGCGTGTTCCAGACAAGACAGACCAATGGTGGGACATGAGCCAGTCCCCAGGTTCTTCTTCCAGAAGTCACCTCTGGGGTCCTTTGGCCACCCCTCTTCCCATGTCTGAGCAGCATGTGCCGGCCACAGATCACTGAAGACAGAGCATCTCGAGTGTTTGAGTCTGAGTAATGTTTTGGGGCAAGAAGGGAAGCATGTGACCCCAAAGAGGGACCACAGCTCATATCCTTCAAATCCCATGTATTTTCTTTGAAACAATTATATGAATAACCATATCCTGCTCTATAATAGATCTGTGTTACTTTCCATATGCCAAGTTTTAAATGATTTACCAGCTCATGTCTTTACCTCCATTGGCTGATAAAGTTCACAGTCCAAGATGGAACTCAGGTTCAGGGTGGGGCTTCCAGGCCCATGGCACATGGGCAGGTGAGGCCTGGGTGCTGGGAAGTCTGAAAGGCATCCTGGACAATGAGGCCTTCCCTTGCATCTGGGCTAGGCCAGCTGTGGTTCTTAGCCAAGTATGGGAAAGTTGGACATTGAGGACTCTGTGACAATGAGGCTCCACCAAGGCCTCCACAAGGGACAGGAGTGTTGAGTGGAAGGGACTCAGCTGTGCAGCCTCTTGAGCACTGAGTTGTCCAGCTTCTGTTTGGACCCCATTCCTCCATAGCAATGGAGAGCTCTCTGGCACCTGGGATGCTTATCCCTCTGTGGGGTCACCTTACTTAGAACAGTGGTCAAAGTCACACCCTTGGTACCAGGCCAGAAGGCAGGAAATGCTTTCCTCCATAGCCCCACTGCAACATGCCTTTGAGTCAGCAGGGGAGCTGCTTGAGGCCCATTTGAGGGAATTGAGGACTTTGTCCCAGGGCAGGAGGGACAAGATGGAAGAGACACCAAGAGTATTTGATTCTGGAGCTGCCTTGCTGAACTTTCTCCAACGGCCCTGTTGGGGAACTGCGGCATTCTCTTCCCTGAGCAGGGAGAAGGAAACTGATATGGGGTTGCCCAGGGGTGGCAGCCACTTCCCTAAAGCCAAAGAGACTCGCAGAAGTTTCCACCGGCTCAGTGGTTGCTCCATGGAGGTCTTCACCTGCCTTTGCCCACCCAATGGTTCTCAAGACCTGTTTTTTCCTGTCTGTCCCTGGGCAGCCATCACCCATACTCACATGTTGGCCCCAATGCCGATGCCCACCTGTCCCCCACGCCAGCAGGCAGGTCTGGTTCCATCCCTGATCCCTGGCCAGGGTGTGGCAAAGGGGAGGCTGGGAGGCGTGGGCCTTCCCATCCCTTGTCCCCACCTCCCAGGGGCAGGGACAGAGGCAGAGGCAGAGGAGGTGTGGCGGGATGGCAAGCCATCCTAGAAGGGCCTCTTGTATTTCCTGAAACCTCCCCTCCTTCATTAGATCTGATACAGCTGGAATCGTTTGGAAGCTAAGAAGAAAGCAGGTGAGGTCTGGGCAAGGAGGGCCAGTGTCCTCCTCCCAGCCTGGTGGCCCAGGAGACTGAGCACAGCCTCCTGGAATGGGGACAGAGCCTGGAAGATGCAGCCAGACTCCTGGATTCCTCCTAGGCCTGGCTCCAGGGACCTAACTCCTCATAACCCAGTAGCACTAGCTGGGCCCCACTCATCAAGAGAGACTGAGGCAAGGACCCAGGACTCCCAACCCAGGCTGGAGGGTGGCAGAGTCCCAAAGGCCAGCTCTGGGCCCCAGAGAGAGGCCCTCCAACCTTCGTCCAGAGTAATGCCATAGTGCCCCCCACCCAAAAAAAGACCAAGTTGTTACAGCTGCAGCACTGTTAGAAGCCACCAGGAAGCCATGACAGGGCCCTCCAGGCAGACCCAACTTTGGGGACGGCGGACAGGAGTTCTGGGTCCAATCCAGGTCTGGGTCGGGTTTTAGTCTGGGGTTGGGATTGAGGTTCTGTCTGGAACTTGGGTCAGTCAAGTGACAGGCCTTGTTGGGCCTCATGTTCCTGGAGTCTGTGGATGCGAGGTAGGCCACTGATGAGGATGACAGGTCCCCTCCCTGTCTCTGTCCCCCAGGGTGGCCAGGCAACCAACCTGCTGTGGGAGGAGGAATGTTACCATCTGCGGATGATCGAGGTGCAGCACAAGAGGTGCCTGGAGGAAGCCCAGCTGGAGAATGACACAGCAGGTGAGGGCCAGCAGGAAGAGAGGGCCCCGGACCCCTCGGGGAGCCCTGCTTTTCATCACACTGTGAGCCCAGATCCAGGCACATTCCTCCCACACATGTCGGGTGGGGATGGCACCGTGGAGCTGCTGGGGGCGAGGAGAGGATGCTGGGAGAAGCTGGGGGACCAGATGGAAGCAGGAAGCCCTTACCAGGCCTCTCTGATCCCACCACCTGCCCCAGGTCTGGGATTTCCCTGCTGTTAACCAAGGAGAACACACTAGGTTGGGGGTTCTGAGGTCCAGCTCCTTCCTCCCAATCCCAGACTCTGCACCCAGACGTGCCATCTACACACACTTCCCTCCCCAACCCGACCCACCTTCAGCAGGCCAGATGAACCATCAGCTCATTCATTGTCCAGCTGATGAGACGAGTCACAGTCAAACCTAGAGGCTGAACACATGGGGGCCCAGTTCCTCCTCCTGAGGGGGTGTGGGAGAGCTCCAGCCTCATGGTGGGAAGGGTGATGCCAGGGGCACCCTTAGGCCGAGGCTGCCCAGCTGCCCAGAGCCGGCAGGACCATCGCATCAGACGACAGACAGCACCCTCTACCCCTGGTGCCCCGCCCTTGGCATGGCTGCCCAGGGAAGGAATGGGAGGAATTAGAGACCTTCCTTTGACAGGTACCCTTGAGCCAGATTCTGAAGGGTGGGCAGGACGTGGAGAAGCAGAGAGACTCGGGGGGGGGGGTGGGAGGTGCGAGGTGCCTGGGCAGAGTGCTTATGAGGAGCGGGGGTGGGTATGGAGCTCGAGGCTCCCTGAGGGCAGAGAAGGGCCGGAGCAGGTGGGGGGGCTGTGCCTGCTCTGGGCGTCCCTACCAGGTCACCTCCCTGAGGCCACACTTGCAGTTATGTAACCACCTTGCTCAGGAGTAGGGAGCATCTTTACACCCCCCGGGCTCCCCAGTCTCCTGTCACCTCTCTGAGGCTGACAGTTATGCAACCCCTCCTGGATCCCTTCTTCTTGGCCCTGGTGCCCAGAGTCTCTGCCTCCTGCCTCATAAGGGAGTGTCTGTAGCCTCCTGGAGGGCCTTTACCTCCCCCAGCTCTTAAGGAAGGGCAGAGCCCTGCCTCCTGGGGCCTTCAGACTAAGCCCTGGGTGAGGGGTGGCCAGACCACCCACTGCCTATGCACCATCCCCCACCCTCCAGGGCAGGGAGGCAGGAGATGCGGCAGACGGGCCTCAGCGGGCCCCCGCAGTGGGGTCTGGGGCTGCAGGCAGCCCAGAGAAGCCCAGACCCCAGAATCCCAGGCCCCACTGCAGTGCCTCCTAGGCCCCGAGGGCAAGCCACCCTCGTGATCCCAATGAGGTCATTGCTGGCACAGGGCACCTGTCGGGTGCCAACATCCTGTCACCAGGAAGGTGGCCTGGGATCCGAGGAGGGCGAGAATGCGTCTGTGGGCGATGAGTCTGCCCGTGACCTTGTGGGGCTCTGTGCATGTTCGTGCATATCCAGATGTGTGCTCTTGGCCCACGTGGGTCTGGAGCTGCCTGTGTCTCTGGGATCTGTAAAGCCCCATGTCGGACTCTGAGTGTCTCTGTGTGGCAGAGGCATGTGTATCTGTCAGCCTGGCTAGGCCTGGTGCACTGTGTCTTTGTGTGTTGGTTTGTGGATGTGGGTGTACGAGTGTGAACATCTGCAGTATGCCCACTCCTGTCTCTGCGTGTGTATCTCTGAGCTGCATGGGTCTCTCTGTGCCTTTGTTTGCTTGTGCCTGGTCTTTCCATGTCCAAGTAAGCATACGTGTATGTGTATTTGCATGTACGGCTGCGGTTCTTTGTGTCTGGGAGTGCGGTCTGTGTGTCTGTCGGTGCACACGTACCTATAAAATGGCAGAGCAGAAGCCCCCCGCCCTGCCTCACCACCTCCCACCCCAGGCTCCAGGCTTGCTTTCTTGCTGAGGTGGCAGTCCCCAGGGGGCACACACAGCCAGCCAGGGCCCTGCATCTCTGTGGGTCTGGGGACATATGTGGTGGGGCCTATGGAGCCTCTCTGGGGCATGCACAGAGACAACAGGCTCTCCAGATCGCTGGCATTTGCTTGCCTGTCACTCCCTTCTCAACTTCCTGAACCTGCTGCCTCCTCCAGGAGGCTTCCCTGACCACATGCCCTCAATGGCCTTTCTTCCCTGGCTCCCCTGCCATGTCACAGTTCACAGCCCAGTCTGGTGGTGTTGAGAGTCCTTGAGGCCAAGTGCAGCCTCCCGAAGGGCAGTGCCCCGTCTCCCTCTCCCTGTGCCGCTTCTGGGGAAGCTGAGCTCAGGGCCAGGGACCCAGCTCCGTGCTGAGCTCAAGATCCAGAGAGCTCAAAGTCTGGCGGGGACCCAGACACAATAACTGGCCTACAAAACAAGGTGTGCCCAGCATAGTCAGAGGGCTAAACAGTCCAGCAGAGCAAAATTCCCCACAAGAAATGGGCCTGGAGCCCTTCAGAACGGGAGGAGTGCAAGAGGTTTCCTGGAAAGGGAGCGTAGGAACGTGTGAACGGGCTGCACCATTCACCAGCGATGTGACCTTGGGCTAGTTACCTTATTGCTCCATACCTCAGTTACTCCTCTGTAAAATGGGCGGGTTAAATAAGTTGTTTATTTAAAGAGAGTAGAACAGTGCCTCCCAAATACAAAAGCTATGGTAAGCATTTGCTGATATTATTAACAGGGCCTTGAACGGCTAGCCGGAGGTGCCTGGCCTCGTGGACCTCTCCAGGGCCTCCAGAGAGGCTGGCACAGGAGTGCAGGAGGGACTGGGAGCCAGAGGGAGGCCACAGAAGCCTCAAGACAGAGTGGACAGAAGTGGTTGGGGCCCCCAAGGAGGGGAGGCTGTGCTCTCTGGCCAGGCCCCGCAGATCCAGGTGCTGTCAGCCTTCAACCTCCGCCCTCCCCAGGCTGCTGCAGCCCCAGAAGGCCCCCTTCCCCACTACCAGCCCATCTGGCACTCAGGTCCAGCCTCCACTGTCCCCCCACTGCTGCAGCCCCAGAAGGCCCCCTTCCCCCCTGCCAGCCCATCTGGCACTCAGGTCCAGCCTCCACTGCCCCCCCCCTGCTGCAGCCCCAGAAGGCCCCCCCTCCCCACTGCCAGCCCATCCGGCACTCAGGGTCCCAAGTCTCCTCCCCAAGTGGGCACATCCTTTCAACTCCTCTTCCCAGGCCCCCTTCCTGAGAACTTAGGGACCTTCGGACCTCGGCTGGGCTGGGCTGGATGCAACTGGCACTGACTTTGGCTTGGGGTTGGGTTTCCTGAGAAAATCTATGGGCCCGGCACAGTTGCAAAGAAACAATGAATTCTCCCCCAGGCAAGGGGATCCAGAGGAGTCCTAGTCCCTCACTGGCACCCAGACCCCAAACAGGCAAAATCATGCATCTGCCTATTAGAGCAGACGCCTAGGGACCCCGCTGTGCACCCTTCACCAACCAGCCCTCGGGGCTCACCTGCAGGGCGGGGTTTTCTCTGAACTCACCTCCTGAACGCCACCACCCCACAGCGCAAGTCACAGTTTGACTGAGTTGGGGGCGTATGTGTTGCTTTTTTAATTTTCTGAAGACGCCTCAAGACCTAGCTGAATCCCAATCTCCCCACCACCCCATCGTACCCAGCACCTCCTTTTATGACAAATATTTTTTAATGTCTCCTTTACTATAAAATGAAATTCAGGACATGTGCATTCATTTTTTTTTTTAAATGAAGTTCTGGTTGTAAAAGAAAAATAAAAAGGGAAGTGATTTAAAATGAAATACTGTGCACGTATTCAGGCACGATCACACTGACAGATAAGACATAGTCTAAAGATTGTATCTGTCTTTGTACATTCTGGAAATGTGCCAAGTAGGTTGACCTAGACGGTGGTTGCTTCCCTGACTCAGGTCCACGGGCAACGTTGCTGGAGGTAATGTGATTTTCCAAAACCTTAATAATGTTCAACATGCAACAAAGCACAGTCTTCCCTCCCTTTACTCAGTTGCATTTCTGGAAAACCCCATGTATGTTAAATCTGTACAGTAAGTACCTGGTGTTTATATGCGAAATGGAGTAAGAGTCTAGGCTCTGGTCATTACAAAAGGTTTTCACCTACACAAATGCCCAGGGGCTCATCTGAAAGTCTTGCAGAATACTACGCAATTAATTATTGTGTGACACCTTGCAGGATGTCTGCCTGACATCCCTGGCACTTGCCCATAAATGCGGGGTGAGACCCTCAATCTCAAACAAACAAAACCCCCACCACTCTTCCAAACACCCCCAGGGGCGCTCCATCTCTCACTGAGGACCATGGAGCTGTAGTCCTGCTGCCCATCTGGACAGGCCCTCTGCAGCCTGGGCAGGGTGGGGCCAGCTCTCTCAGACTGGAGGTTCCTCCAGGTGGGACCCTGGAGGAGGAAGAAGAATGGGTGCCTGTGGGCTCAGGCCCCAAGGCTGGAGGAACCCGGTGACCGCGCTGACCTGTGTGTCCTCTGCCTTCCCCCCTTCCGCCATCAGGCTGCAGCAAGATGTGGGACAACCTCACCTGCTGGCCAGCCACCCCTCCGGGCCAGGTGGTCGTCTTGGCCTGCCCCCTCATCTTTAACTTACTTTCCCCAGCTCAAGCTCAAGGTAAGAGGCCTGGATCGAAGCCAGGGAGGTGGGGCAGCACAGGTGGTTCCAGCTGGAGTGGGTCCTCACCTGTCAAGGAAGTGAGAAGGCAAAGGGCAGTGGTCAAAGCGGCTCGAGCCATCGGTTGGGGGGCTTCCTGGAAGAGGTGTGCTGGCATCAGGTCTTCGAAGGATTCATGGGATTTGATGAGCTCTTCACATAAAAGATAAGCACGTGGGAAGGGCTCACTAAATATTTGTTCAGCAATTGATAACCGATTGACTGACAGATGCATGACTAAATTATGGCTCCCATGGTGCCGACGACATTTTGGGCTTTGCTTACACACCTTGTCATGTTCTGCTTCAGTAAATGTTCTCATAAAAGGCAGAAAAGAAAAGGAGGAAAGGAGGAGCCTCTTTAGGAACTGGGCTTTCTTGCTATTGACTAGCTAAGGAAGCTTCCAGCATATATTCAGCCATTCTTTCATTCCGTGAACGTTTCTTAAATATCTACTAGTATGATATGCATGGGCTAGACAAACACAGGGCAGGGAGCATTAGAACAGCCATGCTGTCTGCCTGGCTCTAGTTGAAGAGACATTTAGCATGAAAACAAACACATGTCATAAACGGTGAGGAGTCCTGGCAAGGAGAAGGGGGTAAGGCACAACATTAAGGCAGGTGTTCATGGGTAGAGGCGGTGATACTTCAGCTGCCGTCCGAAGACCTGGAGGTAGGAAAGATCCTGGGTGGGGCGATCACGGAGAGGGACAACCAGCAGCCCACGGGATGGACACCAAGGAAATGCAGTGGAGGCCCCAGGGTGAGCAGAAAGAGCTAAGGGGAGGGAGGAGAGGAAAGAGACCGGCGGCAGAAGCCCTGCTGGCCCTGAACACTGACTGAGGACTTGGACTTTTTCCTAAGTTCACTGAGAAGCCACTGGGGTGGCTCCCCCTCCTCAGTAGGGGACTGACGTAGTCCAATTTAGGTTTAGGTTTTTAACCGATAATTCAGATTTCCATGAAAGAAAGGATTCTGGGAGTGCAATGGGAAGACCCAGTCACAAGGTAATGGTTTGGACTTGGAGCATGGCAGAAGAGAGAAGTGGTAATGGTTTGGACCTGGAGCATGGCAGAGGAGAGAAGTGGGAAACTTGCCTAAGAAGGGTGTGCGTGACTCATGGCAGGGAGTGAGGGATCCAGCATGTCCTCCTTGGGTCTAGGTTTGATGAGCTGGGAGACTCATCGAAGACTAAGGGAGGAGCAGGTCTAGAGTGGGGAGGACCTGAGGGAGGAGCAGGTCTGGAGAGGGAAGGATCCGAGGGAGCAGCAGGTCTGGAGGGGGAGGACCCAGGGAGGAGCAGGTCTGCAGTGGAGAGGACCCAAGGGAGGAGCAGGTCTGGAGTGGAGAAGACCCAAGGAGGGAGCAGGTCTGGAGGGGGAGGACCCAGGGAGGAGCAGGTCTGGAGAGGGGAGGATCCAAGGGAGGAGCAGGTCTGGAGGGGAGAGGACCTCAGGGAGAAGCAGGTCTGGAGGGGGAATGACCCAAGGGAGGAGCAGGTCTGGAGGGGGAAGGATTAAGAGGAGCAGGACCTAGATAAGAATTCAGAGGCTGAGCAGAAAGACTCTTGGACATCTCTTATTCCAGGTGGCCTTTCCCTCTCTGTACCTGTTTCTCTGTAAAATGGGGACAGGTGGTGGGCCAGAGGGACTCTTTGTTGCAGGCTGGTTTTGCACACCCCCCCTTCCCCTCCGCCCAGTGCTCAGTGTCATGACCTCAGCAGTGAGAGAGATATGTCGGTGCCCTCCCTGAGGAGTCTGGGAGCAGTCAGAAACGTGCCGTAATCCAGGCCGGCTCTCACCTAGCCCAGCTCTCCGGGGGAACCCAGCACCTGGGCAGGTAGGCGATGAACTCCGGCAGCTCTGGTGTGTCCAATCCGCAGAGCCTGGCAACCAGCCTTCTCTCAGATCCCTGGAAGTGCCTGCTACTCGTGTTCCTCCCTGACACTCGGCTAATTGCATTCCTCCTGACGGCTTTTCCTTCTGTCCCTGCTGGAATTGCCAAGGCCGCTCCTTCACTTAAGAACCTGGACGGCAGCCCACCATCTGGCTAGTCCCCCCCCCCAAGGCTGCCAGCCTCATCGAGGCCCACATGTGCCTTTGTGCAGATGAGAAGGTAGCCCCTCCTCAGCCTCTTACCAGAACCCACCTAATGACAAGTTGAATATGAGGTAGACTGTAGCCGCCATGTTTATCAGCCAGATGCCCTTGTGCAGTGAACAACCTGCACAGCTATACCTGGTGGCCTTAGCCTCTGAAAAGGGTGGAGAGAAAGAGGAGACCAGGTTAGGGGCTAAAAATGGAAGGGAAAGAGGGCGTGTTTTCCTGGGAAGAAGGTGTGAGCCAGTGACCTTAAACTCCAAAGAGAGAGGTTTGCGAGAAGGCAAGTGTAGAGCGGGGACAATGCCAACCCCAACTCTCACCCCTTTGGGTAACAGGACTGGGGAAGGAATGTCCTCGCTGGAAGTATTGGAAGGGTCGTAGTTCTACAGGGAAAGCTGAAGACACCTGAAGAGGATAAAGACTGTAGAGTTAGAGAGAAGCCATCTCCCCAGGCTGGGTGGTAACAACCGTGGAGGAGGAGTGTTGGCCAGGCAAGGGACTGCTCATCAAGGCACCAAAATGTCTATGGGGGCTTAGTCCTTTGATTCCTGGTCTTCACGTCTTTCATCTGTGGTGTTTTTACCTTCAAATATTTGAAGAGACATTTTTTAAGAGTGACAACTAGGATCGATGTTTTCGTTGAGAAGGCTCCACATGGGCTGCATTACCCATGTCTGTGGGTCTGTGGGACACCTCCTCGCCCCGCTCCACCCCCTGCGTCGTGAAGCCCTAGATAAGAAGTCTTGACGCCAACCTGAGACGTTTGCCCCGGCTCACTGGGACGGGGCACCACTAACAGGATTTCAGCCGGAGAGCACCATGGTCAGAGCTAGGTTTGAGAGCAATCTCCTCAGCTATCTCAGGGTTGGGGGCGGGTTGGAGGGGACAGGAAAGCAGGGAGACCCATCAGGAGGCTCCTGCCTAATTCCGGAGAGAGACGATGGTGGTGGTTGTGAGGAAGGGTAGCTGGGATGGGACTGGTGACTGATGGGGGAGGGGAGGAGAGAGCAGCAGGAGGAAGCAATTCCCGTTTCTACTTCCAGTCACTGAGCTGTGCTTTTCTCATGAAGAGCCCAGGGAGGTGGGGAGGGAGGGCAGTGACTTCTTTGTGTGACCCAATGAGCTGCAGGAAACTGGGAGATTGTGGGGTTAAAGTCCCTAGCCCCTCCCTTTCCCCCTCCATATTTCCCTCTACACACACAAGTTCTACTGGTTCCCAGGCCCAGGCTGGAGACAGACTTTGGACTGCTTCTTGGGGTCTCATGGTGGCCACCCTTGAGAGCTCTCTTCAAGAATAGTTCCCTTGGAGACCTGGGCCACAATCCCAGGGCTCTACAAAGAGGCCACCCAACCCTGAAGATGACCCGCTATCCGCTCCCATCCCCCGATATCTGGGGCAGCCAGCCTTCCAGCCACTCTGGGAGCCCAGAAAGATGCGGAGCCAGGCTAACCCACGACTGTATCCCAAGCCTGCTCCCTCCTTGCTGTGTGACCGTAGGCAAGTCACCTGACCTCTCTCGGCCTTGGCATCCCCCTCCTTTAGTGAAACTCGTAATAACTCCTAATGGCTAGCTATAACACAGTCACATTTGCTGTCCCCAGCGCCTGCGGTGTGGATGCTGATGGGTCACCTAATTCATGATGGCACCAGGTGTCCGCTATGTCACGGGCCTGGCCTCACCGAGCCCTGGTCCTTCTGGCCAGTGAGGAGCTCAAAACTTGAGGCATTGGTGTCCCAACCCCAAGGCTGGCTCATTTGGCCTTGTCGCCTTTTTTGACTTGCCCCAGGCCCCCGGTTGGTGGGGTAAGTCCGCACAAGAATCAGATCCTGGGAGGGGCCCTCGGTGAGGTCCTGAGATCTGGGGCTGAGGCAGGCCTGGTTGAAGCCTACCCAGGCTGCATGGGGGGAAAGCTAAGGGGCTGAGTGAGGCTGTCTCTCTTGCCCTGAGTGAGGCTGTCTCTCTTGCCCTGGGAGCCTCTGGCAGCAGGGCCGTTGGGAGGCCGGCACAGAAAAGGGCTGCCAAGTCAGGAACTGGCCCAGCCCGACACCTCTGCCTCAGCGGAGTCTCTCCTGCTGGCTCCAGGACCTCACAGTGGGAAGAGACCCAGGCCGGGCTACTCCTCCCTGGCTGTCCCTCAATTCCTCAGCCATCAAGTAGGGTGGTTAAGAACCTCTTTCAAAGGGTGGCCAGGAGGATTTCCAGAAATAGCGGACAGGGAATCACCCGGTCGGGTGTATTCCAAGCCAAGCTGAGAAATATTAAATGCACATGCACAGTGACCCTCCCCGAGCTCTCAGGACAGCTCGACTCCTCCTACAGCTCTGCACCTGGACACCTGAAACAAGTCCTCAGGTCCCCTCAGTGCAGGCGGGGGCAAGGTCGCCTGGGACGACTCTGGGGATCACACCTGCCCTAGCTTCTCCTCTCCGTGTGGCCTGGGGCAGGCAGGTGACCAACCTCGGGGAGCCTGGCTTCTCCAGTGGGAAATGGGATTCCCTTCCTCACCAGAGGGTTGAGGGGATCCAGTAAGACGCTGGGCCTCAAGTGCTCTGTCCGGTAGCAACAAACGAAGGTTCTCCAAACTTGCCATTGTGCTGGAGCTGGTGGTGGTGATGCTACTTGGTGCTGATGCTGGTGACCCCAGGGATGAGAGCGGCTGGGCTGCTGGTGGGGAAGGAGCTACAGGGCGAGGACATTAGGGACCCTTCTTCTTTCTCAGCTCTTCCTCATCTCACCTCATCATACTCTCCCTCCTCCTCCATCCCTTTACCTCCTCCTCCTGCCCCTTCTCTCTCCTCCTCCTTCTCCTGTCCCCCTCTCCCTCCCACCCCAACAAGCCAGCTTTCTCCGGGGCTCAGCCCTGGGTGCTCTTTAGTGAGTCCTGGGCTCTTCTCTGGCTCCCCCATTTTCTCTGCATCCCCTCCCCAGGGCTAGAGAGCGGGCCACCACATGGGTAGCCCTCACACCACAGGCCCCCTTAGTAGGTCCTGTCCCTTTGCTTCAGCTTTGGGCCTCTGAGGACAGTGGAGGATGCCACAGCCCTGGAGCCCCAGCCACAGCGAAGTTCAGCCCCAAGATCCTGCAGGGCTGTGCTGCTTGATCACCCCTCACACATGCCTTTGCCTTTCCCTGGCCAGGACTCCCTGCTTCTCCACTTAGGATTTCAGACTTGCGCCCTTATCAGGCGTCCTCCTTCCTGCCTCACCTTTGGTCCCTCTCCAGTGGCATGTCTGAGCCACGCTGGGTGCGGGAGGAAAGCAGGCCCATCGGCCCAGGCAGAGGGCACCTGTCTGTACCCACTGGGCAAAGAAACCCTCTGCCACACCAGCGCCTGTGGCCCTGTGACAAGGGTGAACACTCAGCTCATGACGAGGGTCGCAGGTCATTCTGTACCAAGAATCCAGGCTGTGACGAGGATCACTTTATTTGTTTTGCACCGGGGTTCAGTTTCAGACGTGACAAGGGGCAGGGCTGAGCCCAGGAAGGTCTGCTCTGACTGTCACTCGTGTTGGAGGGTCCCCCTGGGCAGCCCTGGAGGAGATTTTCCCCACCCCAAGTCCCCCATGATGCCCCGGGGTCTAGGGCAGGGCGGCTGGAGCCCATCACAACCGGGGGTGGCAGGGATAAGGTGAGCTCAGAGACAGCCAGGCCCCACGCCTACTCATGGACTCACCCTGCTCCCAGCCTCAACCTCTCTCCTCTCCACCCCCGCCCTCCGCCCAGGCCGCAACGTGAGCCGTAGCTGCACCCACGAGGGCTGGACGCACCTGGAGCCTGGCCCCTACCCCGTTGCCTGTGGCTGGGATGACAAGGCATCAGATTTGGACCAGGTGGGCCTCAGTGCACCCCTGCCCCACCCCCCACCCCCAGCGGGCATCCACCTGCAAGGCTCCTCCCACTCTCTCCTAGCAAGGAGTAAGGTTGCTGTCTGTGTGGAAGCCAGGATTCCAGGTAGGGGGGGAGGCTCCGCCCTGCCCAAGCCTCCTCCCTCACCAGACCTGCACTTCCAGGGGCTCATCCCCTTGTCTCTCCCTGACCTGGAACAGGAAGGGGGCTTTCACGAGGATGACGAAGAGCAGCAGAAGCTGAAGCAGCATCCCCCGGCTGGGCCACCCCAGCGCCTCGTGGGAGCCTTGCTCCATCCCTAGAGGGGACAGGCCAGGCAGGCCTCATCTTCCCGTCTCATGCAGAGGAGAAACTGAGGGGCAGATCCTGGAAGGACCACCCTCAGATACCCAGCAGCCAGCCAGGGACAGGAACAGGGATAGGACCGTGGTCCTGAGTCCCAGGACAGGGAGATGCCCTGGAGCAGGTGAAGATGTGCTCACTGTATGGATGTGGGCCCAGGAGCCAGGTAGGGATTCTGACAGGAAGGTAGAGTGTAATTGGAGTCGTCAGCTAGGAGCCCCTCACTGCTTTGGTGTCAGGACACAGGTGTGTACGTATGTCTGTCGGCTGTGACGTCTGTCCCACCCCCAGACACTCTTCTCAGAGCTTTCACTCCTCCCACGAGGGCAACTTCCTCAGAGGTCCTCAAAGCCCACCAGCTCCTCAGGCAGGATCTAAATCCCCTAAATCCCACTTCACCACTTGCCTGGACTCCGGCAGGGGTGGGACGTGGAGAGTGAGAAGGGAAGGGCCCAGTGACCAAGGCTCTGCATGTGTGTCCCTGGGGAGGGCACTGGGGAGGCATCCAGCAAGAAGCCCTTGGATTCTAGCTTCGTCCTGCCACCCCCTGAAAGGCCAGATTGCCCTCACCCTGCAGACCGCTGCCTCTGAGCCCACGGGGGCAAATTACCTGCGGTGTCTTCTTTGGCACCCTCATGCCCTGCAGCCTCTCTTGCTGCACAGGGAAAGGGCCTCATATGGAGTTTGAAGGGCGAGAGTGTTGGGCCGTTGGGGGACCAAGCCCTGGGCCCCTTCATCTGCCAAGGCAGGGATGGGAGGCAGGGTGTGTAGGGCACACACCCCTGCCAGTACCCCCTAGATGAGCCCTCCACAACTCCACCTCGGACCCCCCCCCCCCCTTTCCCCTGTAGCAGCAGTCCATGTTCTACAATTTCGTGAAGACCAGCTACACCATTGGCCACAGCCTGTCCCTCGCTGCCCTTCTCGTTGCCACAGCCATCTTGAGCCTGTTCAGGTGAGGTCTAGCCCCAACAACAAGCCTCAGAGTGGACCCAGCCAGCTCGCTTCTCTGCTCGAGCCCAGCCTGGCCCAGTCGTGCTCTGGCCCCCTCCCCGGTCACCCCCCTCACACCCAGGCAGCACACAATCCCTGTCCCCGCCCCCTGCCAGGTCAACATCCTGGGGAGACAGCAAGCTGCTCAAAGTGGTCCACCTGTCTCAGCCTAGTCCCCACAGGATGGCGCCGAGCCTGGGATAGGGCACCAGAGGGTGGGGCCGGCCCTGGAGGCTGAAGCACTGGGAGGCCAGGCTGCCCTGGGGCTGGGGTACCTGCGGGCGGGGCCTGCACTTGGAGGCCACATGCTGCCCCTGCCTTACCCACGCGCGCGTGTGCAGAGCACTGGACAGTGTGGTTGGGGTGGGGGTCCAAGGCCCCTGCAGCCGCCCAGCTCTGCCCGCCTTGCTCAGGAAGCTCCACTGCACGCGGAACTACATCCACATGCACCTCTTCATGTCCTTCATCCTGAGGGCCGCCTCTGTCTTCATCAAAGACTTGACCCTCTTCGACAGCGAGGAGTTGAACCATTGCACCATGGGCTCGGTGAGAACCCTGCCCAGGCCCACCTCGCTCTCCCTCTTCCCCTTCACCTTCTCACACTTGATCCCTCTTCTCCCACTTTCTCCCCCTTTCCTTTCTCCTCCTTTCTCTTCTCTCTCTCACCAAGGATGGCCAACCCCCCATCTGCTGCCATCTGCAGCTCCTTGAATCCCACTCCCCTCCCAGCAGCAGGAGATGGTGCTCAGCTTCCCCGGGAGCTCACAGATCTGCCCATGCCCATGACAAATGCCTCTCCTGGGTGGGAAATGCGACATTTTATGGCCAGAGTCCACAACCCCCCTGTCCCGCCACTGTTGCTGACTTCCCAAGTGACCTTCAGGAACTCCCTGCCTCAGTTTCCCCATCTTGCAAGGACTTCCAAGCTTCCTTCCTACACCCCTCCACCCACCACCACCACCTGGAGCCATTCCAAACACACAGCCCTTCTATTGCCTTCTTCCCCTGCCATCAGCCCCGTTCTGGGCCTTCCTTGGGAAGGGAAGTTAAGAGAGTGTCTAAAGAATTCATTGCCCATCACTAAGGGGTCCATCTCCAAGTGATCGTGAGCACTGGGCCCCCTCTCTGAGTGCCCCAGAGCTAGGACAGAGAGCTCAAGACCAGCCCTGGCTCCCACCTATTCCTATGATTCTTATGGCCAGGGATTCATTGTTTCATGAGGGACGTCAAAGGCAGTGCATTATTTCGGGGGTCAGCAATACCTTCTCCCCAGAGACTAAACCTACGATGGTGGAATCTCGGGCATCTTGACAAGAGGGAGGGAGAATCCAGAGTGGCCACCCTGGCCAATCCCAGAGCTCCTCAGAGGATCCCACCCAGGAACTGGGACCCTGGGAAGCCAGGAAGTCTCCAGCACACTTGTTAAGGAGAGTTGTGGAGACTGGCTTCCCAGTTCATTAGCAACTATCTGAAGCTTTTCTAAGGCAGGAAGCAGAGATAGTTGTCCTGTTAAAGAGATGAGCTATTCTAATTGTAAAGCAAGTGGGGGAGGATGGGGGACACCAGCCCCCCTGTAGCTGACAGGACTGGAGTGCCACCCGAGGAAGGAGCCTGCAGCCAGAGGGACAGGAGAGCAAGCTGCTCTCTGAGGATGTCTTAAAGCCAAGGGCACAGGAAGGAAGGGTGGGCACCTGTGTTCCAGGGAGGTGTGGAATCTACAGGGCTTCCTGGAAGGGGATGGCTTTAAGCTCTGGCTCACAGCTCTTTGGGCTTGCTCTGAAATGGAAGACTGTTTCTGGGAGAGGACAGAGGGCCCAGAGGACCTTCTGGTCATGCCAGGTGGGCCACCCAGAGCCCCTGATTGCCCTACTCAGGGATCCCCTTGACTCTCCCGTTGTCCTCACCTGCCTGGGGAACCCACTCTCCTGCCAGCTCCTCTGCCCCCAGGAGGAATGACCATCCCTTCCCTCTCCTCTTCTTCATTTCTACTTCCTTCTCCTCTTGCCTCTTCTCTGCCCCCATCTGTCCTCAACACTTCCATCAGGGCCCCACTCCACAGCCCGCAGTGCACAGCCCCACACACTCAGGCAACTCTTGCGAACTCAAGCAAGAATTCTCCCTTCTTCCAGCTACCTTCAATCCTTATTGCAATAAGGTGAATGAGTGGGTGAGGAAGGGGTTAAGTGAATGGGTAGGTAGAGGGATGGCTGAGTAAGTCGGTGCATGGATGGCTGTGTAGGTGGAAGGATAGATGGGTAAAACAAGAGAAATTGGATTGATGATTGGTAGGGGGTGGGTGAGTAGATAGGTGGATGGATGCATGACTTGCTGGATGTTTAGGTGGATGGATGCTAGTGGGTGTCTAGTAGGTGGAAAGGTAGAAGAATGGAGAGATGGATGGGTGAGTGCATAGATGGATTGATAGATGGGAAGATGAATAAATGATCAGTGGATGCATGGATGGTGGATGGACAGATGGGTGAGCTGGTAGTGGGTATCTTATGGGTAAAGAAATGGATAGGTGGGTGGGTGGGTAGATATATAGAAGGAAAATGAATAGATGCTAAACTGATGGATGGATAACTAAAATTGCAAGCTTATCCCAGAATATCAGATGATCTAAAATCAAGGATAATGGGAAAACCACCAGGGACATTTCTAAGGGGACAATGCAAAAACAACAGAGAGATTAAGTTGGCCCTGCTGCACTGTGTTTGTTGCCCCAAACAGACTGGGGGAAGGCAGGGGACTCCTGTGAGCCCCAGTGAGCCCCTTCTCTGTCCTCCCCCTGCAGGTGGGCTGTAAGGCAGCCATGGTCTTATTCCAGTACTGTGTCATGGCCAACTTCTTCTGGCTGCTGGTGGAGGGCCTCTACCTGCACACCCTGCTTGCCGTCTCCTTCTTCTCTGAGCGGAAGTACTTCTGGGGGTACTTACTCATCGGCTGGGGTATGGTACCAGGGAGGGCTTCCAAGCTGGGGACAGAAGGGGCGAGGCCTGGGGAGCTCACTAGGGGGTGGGTGCCAACCCTGCCTGCACTCTTAGGTCTCCCTGGGCTGCGGGTCCTGCCTGCCAGGCTCTTGGCCAAGAGTTGACAAAAGTGCCCCAAACATCTGACCCCGGGGCAGGTGCCCTCAGGCTGCAGCTGCACCTAGGGCTGATCTGTGGCACAGGTTCTGTGAGCATCCATTACCCCTTCAGCCCCTGAAACACAGGGTCACTGCTAGTCTGTAAAGTGCCTCCGTCAAAATTAGAAAAAGATTCTCCCTTTGGGTGGACACAGCCCCTCAGGCATAGAGCTCCACCCCCTCAGTGGAGTGAGTATCTTTGCTCAGTGAACAACCTATGTAACTGCAGGTGGCAGCCCTGGCAACCCACCCTTTCCTCCCTCCCTCCCTCCCATTCTCCCTGGTTCTTTCTCCTAAACCTCTCCCTTGTGCCCTCTCCTCTCTTTCTCTCGCCTTTGGCCCTGACAGGGGTGCCCAGCACATTCACCATTATCTGGACCATCATCATGATCCATTTTGAAGATTATGGGTGAGCTGCCACCCCACCCCCTCCCCCTGGCCGCCATCGCTTGGGGCAGATCCCCTGGGTGGGATGAGGGGGACCTGGGAGCAACAGACTCTGGGCCTGTAGTTTCTAAACGGTTTGGGGGCAGAGCTGGAACACCAGGGAGGGTCTCTGAATCCAGCTACGGACAACTGCTTTCATTCTCCCCCACCATGCCCTGTCCAGATGCTGGGACACCATCAACTCCTCATTGTGGTGGATCATAAAGGCCCCCATCCTCACCTCCATCTTGGTAAGGCCTCTTCCCACCACATAGAGATGGGAAACTGAGGCCCAGCTTGGGTAGTCAACTTTCGTCAGGCCACACAAGAGATTCATGTCAGATTCATGAAACTTAGGCTTCCCAGTGCCTATGCAGGATTATCCCCATCCCTTTCCCCATCAGTTCTTCCTCTAGGGTAAAGAAAATGGATTGGGAGGCCCATTCCTTAGAGATGTGAAGTAGAGTTCCCAGATGGCCTGCCCAAAGGGGGAAAAGCTAGGGAAGAGATAAGATGGACAGGCAGCAGAGTCCTGGGGGAAAAAAACAGGCCATCAGCCCAGGGAGCTGGACACCCCAGCCTCCCCTCTCTGACCTTGACCTCATCCACCAGGTGAACTTTATCCTGTTTATTCGCATCATCCGAATCCTGGTTCAGAAACTTCGGTCCCCAGATGTTGGGAAGAGTGACAGCAGCCCGTACTCGTGAGTATCCCTGGGTCCCCCAGTGTCCCCATCCCTGGTCTTCAAATCTGCCCACATTTCCTTGAAGTTCTCCAGGAACTTTGGCGACTCTGGAGTCACCAAATAGCCACCTCCCTCTTGCCCACCTCCACCCCCATGACCTGGCTCAGCCCACAAGTGTTGCCTGACCCAGGCCCCCCCCCCCTTCACCAGGGCTGCTTCTCCTGCAGTCACTTACCTAGCAGGTGATCTGACCCAGGTATGCACCTGCTGCCAAGCCAGGGAGCTTGAGAAGACAACAGATAACCTGTGCTTTATTCACACCATGTGCCCAGTCCCTGGCATGTGCCTGGCACAGAAAAGGGACACAGTAAATGCACAGTAGATGCATGCCCTGGGGGAGCCCCCAGGTGAACAATGAGGTAGCCACATTCAGGATGCGGCAGTCCCCAGTAATAATACCTGCGGTTTACGTGTCAGGCGTGTGCTAAGGGGTTTCCACGCATCGTCTTATGTCATCCACACAGTCCCCTATAAACTGTTCCCATTTTACAGGTGAGGAAACAGACACGCGCTCCCTCCTCTTCAGGGGTCTGGGAGCGTATCGCCATGGCAGGGGAGGGCATGGTGTCCATGGGACAGTGGTCGTGCTCCTTGCTTAGAAAGGTGTGAGGGCTGTCCTCTACTCCCGGGAGGACTGGAGAACTAGGTAGGGTTTCATGAGAACAACAGGGCTCGAGGACAGAACTAAAGAAACATGGACATGGTGGCTGTGGGGAGGTGAGTAGGGGTCTGCCTGCCTACAGATGGGAATAGGAGATGGCTTATCAGTGCTGCGGAGACCGGACAACCCTGGGGCGCCCCATAAGGGCCTTCCAGTCCTGGGATTCTGGACTGTTTCTGGCTTGGCTTCTCTTTGGGGAGTCTTGTGCTGTGGTTCTAAGATTCTTGTCTAGAATGTCACGAGCTGCTGGATTTAGGATTCTATTCTGGAATCCTGTGATTCTCTCTGATGAGACTAAGGCTCACGTTCCCGGTGTGACGGCATTCTCCCCTGCTGGGTGCGTAGGAGGAGCTTCCCTTCCAGTCTGAGAACAGAAGGCCCTGCAGGGCTCTGTCCTCTGCCAGGGGGTAGCACATCAGGCCTGTGCATCCCTATCCTCTGCTTTGCCTGTGGGGCCCTGTTTTCCCCAACGTACAACTGCTCCAAAGGGCTCGAATCGGAAGCAAAGAGAGCTGGTCATCACCAGGTCCCTGTGGGTGAGACAGAAACAGAACAGCTGTTGGCAGGCAGACGGGGTGGGGGGGAATGGGAGATGGAGCTCCCCGCTGAGGGGCTGTCAGCTCCCACTCTCCACCTCCCCATAAGCCTTCAATTTAAAGAAAGCCTCCATCTGTCAGCCTTGGGCACGTGGGATAGGTTTGTGGCCCAAGAGGGATGGGCAGTGCTCAGGATCTTGGCACGGCTGGGAACCGGGTCCAGGAAGGAGCAGGAGGGGCATTGCCAGCTTCTCTGCCCCCAGTCGGCTGTGGGACCTCAGACCCAGGACCAGGGTTCCCCAGACTGACTGCCAAGGCAGAAAAGATAAAGGCAGAGACCCCTGCCCCTCAGACCTCTCCCAGCCAGGGAACCATGGGCTCACTGAGCTGCCTGGACAGGCTCTGAGCTCAGGTGGCTGGGAGGTCTCAACCAGGATGAGCCCTGCTCCATCGGAGAGGGAGGAGTCATTCAGAATGAGTATCAGCCCTGCCCAGCACACAAGGCTGGTGAAGGAGGCGCTGGCCCTTCCGAGCATGCTGGGTGTGTATTGGTGTGGGGAGGCTGGGAGAGAGGGCAGCAATTCCAGAAAAGGTGGCAGCTCCTAGAGGAGTGGACGGCAGAGAAGCCAGAGACAGGGAGCTGTACTAAACCAGGCACAAACTTGAATGCCCAGCATCCTCCCAAGTGGCCTTGGGCATATGTGGTCAGCACCCCAATTACAGAGACTTCCTTCCCTAATGTCCTCATCCCCAGTAGAGAATTGGTTTCTCCTGGATGCACTGCATTTTATAGCACCCAAAGCACTTCTGAATTTACAGTGGGCCCCGTGTCTGTAATTTGATCCTGTTGAGCAGACATTTACCCCACTGTAAAGATTAGGGAAACTGAGACCAGGAGAGGGGGAACCAGATCTCCTGAGGGCTGAGAACATCTCTCCCTTTGCTGCCATAGAGCTTGAAAGACTATGTCTCATCCTCAGGGTTCAGTACTGGCCTCCTTTATAGTCTCTCCTCTAGAAGGGTGAGAATAGAGTTTCTTTCTCCCTCATGCTTCCCTCCAGGCTAGGAGAGCTGAGGGGCATGAGGGAACAGGCACTGCAGATCTGGAGCAGGAAGAGAAGTGCACATAATATTTCCAGGAGCCAGCAGCCCATCCTCACACATCCCGGTTGTCCCTACCTCCTGTACCCACTGTCTGCCCCTCTCCTGTCCCCAGGAGGCTGGCCAAGTCCACCCTTCTGCTGATCCCCCTGTTTGGAGTGCACTACTTCATGTTCGTCTTCTTTCCCCACAACTTCAAAGCTGAAGTGAAAATGGTCTTTGAGCTCGTCGTGGGGTCTTTCCAGGTATGAACCGTCGACCGAAGGCTGCATTCTTCTCTGGGCTTTAAGGGTATTCAACCTGGGGCCTTGGCCCCTTGCCAATGGCTTCCATTTTTTTTTTTTCACTGTAATAAGTACTGATTAAGCACCTGCTGTATGCTTAGCTCTTCGGTTAACCAGGGGAACACAGGGGCCAGGGCCAGGGGTGGTACAGGGCTGGGGGCTCCAGGAGTCTGTTTACCTCACCTCTCCTGCCCCCTTCTTCCCCAGGGTTTTGTGGTGGCCATCCTCTACTGCTTCCTCAATGGCGAGGTAAGCCCCTCCCAGACCTTGGTGGGCCAGGCAATAACACTCTGGTTGGCCCAGGGTCTGGAAGCATTGATGGGATATGTGCAGAGCAAGGATGGGTTAAATCTTGCTACTCCAAGTGTGGTTCTCAGGCCAGAAAACAGGTGGGGGCGCACACCTAGGACCTTGTTAAAAGGGCTGATTTCTGCCCCCACCACGCTCCCCAGACCTGCTGACTTCGCATGTGCATTTTAAGACACACGCGCACACACCTGGGATTCGTGTGCACATCAGTTTTTTAAGCAGCTGTGTGCGGCGAGTGGAGGTGGGGGAAGGGGGTGGGCAGCCATCGGTTACTGTGGAGCCCTGGTTACAAAGCATAGAAATCCATCCACTCAGATGAGCCCAAATGAGCTGGAGGGCAGGGATCGGAAGAACAGGAATACAGCCACCCCCAGGCAGCACCCCTCTCCCTTCCTGGACTGCACTCTGATCATCTCTGCCTCCCACCTCCTCCCACTCCCCCCAGGTACAGGCGGAGCTGCGGCGGAAGTGGCGGCGCTGGCACCTGAAGGGCATCTTGGGCTCGAACCTCAAATACCAGCACCCCTCGGGAGGCAGCAGCGGGGCCACGTGCAGCACGCAGGTGTCCATGCTGACCCGCGTCAGCCCCGGCGCGCGCCGTTCCTCCAGCTTCCAGGCCGAAGTTTCCCTGGTCTGACCGCCCGGCGCCCAGGGGCCCAGGGCGGCCCCTCCCGGCCGCACCACCCACCCCCGGGGCGGCACTGGGGACGGAGCCCTGCCCGGGCGAGGCCAGCCCCAGCCCTGGGCTCGGAGGCTGTCCCGCCCCCTCCCCCCCCCCCCCGCCCCAGGCCACGGTCCAGACGCCCCTAGAGAACTCTGCCCGGCGTTTTCCTGAGGAGAGGAGGGCGCGCAGAGGCGGGTGCGCGGGGCGCTCGGGCCCCGGGCAGATGCGGGGTGGAGCTCAGTGGTCAGACTCCTCCCCCAGGCGCCCCCTCCGCCAATCAAGGGCCAGAAGTGCGCAGCCGCTCGCGGGACTGGCGCGCGGCGCCGTCAGGAGCCATCCCGGGAAGGCCGCGGCGCGTCCCCTCACGGTGTACGTGGGACCGGGGAGTGCGCTGAGGACACGCAGCTCGTGCGCCTTAAGGCCACCCGCCGCCGCCACGGCGACAGGGCCTGAAGTTCCGCCGCGGCCGTCAAGTTCCTTTGGGTTAAGCATTGCCATTCCGGCACCTCTTGCAAGATGCAGTGCCCTCCCCCAGCGCCGCCCTCCGAGCTGCCCGCGCCTCCCGGTGGAGGCGTTCCTCCGCCTCACGCAGATGCGGTCCTGCGCGTGGGGTGCCCGGCGTCTCCATGGTCCCCGCTCAAGTGGAGTGGTCCCAGGATGGCCGGAACAGTCGAGACTGCCCTACGGGGCTGTGGAAGCTGGGAGAACCCGGCTGAGAGACGCGCGCACTCCCGCGCCCCGTAAGCCTCGCGTACTCAGTAAGGTGGGGAGTCCGGCCCCGACCTCGCAGGTGAGGAAGCAGCCTCGCGGAGCGCGGTGCCTCGCCTGTCACGCAGCTGGCGTTTGATCTCGGATCTGACTCACCCGGGATCTGACTCACCGGAAGGTGAAAGCACAGGCTCATAACTGCTGCACTTTATATATTGTAACAAGCTGAACCCTCACTACTACTTCTTCCGGATTCCCGGCAACCCCGTTCCCATGCGACCCAGCCTGGAGTGTGGCTGCGGAGGCCTCTGGCCCGTGTGGCATCCGGACCCGAGCCTCTGGTCGTAGCTTCCTCCGTCGACCCTGCACCCTGTGGCCACGTGGCCTCCTGCCCGCGCCCCGGCTAGAAGACCCCCTCAGTTCTGCAAGCAGGCTTGTACAACAATAAATGGTGGGTTGAATTGGCTTGGTTTCTCTGGTGGATGATATTCCCATGTGGCTTCCAACGGACAGCCGTTTCCCCGCATTCAGAGGAGGGGAGGTCTCCGGGGCCCCCGCCGCCACCCCTCTGGCTTTGGATGGGAATCCTGCACTTCCAGGGATGGAGCACGCAGTTCTAAAGGCCTTCAGCTCATGTTTCACTGAGCGGTACCCTCTGCCTTCTGAGAGTGATGAAGGTCCTCACTCTCTGATGAGGACCCTCGGATGAGAGGCCCTGGTATCCTAAGGCCCTCATTGTGTCCCCTGACCCTCTAAATCCAACCAAGAGGAGACAATTCTATTCTTGGGCCACTGCAAAACAGCTGCCAGAGCTGCCTGTGGTCCCCAAAATGGTTAAGTGGGAGCATTTTCCAGGCCACAGTGATGCCTGCAGACGGGGAGGGGCGCGTGGGGTATGAGCCGACAGTGTTGACATTGCCCAGAGTTCGGCTGAGAGGAGATAGATAGAGGACAGAACAGACATCACCAGAATGAGTGACAGAGCCAGTACGACTAATGGAAAAGGTTAGATGCAGAGGCAGGAGGGCGAAATCAATGTCAGTTAGCAAGAGGTCTCCAAAGCCACTGCCTGACCTGACCCCTTGGCTTCCACTTCCTGCAAACTTGCAAGGAGGCTGTCTTGCTAGAGGCTGGTTCCAGAGACGTTGTCTACCAGTAAGGTCCAGAAGACCCAGACCTAATCTTTTAGTCCCAGTTCTGATTCAGACGTTCTCATAGATCTTGAGCAGTTCCCCGTCTCTCTCTGGGCCTCAGTGTTTCCACCTGGTGGCTGGCTAGACTTAGCTCCTGGCTAAGGCAGGAGAGGCTAAGGAGGAAGGGGCTGCCCAGAGCCCTCTGCCACCAGCTCTGTCCTCTGGGCTCGGGGAGGACAGCAATGGGAGGGAGACCTCCAAGCAGACTGGGAACAAGGGATGCACAGAGGACAGAGGCTGTGAGAGAACAAGGAACAGTTCTCTGGAACTGAGGGATGAGCTCAGGCTGGTGGAAGGAGTGGCGAGGGGAGGAGGGGAAACAAATGGAAAGAGTTAACAGATCCTAGAAGCAGGGCATTTGCAGAGGAAAGGGCAGCACCTCGCCTGCCAAGTCAGGGACCCCACAGGCTGCCTGGGCTATGGGAAGGCCAGGAGGGGCCACCAAACCAAGCTGGACCCAGCCCGTCCACCACAGTGCCTGAAATCAACCATTAGTGAGTCATGGCTTCAGGGTAAGGAGAGAGCCCTGGGGAGACCAGATGTATCAGCCAGGAGGGTGGTAAGTGAAGCAAACATGGAGAGACCCAAGACACGGGCAGCAAAAGGGAGGACTATCGGTGGGGTCCTGCCCTGAGAGGTGGCAGTAGGTGAAAAGCCCAGTATTGGGCATTCAGGAACAGAGAGAAGCTGAAACAGTGTCCGAAGCCAGCAGAGACCATGGGCAGACATCCCAAGCTGCCTGTGGAGGGGGGGTGACCCTGGAACAGAATTTCTCCTGTGCTATCTCTTCCCTCCAGCTGCTCAGTCTCTCTCCTGCCTCTTAGGGCACTCCTCAGGCCAGTCTAGCTCATCTCTGTTGCCACCTGGTGGGTACCTTAAGGACTTCACCAAGGTTGGCCTTTGGGCCCCAAACACCAGGGTTCAGGCCCCTCCCCAGAAGGCCAGGTGACACAGAGGGCAGGCCTCTCTCCTCAGCTCCATTTCAGAGTGAAATACAAGAGGGAAGAGGGAGTGAGTTCCCAGGACTGGTGAGCCCAGGGGCAGCCTAGGATTAGGGAGACCCAGGGCCTGGCCCTCAGACCCAGGTCCCTGACTTTTGTGGCACGCGGTGATCCCTGTCCGAGTCCCAGCTGCAGAGCTGGGCCTCTCGGGCGCGGATTAGGCCCTGACCCTTGACTGAGCCCTGACCCCAGTTTCCTGAGGGCAAAGCCCAGTTAACTCAGGTGGGTGCCTCCTGGAAAGAGGAGCAAGGAGCCCCCCACCATCCCGGTACAGAGGACCAGCATCAATTCGATGGCAGAGGCCACCATGTGGACAGTGCTTGCCACTCTAGGACACAGGCTGAACAAGGAGGGTGGGCCAGTGTGCCAGCTGAATGGATAGGGAGCAGCTTCCCAGGTGAAGAGACATCGGGGCATCTCTGAGGACTAAGTAGGGATCTCTAGGTCCCAAGGGGGCATGATGGATGCCAGGGACACCCAAATCCAAGTAAGCAGATGTCTGCGGTTGGCCCTTAGCAGCAGGAACCCAGTGAAGGCTTCTTAAATGAGGCCAAGGGGATGAGTGTGGACTTGGGGCAGACTGCTCTGGCTGCCTGAGAAGGGCCCCAAGGGTAAGTCGAGGAAAAAGGTGCCCACCCACCATCCAGGTGAGGGAGGAGGAGGAGGGGGCTTAGGGAGATGATGACCCCGTTTGGCACATGCTTTATGTAATGTCTGTGGGATGTCTGGGGAGAGCCCTAAGGCTACTGAGCTCAGGATCTAAAGCAACAAGGCGCAGGCAGGGGTGGGGAGACCAGGACAACTCCCACAGGGGAGGGGGCCCAGCTGCGGGCACCCCCATCTAGCAGCGCTGGGCCCAGTGGGGTGAGGAGTCAGCGTCAGGCCCTGCATTCCCACCACTTGCCCAGGGCCTGTTTCCTGAGCCATGACCCTGCCTCCCCCCAGGTCCCCCCATGTGGGAACAGGAACTGCTCTTATCTCTCCCGAGGGAGGGGGCCGGAGCCACAGCTGACAGTCATTAAACACCCTGATCAGGCCAGGGATGGCGGAGATATTAATAGCCAGGAGTCAATGGCCCAGGAGACACAGCCTCCCAGGGAGAGGGACAGTAACCTCGGCAGGCCATGGGGATGAGGAGGACGGGTCAGGAGGCCATCCTGGCAATGCCCTAGCCTCCACGCAGGACAGCTGGGGTAACCAGAGTCCAGAGAAGGGAAGGGACTTGCTTGGAATCGCCAGTAGGTCATTGGCAGAGCCCGTCCTTGAACTCAAGTCTCAAAATCCCGGAGCCCTGCTTCGTCATATGGATTGTCATAGGTGAGAGTCATCCAGAGTGCCCTGTGTGGAAACACAAGAGCAGACCTAGCAGGAGACACCAATTCTTTAGTCTCTTTATGAAAATCTCGGCATCTTGTTCATTGTGTCTTTTTTGCATTGCTTTTTTTCTTTTAATATTGCATTAAAATTTTATTTATCCTGCTTACTGAATTTTGATTTTGATTTTTTATTTTTTGCCACCTCCTTAAATTTTGCATCTAAGGCAAATGCCTCATTTGCCTCAGCCTGGTCCCAGCCCAGCTCCCAGAGGTCCCAGCGTCCCTGGGTCCCAGCATGTCAGCGTGGAAAAAACTGAAGTGTTCTGAACCAACCTCTACGTGGCTCAGAGGGCAAAGGTCCTGCCTGGGCGACGCCTATTAAAAGTAGGCAGCTCTGGGGTTAATGCAGTAGCTCAACCTAGTAGTTTCTGTCTGTCTCCTCTGGCATCCTCTGTATTTTGACTTTCATCCATAGACGTATCCCCTCATGATTACAAGATGGCGGTCAGTACCCCAAGCATCATGTTCTCACAGAACCCCATCCAGTGGCAGAGAGAATGTCTCCTGTGTGACTCCTTTTATCAGAAAGAGAAGCTATCCCAGAACCCATCTTCTGCACACTTTCCTCAGGGTCCTGGGCCGGGACCAGCTCACATACCTAAGCCCTGGTTACAACTTCCAGAAGGAAAGTTGATCTAATAAGGAAGGAGGGGTGGGGAAGGCTGCTGACTCTCAGTCTCTTTCTGGATGTCTCTTTGGGTAAATACGTGGCCTTTCAGCTTCCCTCCACCTGAGCCTGGTGGCACAGCATATGGTAGAGGGGAGGAAGCCCAATCAGTCAAGGTTAAGTGCAGGGAAGACAGAAAACACTCTGGGTATTTTGTGCAGAAAGATATTTAATGTAGGGAATTACATGTAGAAAGGTTTGTTGGAGTGGAAGTTAGGGCACACTTCTGCCCTGTGGTGGGTCACGTCACCCCAGCTGCCACCTTGCAGGAAATCATTGCCAACCTCCTAGTTGCACATCCACGAAGCTGATGACAAGAAAGTGGAAGGAACACCGTGTCCGGCTGCTACAAAAACTCATGTCTGTCAGATCCCACCCAGCAGCCACCACGCTGCAAGGAGAATGGCCTCGGCCTCCCAACCCCCTCCTGCGGTGCGTCCCTCTGGCAGAGCCTAGGCTGCGTCCAGATCCCCAGCAGCAAGGGGGTGCTGGGAAAGGGAGCCTTCAGCCTTCCAGCCCCTGCAACACATGGGAATATGGAAGGGGCAGAGGGATGCCGGGTGCCAACGGATGCTTTCTAGCACAGAGGCCCAGGTGGCCATGTAGCCTGAGTCCCCAGAGGGAGAGCCTGGGACAGAAGTCTGTGGCCAGGAAATAGGAATGGGGGACAGAGAAGTGGGAAACGGAGATGGGGAAAGCCAAAGGGAAGGTGGGTTATTGTGCCGGTCACTGCTCTGATCGTCTATGAGGAGCAGGTCGGGTGCCCCTCAGAAGCGCCCTCCTGAGGGTCAGGAGAGCATTACCGGCTCCCATGACGGCTCCCACCGTCAAGGGCTCAAGGTCCGCCCACGTCAGCACCCTGATACTTCCATGCGTGAGTTCTCCGGTGGGTCCCCACCGTGGCTTCCGAGGAACTCTGGGCAGAAAGTGTTGATAGCTGAACAGGTTATTCCTGTAGGAGCTGGAAAAAGTAGGTCCATAGGATACGAGGCAGCAAGTCCAGTACGGGTGGCCTCCTGCTGGCAGAGACAAGGAGCCTTGCACAAAGGTCCTGGTGCTACCCTGTGTACTAGGATCCTCACCGTGGCCGAGCTACCCACAGCCTGCTCTCTTGGCTGGGGCCCCGGGGCCTGCCCTGGCAGATCCAGCCCCACCTGGGCTCACTGTGGCCCCTCAGCCAAGCCGCTGAGTGCAAGCCCCCCTCACCTCCCCACTGGCCGTGGCGGCGCCATCACACCAGGCTCACCGGCTCTAACTCAGCCATCTTCCTCATGCCCCAGGGAGCACGCAGGAGCTTCTGGATCCCTCCCAGGCCTCTGGGAGCTGAGGGAGGCTGGGTGGTGCTCACTCCGACTTTCTTGCGATCAAATCCACAGCTCTACTGTTTTTACCCAGTAGGGCCACCTGAGGGGCACCAGGCTGCGTGGGAGGCTGATTCCAAGTGCAGAGTGGGACACACACCCCCTCCACTTTCATAGTGTAGGGTTCCCCCCCCACCTCAAGATTTCATCCCAGAGGATGAGAACAGGACATGTCTGAGAGTTTCCTTCCTCACCAGCTGAAGGTGGGTTTTCCTTCCTCCCCCACCCCCATCCTCCCTTCCTGCTCCCTGAGATGGCATTCATCCCCACCCCTGCCTGTCCCCTGGGTCATAATGATGGAGTGGCTCCAGACGGTGAGGAGATGAGAATTATATTGGTTTAATATCTTCAAGGTATGGATGCCATAATATTCATTCAGCAAATAGCTACCGAGCACTGACGGTGTGCACAGCGTGACCAAGGCCCTGCCCTCACGGCGCTGACCCCCCTAACAGAGGAGTCAGATCATAAATGAGGAAATTACTCGAGGATGAACAGTACAGCACAGGGAATGTGGACAATAGTATCGTAATAACATACGGTGACAGATGGTGACACTTAGTGCGGTGAGCACCGAGTAATGTACAGAATTGTTGTACACCTGCAACTAACATGGTAGGTCAATGATACTCCAATAATCAAAAAATAAAAAATAAACCATTGATGCTCACAAAAAATAAATGAGGAAAATTACAGAAGGGAAGAAGGCAAGATGAGGGGCTAGAGTGAGGGGGTGCTCTGTTAGTTGGGATGGTCAGAGGAGGTCTCCCCGGGGGTGACAGTGAAGTAGAAGCAAGTCATTCCCCCTTTCCGATAATGCCGCAAAATCAGAGGATTTTAAACCATATACCCCAGAGCCAGGGCCCAAGGCCTTAAGGTCCAGGTCAAAACATGCAGCCCCCTGCCTCTGCAGCAGCAGCCTGAGCGGTATGTGAGGAGAGCGCATCTTGGGGGATCGGGGGCTCACTGCTTCCTAAGTGACCAGGAGGGGATGCCCGCCTGGACACGGGGAGGCTTGTTTCTTGTTGCCCTCCATTGCAACAGTGACCAGTTAGGCCCACAGACTCCGTCTGGGCGTGGGGACCAAGAGCACGCACCTCCCACCCTTGCAAATCCCAGTTCAGTGTCCCCAGTGGTGCCCAGTGACACAGAACAGGTAGCTCTTGAAAAGACTAATATTTACTCTTTCAAACGGAAGATGGCACAGGTCGTTTCCTGCGACCGGCGTCTGGCTCGCCTCATGGGATGGACGCAACAGGAGGCACGACGGGAGACAGGCAGATGTCCCTGCGGACACCAGCACCCAGGACGAGACAAGGTCTCCGAGATGGGGACAGCGTGTTCCAAGGTCCGGCCAACTCATCGCATCTCGGTTTGCACACCTTCGCAGTGGAGTGCTCACTATCTCCCTGAGCCCTGCTCACCAGCCCTGTGAGAAAGTCATCCTACGGCTAGCCCTGTGTTCCTTGCTTCTGGCCCCTGCTCTTACCCCTGGGGCCTCAGAAAATGTGCCTAGAATAATCCCTCAGGGCAGTGGTGGTCCTGGTTAGCTTCACCCGCCCAGACTCAGTCCCCTCCGGCTTCACTTCCCCAGGCTCATGCCAGGGAACAGACTTGTTTCTGGGGTGGGAGGAAGGCCTTGCCTTGGGGGCACCTCCGTCCCTCCTGCAGCTGTGTTCCTTTTTCCCTGAGAATCCCCTGTGAGAGTCCTTCAGCTGAGTGCCTCATGTGGGAAAGAGTCTCCGCCAGGAAACTACTGGTCAGACAGCAAGAATCTGGGAAGGAGAGAGTCCCCTGTGGCCAGAGCTGGCTCACCCATCTACTTTCCCCTCTTGAGTCCCCTCCTCTCTGCTTTCTGCCCTTCCCCTCCCCCACGGTTCCAGAAGCCCTCCCTGACCATTATAGCCCCTGGCCTCGGCTTCAGTTCCCCCACCTCGCCCACTGGAAAAGCCTGGAGGCTCAAACACTCTGGCAGCATTTGGGGCTAGAGCCCCCGCAGAGGTGGGCCTTTTGGGCCTCAGTCCAGTGAGTGCTGGGCGCACCCAGGGCAAGATCGCCAGGGGCAACACAGGCCCCCGGGGTTCACCCAGGGCTCTCAGACCTGACCCCTGACTCTAGCACGCTTTCTCTCTTTTCTTTAAATTCCTTATTATCCCTAACTCACATGCTCCTGGCCCCTTGTAGGCAACCACTCAAATGTATTTAACACGTATCTTTTTAAAAAATATGTTCTTACAAAGTATTTTATCATTTCGTGTGCATATATTTCTAATCATATACACTTATTTTTCTACTCGGTTCTACATTTTAGAGATCCATCCATGCTGCTGCATTACATCTAAATCTGGTACTTCTTCCTGCAGTGTGGTGCTCTATGGTGAGCCTGCACACTTGATCTGTCCATGGTAGACACAGACTGCTTTCTACCAACACAAGTAATTCTTCCGTAAAATTTAACTTCATACCTATCCCCTCAAGGATCTGTCAAAGCATTTCCCAGGGACATAGAACCAGGATTGAAGGATCCAGTGTGCACATGAAATTCGGGTAGGTAGCCAGATTCATTTGCTAGAGCCTCCATAACCAAGTACCACAAACTGGGTGGTTTAACAACAGAAAATTTTTAAAAAGATTTATTTATTTTGAGAGAGAGAGAGCACAAGCAGGAGGGGCAGAGGGAGAAAGAAAATCTCAAGCAGACTCCATGCTGAGCGTGCAGTCCCACCCGGGGTTCAATCTCATGACCCTGAGATCATGACCTGAGTCAAAACCAAGAGTCTGATGCTTACCCGACGGCACCACCCAGGCGCCCCTAAACAACAGACATTTATTTTCTCATGGTTTGGAGGCTGGAAGTCTGAGATCAAGGTATCGACGGGATTGGTTTCTTCTGATGCTTCTTTCCTTGGCTTGCAGATGGCTGCCTTCTCCCTACCTCCAAATACAGACGTTCTGAGGTACTGGGGTGGGGGTCAGGACTTCAACATATGCATGCGGGGAGAGCACAGTTCAGCCCACGACAGTGGCATTGCCCTTCAGATGGCCTGTGCACGAAGTCCTATATCCCCCCACACCCTCCAACACTTGATGCCATCCAGCTTTCTAAGTTTTGCCAAACTAATAGGCATGAGGTGATACTTTACTGTTGTTTAAATATGTGATTCTCTGTAGTTCTAATGATTTTAAACATCTTCCTATGCTTCTTAGCTTTTTGGGTTTTTCTCTTCTGTAAATTGTTCATTTTTCTACTGAGCTTGCTGTCTTTCTTGCTGACCTATGGCTATACAATATTCTTAACATACGTTAACATGAGTTTAGGCTTTACTACTGTGTGAGAGTCTGTTAAAACATACCCATCATTTATTCAAAATAGATCTTTTTATTACATGAAAACAGTAAGAAGCTGTATAGTGATCCCTACTGGTTTCAGACATTCTAAAGATCTCCTCCCATTCGTTTAACTTTGCCCATGACATTCTTATTTGCATGCAATGAGATTAATCATTTTGCCTCAAGGGTTGTACCTCTAGCATTTTTCTTTAAGAGCACTTTTCCATCCTAGGTCACAAAGGTACTTTCCTTCCTGTTCTTCCCTGAACTTCCTAGTGTTTGCCTTGCACATCCGACCCAGCAACGTCGGAGAGCAGACTGCAGAAACAGGCAGCGCCTCCCCACCAGGGGCACCCAGGGGGACTCCTTCCTCTCTGAGCCTCACTCCTCACTGGCACCGCTCGAGGCTGTTTGGCAGTTGTCACGCGGCGCTTCTGCTCCCAGGCCCCATTAGCGGGTGGAGCTCAAGAAAAAGGAAGGCAATTCATCAGCCTGCACTGGCATGCGGCCCTCCTGGCACAGCAAGGGCATCTTTCATGGGCCAACAGCCCCTTTTCCTCTCTGCGGTGCTGCGGTATGTAGAGCACCTTATTCCCAGCCCAGGGGACCCAGCTCTCGGCTGCACTGTCACTGGCCCCCTCGGACAGGCCTCAACTTCCCCACCTGAGCAACAAGGGGGTTGAACCGGGTGGTGTCCCAAGGCTCTGCCAACTCACAAATCCCAGAACCCAGTAACTTAGTGTTTATTTTGGAAGCTTCTGCCCTCCCCACCCCACCCCCCACCCTCAGAGTTTTTCACTCAGGACAGATGGTGGAGAGAAGCTGGGAGCACGCATTCCCCCAGTGTGTTTGGGATATGGGCAGGAGAGGCTGGTGCACTTGCTTACTTTCTGGGAATTCTGTCGGCCGCCGCAGGAAGGACCTCTGCAGAAGGGGGCAGTCCCCTGGGCCCGGAGCCTGACGACCGGCAGGCCGCTGCGCCTCCTGCTGGCCTCTTGGTGGCGGGGCTGTCCTGGGAGAGGAAAACTAAGCCGGTGCTCAGAAATCTAGCGCAGGGTAAGGGCCTGCTCACAGGCACAGAGAAGCAGGAGCAGAGCCTGCAGAGAAGGCAGGCCTCCCTACCCAACCCCCCCACCCCGAGGGCTGCTATGTTGGCTTTGCCAAGGTCTCTCCTGGACCCATGATTGCATTCCAGAGTCTAGGCATTAGTGCTAAGGACTGAGGCCATGCAGCTGTCCAGACACTGGACAGAGGACCTGAAGTCCACCTCTCTCAGCATCCCCCCTCCATTATGCCAGTCCCACATCACACCCTCTGGGAAAACAGACCTGTCGCTCAGAACTTTTTACACGAATACACGCAAGTTAATAAGCACCTTAGATTTATTCTCCTCTCACTTCTGAAGCCACCTTATTTGATTTATATATACATGGTATATAAATGGCTATACAATATTCTTTACATATGTTAACACGAGTTTAGGCTTTACTACTGTGTGAGAGTCTGTTAAAACATACTCATCATTTATTCAAAATAGATCTTTGTTATTACATGAAAACAGTAAGAAGCTTGTACAACATGGACAGCAAGCGTTAAAACAAATATGTGAAGTCAATGGTTTTGCCCTGGCTAAATCAGCTGCAACCTTTTATGCTCTTAGTAGAAAAGTCTATTAAATAAAACAGAATTCTGGGGGGTCAAGTCATATGAATAATTCACGAAATAATACTTCTGAAGTAACTAACCCTGGGATCACCCGAGTGTTAAAGAAGGTCATATGTACCAAGCACAGGTTAGAACAATGGATTTGACCATTTTACCCTAAATAAAAGGCGCTTGTGGGCAGCAGCTCTGCCATCAGTACACATGGGCAGATGTTTCCACATCCGGCCATTCCCAGACCTCACCGACGAGCCCTTTTCCACAGGTTCCCTGCCAAGACGTTTCCCCAGAAACGGAAGTCTGATGTCACTGCTCCCAGATGGGAGAATCAGAGCTCTCCTCATTTGGGTCGGGAACGGACCCTGAGGTTTGCTCCAACCCGCAGAACCGGCCTCCCTGGACCCTGGAGGGCCCAACGCCAATGGTACCAAGAGCTCTGGGACTGGAGGGCAGGAGGCAGGTTCAAGGAGGAGAAAGAGAGGCCACTTCCTTTCTAGAGTGAAAGAATGAGTCCATTTACATTGCAGTCTTGATAAAATGCCCATTTTTGTAACACCTGGAAGACACGGCCACACCGTGCTGCCTGAAGTATGGACCTCCTTGTATCGGGTGAAAGTCTTTCTCCTCCTGCCCGCGACCAAGGGATTCACCCAGTACTCTCCTCCACTAGGCTTTTAGCCTCATGAGAGCATGCCGGGGGAACTGCCCAGCTGAGGACACTGAGGCCCGTGGGCATGACTTGCAGGGCTGAGTGGAAGAGTCAAGCTGATCCCCAGGCCTCCCCGATCTCTCACGGGCACATCTCCTCTCTCTTCCTCCACCATTATTAACACAGTGCACAGTGGAGCTTCCCCGTTCCTGGGCAGGATTCTGTGCAGGAACATCTGGAATGCAAGCCACACCAGAGCAGGGGCGCACATCTGTCCCCGCAAACACTCCCATGCCTACTGGTCCTCACCTGTGCTGCTCTGGGCACGCATGGCAGCAGGCTCCTAAGGGCCACCCGTCCTGCATGTTACAATGAGTGGCTGATTCCTTCAAGGAACAGCAAATAGCAGCCCTGGATGGTGCCGCATGCGGCCCCAACATGCCCCTGGCTCTGCTTCCCATCTGTCTCCTGCTTTCCACGCCCCCAACAGCTGGCCCTGCTGGGTGTCATCTTTGACTCTGAGCACCAAAGTGCTACTCCTCTCTGAGCGTGGACTCCTAAGTGTGTGCTGAAGCTCCCAGGGGCAAAGAGGAAGAGAGCCGGGCCTCAGTGCAGTCTGCCCCCACCCTGAAGCTCCTGTACCCACCCCAGCAACTACACTCAAAGATGGCTTTCTCATCCCTCCAGAGATTCCAGGTTCAGCCTCTGTGTCCAGGGCTGGAATGTGTGGGACAGACATGAAAGAGGCAGAGGAGTCTTGGAGAATGGGGGCACCTAGGAAAGGAACAGGGAGCTCCAGGTGAGGTGATGGAAATGAGGCTGAATGTTTGAATTTCAGCACTCTTCTTGACACCCTTTGGCTGACCCCTTAAGGAGCTTTAAAGTGGTGGGCCTTGCCTCACGATGCCTGCAACAGAGTTCACAGGTAGTAAGAGTGCAAGCCTGAGAAGCAAAACCAGAAGCCTCCGGTCACATTCCCTCTGCTGCCGGCGGTGGGGCCTCCCGTACTGAGAGGAAGTGCCACCCCAGATATGCCCCCGGTTGTCTCCATCCAGGAAAAAGAAACTCAGGAACGATCCTCATCGCAGTAAGGCTAGCCTAGGGAAATGAAAACCAGAGTCTGCGTGTTTCTTTGACCAGCATACTTGGGGAAGGGAAAACCCTTTGGGCCTTGGCCCCTCGGTTGGGAAACCCTGGTCAAGAGCCCTGAGCCACATTCCCAGCCCGATACAGTAGATGGGAATAACATACTCTGATATTAAGATCTTGCAGCATCTGATCCCAGAAGGCACTTTGAAGGTTTGTTTCCAACATGATTTCATCTATTCCCAGATCTACCCCTGCGAGGTCGGTTGGGCAGGTAGCATTGAACCCCTGGGAAAACAAAGTGCTAGAACAGCAATGAGTCTGTGGGGTAGTGAGGATAACTCCTGCAATGGGGGGCCAGCTTTCTGGCATCAAGGATGACACGGCGGGGGGGGGGGGGGGCACAAAATTCCAGGCCTGAACCAGCCTGGGACTTCCCTTGGACAATATTCCCAGAACTTCTTTCCTATCACTTGTCTCTTCCTCCAGTGAGCTGAGGCTTCTTTCAGCTGGATTCTAGTTAAACAATGTTTATGTGGTCATTGTTTTGTACTGTTTGTGCATCTTTTCCTTTTTGTTTGCAAAAATCAATCTCAAACCCCATGTAGATGCTAATTGATGACAACCACATTCAACCAAGTGTAGATAACCTCCTTGTGGTGTAGGAAGCATTCACCAGGAGGGACTCCTCTTCAGGGTCTGCTGGATGTGGATCACAGGCTCAACCCCAAGAGCAATCGCATCTGGGGTACAGGGCTACACGGCAACACCAATAACACAAGGGCTTGAAAAAAGAAAAAAAAAAACCCCACAATTCACTTGTAAGCTGTTCTTACCAACTTTTAAAGCCTTTTTTTTTTTTGGTGCTTCTAATGTTAACAAGGATTTGTCTCCCTTCCTTGGCTTCCCATTCTATTTTACCATCTCTTCAAAATTATGTCCCAGAAAGCCTTTAGATTCACCTGCTGGGTATGCAGAAGATTATGCAGATACAGAATCGAAGGAGAGACAACTGTGAACTTGACATCTGAGGATGGTGCCAATATATCTTTCACATCCAGATACTGTTTGATTAAAAATAGAAAACTGTATTATAAGAAAATAAAATGACTGCAGCAACATTTTCCCAACAGTTGCCAGTCACATGAACTTGTTTTTCTTAAAGTGACATCAAGTAGCTCAATAGCAATGCACTAACAGTATACAACCAAGTACAACTGAATTCCCTAAAATAATATTCTTGCTTTCCCCACGTACTTACTAACTCTTGCAATGGTTTTCAACTTTTAAAAACTATCAAAGTGGGATTTTTTCATTTATCAAGACCACATAATTCAACCCCAAATCCCATGCAATTGCAGTTGAGCTATTCAGATTCCAGACTTCTACCAAGAAGAATCCAAAGGGCAAGCTCGGAAAATGGCCTCCTGAATGGTACTGGACAACCCAGGCTGAAATTTCTGGAGACCTAAGGGATCTTATTTAGAGCCCCATTTCGGAAAGCTGTGATCAATCAACTATTTTGACAATGAGGCAAGAAAAGTAACTTTGCAGAGCACAGGGTTAGTTATATCTTTATGAAGCTTTAAAAAAGTTAACACCTACTTAACTCCTGTTCATAAAGAATGAGGCCCTCGATCTAATTATGATGACTGGGAAAGGTGTCGAGGAGTAATTAATTTGGGAGGGCTTCTGGGAACAGGTACACAGGGTCAGGCATTGATCATCATTAAAATGACAGGCACTCGGCTGCCATGTACAAGGCTAATGACAATAGTTTTTGTTTTTGTTTTTTTCAATACCACCTGCATCTGTAAAGTACCACTATGTGAATCTATGTGATTCACCTACTCCGGTCTGTGGCCCACTGCAAAGAATCCTGAAATTCTCAGGCTTATAAGCTCAGGCTCATACTCATAAGCTATGATCCAGTAACACTGGTCACTCAATTTTTAAAATATTCAGCTATACCCTGCAGATAAATACAAAACATTTCTGTACCTACATAGCCCCACCACCATAAAAAGTTATATATAAATTAAATAAATTCAGCTTTCTTAACCATTTTCTCAGCTTAAGTTTGTCCTTTCCCTAAATGAAGATAAGTTCACAATTTATATCCAAAATACATTTAAATATTCTAAAGGTATCATATCGGACCTAAGTTATCAAAAAATGTAAACAAAATTTATCTAGCTTATATTTCTGAGCCATATTTTGAAATCTTTAATTCACCCTGTACTGACCCTCTACAAAAAACTAACCAAGTCACATTTAGACTGAAAAGCTGATAGGGGTTTTAAAGTAAGTTTCCTCAGAGACAACCGCCAGCTACTAAAACTAGTGTTATTGAATCTCGTGCTTTATTGCGTCATCCAAAACAATTCCGTTCTGATCTTCCAATAATGCTCCTTGGGAGTGAGCCCCCAGATTCTCACCTAAGGAGAGGTGCGGACCTGGAGATTCGGCCATAACGCTCAGCACAAAACCGGGCCTGGGTCTCAAGCCACCTCCTGCCTTCCACTGCACCTGTTAAAAATCCCCCAGTTTCTCGGGCTCGGCCTGGTTTGGTCGAAGGGAACTTCAAGGGTGGAAACTTGAGGTGAAGTCGAGAAGCCAGAAGGGAAACAGAGACGACCCTCCTGAGAAAGCCAAAGGATCCATTTGTCATACAGCGTCGCCTTCAAACTCCGCAGTCAGACTGCTTCTCCTGAAGCTGCCTGGTCAGTATCTGATACGAAGACAGAAAAGCCACCGCTATGTGGAAGAGGATTTGCCAGACGTTCCGCAGCCCGTGCAGGTACATGTTGCCCAGGCAGATAAAGAGCAGCAGGAACACCACCTTCATAGTCCTGGCTGGACTATAGAACAGGTACAAATAGCACTGAAATGACACCGTAAGAGGCAGTCCAATCAGAGATGAGGAAATGGCCATGGGTCGGACGCAAGATTCACGTCTCGCACCTGCACTCACATTAGCTGATTAAACCGAATTCATTACAGTGCAGCCTGGACGTGCTGGGTAAGCTGCTGGTAATCACTGGGTGAAAGTGGAGATTCAGAAGAGAGAAGAGAAGTGAAATAGATGTCACAGGAGGAATGAGGACACGACACTCGTTAACACGTTTAAGAAATACAGACAGAAATGCCCTAGCTGGGGGCTGTGGAGAAAGAAGAGATGCAGGTAAAGGGAAGGGAGCCAGGCCAAGACACCCCAACAAGGCTGACTGACCTCCAACTGGATTCTTCCTTCAGGGGAGTCATGACAGGCACGAAAGCCAGGGAAAAGAGCCATGCTTTTATCATTCGTTTTTCCTGAGTTACAACTACATCAAGGACCAATGTTCCCCAGACATGCTCCTTATCATGTCTTCAAAAACATCTCTGACACAGGGAGTGTCTCACAGCCAGGAGAGTCTCACGACTGGTATTTTGTATAGGGCTATCACACAGAAAAGAGACCATTCTTGTTCTGCAAAAGGTAAAAAGCAGCTTTTTGGATCAACGTTGAAAAAAAACAAGAAGCATGTTCTCAAAACCCAGAGCAATTCAACAAAGGCTCAAGCTCCAGCGGGTGGGAGAGAGGTCCCCATTGAAAGAGCTATCCAAGTACATGAATGCAGTTGAGGGAATGAAGGCCGAGGGGTAAGACCCCACAGCCCTGAAATGCAGGCTTTGGGCACCTCAAATGGCAACACTCAAGGTTCTGGAGACTTGATTTCTCAAAAATGAGTGCATTTTCAGTCCTGGGTTGAAAATTTCTTTTGACACAATTATATCATTCTTAAAAAACAGACCATTCTAGGACAGATGTGGAAGAGAGAGGAAGTGTCCTGAGAACAGAAATTTTAACTGAAAGGGGAAAAAAAAAATAAAAAAGCTTAAGAATGTAGAGAAAGTACTAAAGTCCTAGCCTTTGTGGAGGATGAGGAAAGGAAATTACAGTCAGGTTTTTCTACTAGAATTAACTCTGCCTATAGGAGATTCAAAAGCTCCATTTTACTCCACCCCTTAAGTATGAAGTTTACTTGAAAATAACTAAATAACAATCAAAGCCCACTATTAATGTTGTAATGTTTATCTCACCTCCCAAGGACAGATTTGAGTCAGATGGCATTACTATTAAAAACAATTTTTGGGGGGGTGCCTGGGTGGCTCAGTTGGTTGGGCGTCTGCCTTCGGCTCAGGTCATGATCTCAGGATCCTGGGCTCGAGCCCCGTGTGGGGCTCCCTGCTCAGCGGGGAGTCTGCTTCTCCTTCTGTCCCTCCCCCCTGCTCATGTTCTCTCTCTCTCTCCCTCTCTCAAATAAATAAATAAAATCTTTAGGGGCGCCTGGGTGGCTCAGTTGGTTAAGCGACTGCCTTCGGCTCAGGTCATGATCCTGGAGTCCCGGGATCGAGTCCCACATCGGGCTCCCTGCTCAGCAGGGGGTCTGCTTCTCCCTCTGACCCTCTTCCCTCTTGTGCTCTCTGTCTCTCATTCTCTCTCTCTCAAATAAATAAATAAATAAATTTTTTTTTAACCTAGTCCTGGTTTAAAAAAAAAAAGCACATATAAGTAGTTGTTACTTCTGCAGAAAGACGTTTCTATACTTGGACTGCCCTGACAATAAGTAAGACGCTGCTTCACATTAGTCAGGCTCAACCCAATCCCCACAGCAATCTCATCCCTCCCTTCTTGGGAGTCGAATCCAAATTCCTGGCTTCTGTTCAGCCATTGTCAAAGGCTCTGTGGCCTAGGGCAAGTGGCTTTCCCTTTCTGAGCCCAATGTTCTTCCTCTGTAAAATGAGACAGCTGGACAGGATGGGCCTAGGGTCCTTCCAGGAAGGACCTGGTATTGTCCATAACATGCCTTGGTGGAACAAAGTCACATCAAGAAACTTGTTGATGGTTCCAACAGAAGAACAAAATAGGACCATGGGGTTCAACCCACTCACCGAAATGTTAATGTTTCACCCACCTGGAAAATACAGGCTACAAAAGGAATAAGAAAAGCCAGAATATTTCCAATTTCCTCGTGGACAACCTAAAACAAATATAAGAAACACAAGAAAAGGAATATTCAGATGAATGGAAACACTAGGACGTGAAGCCCTTCACACCTCATTCACTCTGGTATGGCTGATACTACAAAATCGCTGGCTGAAGGAGACATAAGTCCCTGTTTATTTACCAGAACAAGGGTTGGCATGCAACTGTTTTCAACAGCCTGGACAGACCATGCGCCCTCATGTCCCTGTGCATCTGTGCTAAGCCCCCAGACTGGACTGCCCCCCAACACCACTACCTCTCACAATCCTACTCATCCGTCAGCACTCAGCCTTCCCGAATTCTGCCCACCTCCAGGCACCGCGACCTCCTTCGTGATGTCACCACACTCTACTTTACCATCCTGTCGGCCAGGCATCTGTTCTAGTGCGTACAGACACTTGGTAAGTATCTGCGTGTGAATAATCATACAAAATAGGAGTGGGAACCACAGCACACATTGGCTAAAGACAGGATGTGGTGACAGGCGGTCACTGCTGCCACTCTCCACACAGGTCAGCCTACATTAGTCTCCTGAGACTTAGCCTCAGCTGTGCTTCGGACTTTGGCTACCACAGTCACGGCTGTGAGCATTATGGCTCTATTTTTAAAAGTAGTATCTAGGGGCGCCTGGGTGGCTCAGTCGTTAAGCGTCTGCCTTCGGCTCAGGTCGTGGTCCCAGGGTCTTGGGATCGAGCCCCGAATCGGGCTCCCTGCTCCGCGGGAGGCCTGCTTCTCCTTCTCCCACTACCCCTGCTTGTGTTCCCTCTCTGGCTGTCTTTCTCTCTGTCAAATAAATAAAAAACCTTTAAAAAATAAAAAATAAAAAATAAAAGTAGTATCTATCTGTTTATGCCCACAATGATTCTGTACTTTTTAAAAGTGTTTTAAATACTTGAAAATTTAGAAAAAAAATTATTTTAAAAGCACTGAAATAGAAAGTTGCTTTGATTGGAGCAGATTGGCAAATCAGCTTCCTGGTGCTACAGTTCTCTGACAAAGACACAGGGAGGGTGGCATCTGCATGAGAAAAATCAGAGTAGGTGGCAACTTTTCCCAGGGGGACACAGCCTGAACCTCAAAGTCTGAGAATCAAATTTGCTCTTGAGCAATCGGGCCCCTGCAGTGACTCCCGGGGGCCCCAAGGATGCCCCCGTAGCACGCTATTTCTCACCAGCTCCCCCGGCAGGCCCCTCTGGCTTCTGAGGACAACACATACAAAAGAGCAAGTCTCGTATTTGTTCAACCTACTATAAAGAATAAACTTGAACATAAAAATCATATTTTAATTAAAAATTTTTGAAATCTTTCTGCATAATAATCTTGTAAGTAAAGTGTATCCCCACCAGTTTCTTCCATCATAGGTCCTTCCATTTAAACTATAATAAAAAAGGTTACCTGTAAAGAATGTTCTGCGAGGTGAATCCCACGGATGAGATTCAGAGCAGCACACATGATGTTGAGAATAAGCGAGAGGACACCCAGGGCTGTCACTGGTTCCATTCGGAAATTAGGAGCTTCACAATTAAAAAAAATAAGTGTCTAGTGAAAATAATTTCTATATGAAAGAAAAATAAACAAAGACATTAACTAGACCTCCACTAATGATAGGCTCAGTATGTTAAACACAGAATTACAAACGTATTAATTAAAAGCAGCTGCTGTTAGAGAGCATAAAAGGCAAGAAATGAAGGACAGAATGGAACTGGGAATCCGAAGTGAGTTCTTCCAGAAAGAGGTCCTTCTCTGAGTAAGCACAGGTTTTTCAAGGCCTGATTTTCTTTCTGTCTAAAGCAGTGGTTCTCAGCCAGCGGCGATTAGCCCCTCAGTGGACATCTGGCAACGCCTAGAGACATTTTGGGCTGTCAACACCGTGGACAGGGTGTTACCAGCATCTAGTGGGTATAGGCCATGAAGGCTTCTCAGCATCCTACAAGGCACAAGACAGCCCCTCACAACGAGGGATTATCCAGTACAAAATGTCCATACGGCTTAGATTGAGAAATCCTGATTTAAAGCAATTTATGGCTTTACTTGTAAATGGGTTGTCAAATTCTGACAGCATTTCTATCATATACTTCAACTCTCAACTTCTAAACAAGGACAGTATTCAATGTCTCCTGTGCTTCTAAAGCAATCTGCAGCACACGCAGTTTCTTACATTCTAAAATACTTGGGAAGAGGAGGGAAACATTGATTATTTGAGCTATAAGCTGTTTCTGGAACTCTAGAACAAATGATCATTCTCTCTTCAAAGATACCTGCTAAGACTGATTCCGGGTCACACAATTAAATGGTGACTCCCCCCCCACCCCCATTCTCTTACTGTGATCTTTTAAAACCATCCTTTCTTGTCCCACATTTCCCACATACACACACACACAAACACACACACACACGCACGCACACACATACAAATATCTAGCCACAACCCAACTGATGCCTATTGTTAGTGTGTTAGAGTTTCCATTGAGCTATCAAAGTTCCTGTTAGAACAGAACATGCTACCTGTAAAGATTCTAGCCTCGGGACAATAGGGTGAGTCAAACCACAGTAAAATGTCCTAGAAGGATAAGCAAGTTGACATTTTCTGGATTTTGCTTCTCTTGTCTAAGTGGTTAAAAAACAAAACACATATTACAAAGTTACCCCATCTTTACATAAGGCAAAAGAAGAAGTTTGGGGCTCAAATACCCAGTCTTCCTTCTACAAAAGTTAAGTCCATTCCCAATATAAATGACAACTTACTGATTGGCATAAGAGCCAATCCAGTAATGTATTGGTTGAAACAGATTAAATCAAAACACAAAGGTAAGCCAAAAATGTGAACATTTTTAATACACCACTTTTAAAGTTCAAGCAATGAGTTTAGTATAAAAACTGTTAAAATAATTAGACTGTTATAGTGTAGACAACTCTATCTCTTAAAGAAGGATTCAGTTCTTACACCATTACAGAATACTTAGAATGTAAATATCCACTTTAATTAAAAATTGGTTTAATTGTGTGTAATTGTAACAGGGAATGCAAAAAAAAAAAAAATCATGCTTTGTTACGTGCTAGGTATTGAGTGGCTAATGGTGTTAATGCCAGACTGCGTCACGGGATGCCAAGGCACTCAGCTTGGAAATCCACAGGGACAGAGGGACGTCCCCAGGGCTCACGGGGAAACAGACAGTGAGAGCATTAGAAGCCGCAGCTCTGGTCCTGCCTACTCACATCCCCGCAGCCCTTTCCTCCCTCCGTCAAGGGGGACAGGGGTGTCTCAGTGGAGATTTGCAATGTTGCACTAAGTGATAAGATGAGATAAGGATTCACTGTCAAAGGGAAAAATAGAGAGAAGGAGAGAGAGAGAGAGAGCATGTACAAATCTAAGGAAGTGACATCCTTTATGTTTAAACTTGTAAACTTCATCCTGGTTAAGAAAACAATCTGCCTAGTCACTCTTCTGAATGTCATCATGAGTTGCCCCCTCCCCAGTCAACTCACTATCATAACAGTCAAGTGTTTTGTAATAGTCACCTGGAAACAGGATCAGTCCATATATTTCCCCACATATTTTATATACCCACCCCCAAAAAACACCTCCCTGATTGGGAAACAAAAAGTTGCTGTCCATTTGAAATACCTAACGTCACTTCATCTTCATCAACACCAGAGCACAGCAAACCACTTACCAGGCTCCAAGTGTATCTGTGTGTGACCGTTCATTAGCCCATTTGCCACATCCATGTCCTCCAGAGTGAGAACCACTGGAGGCTGGAACTCCAGCTCCTCCTGAATTTTTTCCAAGCTGCTCTCCATCTGAATGGAACTTACATGGTTAAAATGCCACTTCACGTTCTGAATGATACTGTCTGCAGAAAAGAGAGCAAGCCAAGTTAAGCAGCTGCAACAAAATGGATATCATAGAACAGTATGTGCAAAATGAAGTTTACATTTCTAAGCAAGCTAGTAGGTCAGCCAGAGTATCGAGATATACCTAAAGGTCAAATGATTACTATGTGTCATCACTGGTCTCATCGATTTCTTCAGTGCATAATACTTAAAACATGAGTGTCCATGGAGAAGGCAACAATGCTTTCCAGAACCTCAGTGATGAGGGAGTCAAGGGATAGGGGCTTGAGTCCTAGCTCAACCACTGCCGGTAGTACAACCCAGGGCGATTCACCAACTGTTTGAAAGCTTAAAAAGGGGAGAGAGTTATTCTTGAACTAACTGTCCTAAAAAAAGGCATGTGAGAAAAAAATTACAAATAAATTACAAATAAATATATTGTGTAAACTAAGATTGTATATTTTAAAGTATTAATCCATTAAGTTTTAACAAGTATTTGAAGTAGAGCTTCATACATATTGGCAAAGCAAAATAATGCATAATGCATACCTAGAATCACTACTATTATATTCTCCTCTCACTCAGTAGGGAGCACGCATGACGCTGGGGCAGGGTCTGCTGTCAGATCAAGCACAGCACTTTAGAAGGAAGGCACATGTAGAGCCGAGGGGGGAGAAGAACAGTCCACACCTGCTAATGGACTGACAACCAAGGGACACCACAGCTGTGGTCTGTCCGGGGCCAGAGTGCCCTCTTTGCAGGAAGAAGTGGGGCTGAGAGCACCAGTGAACCAGGCCTCACCCAGGGAGACTTGGGGAGAACCTTCTGCCTGTGTCACAGGTCTACCAGGCAGAGGCCTGCGTGCCAGGGACTTCCCCAGCACCTCTTGGGTGACAAAGAAATGCACCAGCCGGTGGGCCCCATGAGGGAGTCTGAGGGCTCTGGCAGGAGCTCCAGAAAGCACACGTAGCAACACTTCTCTGCACCCACCAACTGCGGCCAGCCCCTCGTTCGAGAGCATCACAGAGATGGCAGCTGCCTACATAGAGGCCGCAGAAGGCCCCCCAACTCCCACCTCAACTCCTGTTCTCCCAAGAGCTCAGGATGACTTGACTCACCTGAGAAAAACAGAGCGCACACTGTAATTATCAAGCCTCTACGAGGCCTCTCTGGCAACGCCTAGGAAAAAACTATCCTCTTCCAGAGCAGTATCTCTCAGACCTCTGAGCGAAGGGCCAGTTTTTCTTATTTCCAAATGGTTGCAGACTGATACTTTGATAAAATGCAATAAAAAGACTGCAGGTGGGGCGCCTGGGTGGCTCAGATGGTTGGATGTCTGCCTTCGGCTCAGGTCATGGTCCCAGGGCCCTGGGATCGAGCCCCACATCGGGCTCCCGGCTCAGCGGGGACCCTGCTTCTCCCTCTCCCTCTGCCTCTCCCCCTGCTCATGCTCTCTCTCTCTGTATCTCTGTGTCTCAAATGAATAAATAAAATCTTTAAAAAAAAAAAAAAAGACTGCAGGAATGTCAAATTACTGTATGAATTTCTAAACACTTCTTATTCTCACTTTCGGTACCTACCTCACGATGGAGGAACGAGCTCACCCACCACCCGCTGAGCAGCACGTCTCTAGAGCAGGGTGGCAAACCCTCTTAAAGGGCCACGTCGTCAATATTTTCGGCGTCTAGACCCCGTACAGTCTCTGTCACAACTACTCAACTCTGCCAGTGAGGGGCAAAGCCGCCACAGGTGACCCGTAAGAGAATGAGCGTAGCTGCCTTCCACTTCATTTACAAAAATAGGCAGCTGGCCCTCGGACCACCGTTTGCTGACCCCTGCTTCAGGGGATTATGGTGGATAACCGAGATGGGTTCCACCATTCCCCAGCCCTGCCTCAGGCCCCAAGGAGATGGGAAGCCGGTACTAAAGCTTGAAGCTTCCGGGCCACTTCAATCACTGTGAAATCTCAGGGTACCAGGCGGATCTCTAGTGATATGTCATAGCACCGCCAGGGGTTTTCCTTGATGGTCAAAGCCAAATCTAAACCATCAGTTCGACCCATACAATGCCGTAAGAGAGCAATACAGAAGACAGAAGGTTACAAACCAAACTCGAGAAAGGCGTACGGCCTGGAGGCTAGGCCAATACAGGTGGTGTCATAGGAAGCTGTGAATTCCCACCACACGGTCTCCAGGAAGCTGAAGGCCATGGCCACTGGACACTGGCGGGAGCAGATAGCCATGCAAGCCACATCCCGCAAAGAAGAAAAACTGAAACAAAAGGGCAACATCTGCATTAGCAGGGAGCAGACCCCTGTATTCCCGCCCCATACTCAGACACAATCAGGTCTGCGCCCTGCACTTGCCTGGCCTTGAACAGCCCTGTAGCTGTTTGCTGCGTGTATATTGTCTCTTCAGCTGGGGCTACCCGGCACTGCGCCTTTCTGGTCCTTCCTCTAAACTAGAGAGCAGTAATTTGCCACTGACAGTGTGTGATCACTCTTCTCGATTCCTGCATGAGGGACGCACGTTCCACTAGGGAGAGGTAGCCTCAGACCTCTCTGCATCTACAGAGCAAACTGTTTTTCTTCTTCAATCGACATCAATAGCTTTCTAATGTTCAATCATCCCGGCATCCTGAAATAAAGTCTTCTTGGCGGAGGGGTTGGGGGGATAGTTTGTACATATTCACATACACACAACTGCTAGATTTAGTTTGCTAATGTTTCATTTAGGACTTTTGTGTCTATGCAAAGTAAGACTGGCTTATAATTTTCCTTTCTTGCACTGTCTCCATCTGGTTGTGGTACTGGGTTATTCTGGGCTAAAACTGATGCAGGGTTTTCTCCTTCTTCTACTACTTTTCAGACTGTCGTGCTATCATTTCAGGTTCTGGGGATCCGAGTTCTCTCTGTGGTGTCTACTGACTCCCACTCATTGTAGGAGAGCTCCTTTGGTGTTTTGTAATTTTTGGTGAGGGGGCGCCAGTGTGGAGCTTCTTTTTTTCTCTGTAAGAATCTGTCAAGGACTGAGTGTGGCACTCCTTCCAGAGTGGTTTTCCATTTGCTTTGGCCAGCTACTCCAGGAGTGTCATCAGTCTGGAACCAATACTGATCATTGAACCTTGGCTTAGGATTTCCTAGACCGTGGGGAGTATAAACTTAAACTCCAATCCTACATGAGCCACAGAAGCAGGGTTTCAATGTCTTAGATGAGACTTTGTTTTTCCTTTCCATTCAAAGCCAAGTAAAGATGAGCAACTCCTTACCGGTGGGCAGCTATTTCTCACCTATCACCGTGCCACCAGGGCTGTCGCCTGACAAGAATGCCTTCTTCAAGCATGGCTCTTGTTCCAACACCTCGCCCGACATAAGGCAAAGGCCTCTCCCTTCATGCGTCCTGAAACTCAAGTCCTAAGCTTATGACTGGTTACCCAGGAGCCTCAGTGTCAGCTCACACACTCAGCACCCTGATACTCAGTTCCCCTTCATTTCTGGCACCTTGGGAATTCTTTCTTTCAAGCTCAGCTACACATTTAAAACAATTTTTCATAGACATTTACCCACATTTCAGGATGTTTCTGGCAACGAGTTTTTAGGTTGTATTGTTCTATCATCTTTTTATAACTGGAAGTCTCTATATAAAAATTTTGTCAATTAAAAAAAAAAAAGAATAACCTCCTCCTTATATGAGAAATTTTCCAGAAGGGGTTAAGTCTCTCTAGGATGGGTATTTCTATTGGAGAGAGGACCCCTATTTGTGGGCTGACTTGTGTCTCCCAAAAAGATATGTTGAAGTCCTAACTCGCAGTGCCTGTGACTATGACCTTATTTGGAAATAAGTCTTTGCAGATACAATCAAGATAAAATAAGGTTATAACGGATTAGAGTAGCTCCATCCAATGACCGGTGTGAAATTTCATTAGAGACAGAGGGAAGAAGGCCACGTAATCAAGAAGGCAGAGACTGGAGTAACTCTTTTACAGGACACGGAAGGACTGCCAGCAACCACTAGAAGGTAGTAGAGAGGCACAGGAAGGGTCTTCCTTAGAGCCTCCAAGAGAGCATGGCCCTGCCGCCACCTTGATTTCAGACTTCTAGCCTCCAGAACTGTGAGAGAATAAATTCCCGTTGTTGTAATTTGTTAATGTAACTGTGGGAAAATATTTCAACTCCTTAACTATAAAATAAGCTATAGTACTGCTTACCTGTATGGGAAAAAAAAAAAAAAAAAAAACCTGTTTCATCTGTGAAAAAAATGGTGAATATTTAATCCAAAATATGAACGAACAGAACATTTTACATTCCAGTTTTCAAAAAACTACTGAAGCACCCAGAATGTCATTTGAAGTCACAGACCTCTTTTTTTTTTCTTATGAGAGAAAATTTTTCGTATTTGCAGTTCAGCACCAAGACCCATAGGATGTTAGATAATCCAAGCGTAATGAGGAAGGGACACGGAGGAAGGTGGTTTCAGGCACCCAGAGACAGGAGCCACAAATGCAGGCAGATGCAGCTCGGTTTTCGCTCCTGAGCACCCAGAGCCCACGCCACAGGGTGATAGCTGCACGTGCTCGCCTCCTGCCGCCCCCTTCTGTCTGGTCCCTCCTCGCCTGACCGCACCACCAGGCCTGGAGTGAAGCCTGGACTTTTCCTTTGGTTTTCTGATTCTGAGGCTGAAATCCCGTAAAAGGACCCCACCTTATCAGGTCAGCTAAAAATGTACTGTTCAAGGGGAACAGGGGGGACTTGGTAAGTGAGGGCCTAAATAATGGAAAACAAAGATGTAAAAAGCTAGGACAAGCCATTTTGAGATTTCCAACCCTGCCTAGCCCCTGCTCTCTCCTGAAGAAAGGCTTCTGGCAAAGATTTTTTGGTTTTATCGTTCTATCATCTTTTTATAATTGGAAGTCTCTACATAAAAATTTATGACTGGTTATCCAGGAGCCTCAGTGTCAGCTCACACACTCAGCACCCTGATATTCTGTTCCCCTTCATTTCTGGCAGCTTGGGAATTCTTTCTTTCAAGCTCAGCTACACATTTAAAACAAATTTTCCTAGAACAAGAATAAGTCCTAGCATAAGAAACGATAGAACACATGAGGAGCAGCCCTTGGGGCCCAGCTGCCTGCATTCAGATCCTGGCCCTACCGCGTACTAACAGGACAACCTCAGCTAAGTCCGTTAACCTCACTTTCCTCCTCTGTAAAACAGGTAGGATACTATTACCTACCTCACAAGCCAATAAAGAGTTTAGGGTAGTGCCTGCCATATAGAAAACACTCAACAACACTAGCCATTATTACTAGGATTACTGGAACCACTTGATTGCTACTTCTGCTGGAGCATTTTCTCCACTGTATTATATTCAGTTAGATTATCGCTCTTGTTCCCTCATGAGACTTTGCAAAGGAACCTGCTTGTGCTCGTTATTCACTCCCCTGCTCCTGCTACATAATGAGAAAAGTTTTAAATTTTTTTTAAAAAGGTGAAAAATTTAAAAAGCAAAAACCAAAGGCAAGAACCATAAGTCTTTTATTTTCCTGGCTTTCCTACTCTCATCCTTTTCCCTCCCTGATGTTATAATCTGGACTCTCTCCCTCTCCATCTAAGGCACAATAAACTACCAAACTAAAGGCATGAAAACTGATTGAACCCAGGTCTCCTGATGCTCCCAAGCACTCCACTAACAGAAGGGCAGGAGTTGGAGCGGCATGCTCCATGCAAGGGTGGGACAATCATGCTCCATTGATTCTATGGCTGTAAATACACACCACCTCCAGACCACTGTCTGACAGCCGACCCACTCATAACACGCAATGTGATCAGCCTAACATTACCCCGATATATGGTTAAAAGTAAACCGAAGTTTGCAGATGTTCTGGAAAAGTGAACATGCTTGCTTACTGTATATTGAAGTCACATCCTTCCGCAGAACCTCGACCTGGGTACTGGGCCAGTCGCAAGGCTAAAGTCTTGAGCCGTCTCCGGCATTCCAGAAAATCCTGGGTGTGGTAAAAGTCAGTGGAGGCCGAGAGGGGCAGTCCATCCCTCACCCTCACCACACAGGCAAAAAGGATCATAGACATGGTCTGCAGGGGAAGTCATGAGGACACCTGAGGAAAGCAAGGTCATCTTGTTACTGAGGGCAGATGATGGTGACAGAGATGTCCCTGCACCTGAAACGTCGTTCTGGTGGTTTCACCTTCACCCCCACTGGAACTGCAAATGTTGCATGTATTCCAACTTTCCTGGCCTCTACTGCTATGTTGCTCCCTATCTTCCTCCTTTGTTTTCCTTCCTGTCTCTTCCTTACCTGTAATCCTCCTTTTCCTTCTCTCTAACGAATCTCTCCCCTTCCAGAACGAAACCAATCAGGATGAGGGAGAAAGGAATAGAGAAGCAAGGAAGCTGTGCCAGAAAGGCTCAGGAGCAACAGCAAAGACAAGGGGTCGCCAGGACACAGGTAGCAAGATGGCCCCAAAGGGACAGGAAGCACCTGACCCTGAAGCCAGGGGGTCGGGGCGGGGGGGGGGGTCCAGTGCCCTGTGCATTTCAGGTCACCTGGGAAGGCAGGTGTTGAGCAGTTTCGTTGTCTTATCCTCACCTGCGGTGGAGGGATTCTGAGCATCCAACCTGAGTTGGTGGCAGGGAGAACAGAAGGCAAAAATGGAACTGAGAGAGTAGAGTATGTCCTCCTGAATTTCTGCAAATGTTTGATACCATGCCAGTCTTCAAAATGATGACTGAGTCCCTACAGATGGCTAAAGGAAGTCATTTAGCAAATTATATGACAGTGAGATCCTAAATATTTGGCCATGATATGTGGGCACTAGTAAGTAACAAAAGGAAACAGATTCTGAGCCCTCACGGTGCCCTTGGCAAATCAGAACAAGGTGCTTCTCAGGGTGGAAACAGCCTGGACCAGTTCCGCTGGCAGAGCCTGGCTGGGTTTAGCCCCATCCGTTAACTCTGCAGGTGCGGGCCCAGGGCATAACCTACACATGTAGGCCGTGGTAGACCCGACACCAGGGATTAGTGAGGTGGCCACTGCAGCTTTAATGGGTCTTTCCATGCACCCACACATCCTGTTTCACAGACTGGGTTTGTGAGGTCCTCTACTTGATAAGCTGTTAATAGGTACATACACTGGTGGACTTTTCTTTCAAAAGAATTCCAAAGATGTAACCTCATTTGACCTCTCATTTCCTATGAGCAAGAGGAAAGGGGAACCCCTATGATGTACACTTTTCTCTTCACCTCTGTGCCTTGATGCATTCTTTGGCCCATGTCGCTACTCCTCTGGTCTCCCCATATCCAAATCCACATCAAGGACTGTCTCCCATCCACCCTTTCTGTGAAACCTTCCCAGACTTGTCCAGCCGGAAGTACTTCTACCTCCTCTAAATTCTCAGAGAGCCTATCTCTCTGTTCTCTATTTTACTAATTTATCGTTCCTATTACCTAAGTGTAAGTTCTAAGAATAAAGACCATATCTAGAATGGATAAATGAATAATTATTCCCATTTTACCCATGAAGAGACTGCAGTGGTATAAGAACAAGAGAAGGCAAAAGAAAACTTAGTCTGCTAGCCAACAGATCCTACAAAGTCCATTTGTCCCATCTCCCCACACTTTCCATCGAGGAGTAAAAATGTGAAAAGCCCCAGGAAAAATACCTCCACACACAAAATTGCTAAGTTCCCAGCACTGCTGGCAGGGCCTGGCCAACTGCCTGAAGGCCTTGTGGGCTATACCCCAGCTGCTTGGCCCCTGCTGAGACCTCCAGCCCCCAAGAGGTCATCAGCGCTTGGGTGTATGGAGGCTTAATCTCATTACCTTCTTACACTTTCGTGAATGTTTGAAATATTCAATTTAGAAATAATTTTTTAAAGATTTACGGGCACAAAGCCCTGATAAAGACAGGGGAAGACCACAAGATCAATGTGAGACTAGGGCTTAGGGGCGAAACAAGAACCACAACTTGCTTGCTATCTTGAGAACAGTGTTATTTCGGTGAATGCAAGGTACAGCCGTTCTGCAATGCTTGTAGAGAAGTGTTTAAGAATACCTGTAATGAAGATGTTTCTGAGAACACTACTTGCTAAGAAAGAACAACAACTTCAACAAGAATGCTAGGCCAAGATTTAGACACTGAGTACTGCCCCCCCCCCCCCCCCCCAAAAAAAAGGAGAGAGAGAGAGAATGAATCAATGAGATACCAAGAGAGTCAGACAGGACAGAAACACCCCAAGGCAAAATAAGAAAGGTATTTTCTAGCGGGCTGAGTAAATTCTATGCTCTTCCAACTGTCAACTCCCAAATATCCTCTCTAGTGCTATTTTTATAGAACATCTACTACGTGCCAGGTATTGATTTAAACCAGTAAAAAGGAAAACAGTGACCTTTCCAAGTGATAGTAATCTAAGAACCAGTTCTACCACTCTCTAAAGGACCCAAACATCCCCTGCAGGCTCTTTACTTCACCCATTGATCCTTTTGGTGATAAAACCTGCTTCTCCTCAGACAACAGCATTCAAGTTAAATAAAAGCATTTGTCAGTTCTATCAAGTTCCTAGTATTGCAAACTAGTGAAACCCACATCCACTTAAGATACTTTAAAATTTGTATGATGCTTAAATGAAGGGGACACTGTGATATTAAGTGTTACCTGTGTTTGTGTACATGTATGAGTGTGTGAGTGTACAGGATGGCAGCTTCCTGAGGAGTGGAGGGACTTTACACACTGCTGTGGAAGTGTCTAAGAACAGAGACAACGGCATTTTTTTCCTCTGCGAAATGTACTTTGTATTCCACAAGATGAAAAAATGTTAATACAAATAGGGAGAGTCTCATCTGTGTCTTCACAGGGCCTGGTAAGAGTTTTGCATACTGTAGGGATCTGGTGTTTGCAAACTCAGATTATAAATGAGATGGTCTATACTTGAATAAGAGATTTGACTACTGCTCGAAAAAGGATGAACTGGGGACTTCTGCTTCTGAAAAGGTGGAGCTTAAGTACTTTTTCCTATTCCCACTAATAGTACTAAAAACCATGGACATTATATATAAAAGAGACATAAATAAACATCTGAAAGGTGGAGAAAAAGGCAGACTGGCTAGGGACTTTGGGAACTGAGGAATGTCAGAGCTGTGAGCTTGCTCAGTTTTCTTTTTGCCTCATATATCCTGGTCTTGGTGCTAGAGAAGCTGGCAACCCAAAAATGCCAATGAATGTAGACAAAAAAAGAAGAAGAAAAAAAGCCCCAACAATGAAAAAAAGGCCTTCTTTCTTCAGCCAAAGAAGCAGGAATGGTGCGTGCAGCCTAGCAAAACAGAAAAGTTTTAGACAAAAGCATTCCACCCCAGTCAAATACCACAGGAAAACCTGTAGCCATCATACACCCACAACAAAGGCTGAATTAAGAGCCCAGACTTCTACTCCTGCCTGGCAGTAATGAGGTGTCCCCCCAAACCCTCCATGCTGCTGGGGTGTCAGAGAAGACCAGGCAGAGATCTACAGGCAGCAAAGAGCCAGGCTCTCCCACTGTATCATTAAGGAGACAGAATTCCTATCTCTGCCCAGGACTAATGAGCAGCCCCTTGCCCTCAAGGAGCCAAAAAGAGGCCCAGTGGGGACACCTGAACTTTTACTCGCACTTGGCAGTAATGAGATAGCACTCCCACCCCCCTGCTAACACAAAGGCCAACTAAAACAGATCTAAATAAGATCCATAGTCTCGTAACATAATGCCTAAAACGTCCAGGTTTCAATCAAAATTCACTGGCCATACTAAGAACCAGGAAAATCTCAGCTTGAATAAGAAGAGACCATCAACTGGTGCTAAGACCAAGATGATAGACTTTAAAGTAACTATCATAAAAATGCTTCAATGAGCAATTATAAACACACCTGAAACAAATGAAAAATTAAAAGTCGCAGCAAAGAAATAGAAGATATAAAGAACCAAATGGAAATTTTAGAATTTAAAAAATACAATAACTGAAGTAAAAAATTCAATAGATGAGCTCAACAGCAAAATGGAGGGGACAGAAGAATGATTCAAATCAGTAAACATGAAGACAGAACATAAAAATTACTTAATTTGAACAATCTGAGAGAAATTAGATTGAAAAATATACAGAGCCTCAGGGACTGTGGGACTATAACAAATTATCTAACACACATGTGTCTGGAGCAGAGGAGAAAGAGGGCAGGACTGAAAAAGTATCTGAAGAAATGTCTGCAAACTTCCCAAATTTGACAGAAGACATAAGCCAACAGATTCAAAAAGCAGAATAAACCCCAGAAAGGATAAACCCAAAGAAATCCATGCCAACAAATATAACACTCAAATTTAATAAAACTAAAGACAGAAAAAATCTTGAAAGCAGCAAGAAATAACACAGAGTGGGGAAAAGCAATTCAAATGACAGCAAATTTCTCATAGAAACCATGGAGCACTTTCTCAAGTGCTAAAAGAACTGCCAAGCCAGAATTCTGTATTTTCAGCAAAAATATCCTTCAAGAATGAAAGGAAAATTAAAACATATTTAGATGAGGAACACTAAAAGAATTTGTTGCCAGCACACCTGCTCTAAGAAAATGGCTAAAGGAAGTTCTCCAAACAGAAAGGAAATAATAAAAGAAGGAATCTTGGGAAAAAAGAAAACACCACAGAAAGAATAAAAACATGGGAAAATACAAGAGACTATCCTCATAAGTTTTGTATATTATGTTTGATGACTGAAGCAATAACTACAACATTTCTGATGCTCTCAATGTATTTAGAGGAAATATTTAAGACAATTATAAATGGGGAGGGTAGAGAGATACAAAGGGAGGTAAAGTTTCTATGCTTCATTTGAAATGGTAAAATGCTGACTCCAGGAGACTATGATACGTCATAAACATGCACAAACGTAGATGTACATACATGCATATATAAGTATGCATATGTACACAGCTGTATACTAGAGCAACCACTGAAAAAGCTATACAAAGAGATACACTCAAAAACACTATACATAGGGGCGCCTGGGTGGCTCAGTCGTTAAGCGTCTGCCTTCGGCTCAGGTCATGATCCCAGGGTCCTGGGATCGAGCCCCACAGGGCTCCCTGCTCGGCGGGAAGCCTGCTTCTCCCTCTCCCACTCCCCCTGCTTGTGTTCCCTCTCTTGCTGTGTCTCTCTCTGTCAAATAAATAAATAAAATCTTTAAAAAAAAAACAAAACACTATACATAAATAAAAATGGAATTCTAAAAGAAATTTGAATTATTCACAGGGATGCAGGAAAAAAGAACACAGAATCAAAAAATAATAAACAGAAAACAAAAAATAAAAGAGCATACTTAAGTTCTAATATAGCAATAATTACATCAAAGGTAAATGGTCTAAATATACAATTAAAGACAGAAATGGACAGAGTGGATAAAAGACATGACCCAATTACTTACTTTCTGTAAGAAATTCACTCCAAATATAAAAATATAGGTAGACTGAAAGTAAATGAATAGAAAAAAATATACCATGCAAACATTAATCAAAAGAAAGAGTGGGGCACCTGGGTGGCTCAGTTCAGTTAAGCGTCTGACTCTTGATTTCAGCTCAGGCCATGATCTCAGGGTTTTGGGATCGAGGCCTGCATTGGGCTCTGTGCTCAGCAGGGAGTCTGCTTGAGGATTCTCTCTCCCTCTCCCTCTGCCCCTGCCCCTGCCCATGTTCTCTCTCTCTCTCTCAAATAATAAAAAAAGAATGAGTTATATTAATATCAGATAAAGCAGACTTCAAAGCAAAGAAAGTTCCAAAGATGGAGGACATTACATAACGATAAAAGAATAAATCTACCAAGAAGACAAAACTAAACGTATATGCATCAGAGATGTAAAATAGGTGAAGCAAATCTGATAAAGTGAAAGGAGAAATACACAAATCCACAATTACAGTTGAAAACTTCAACATTACTCTCTCAAAAATCTATAGAAAACCAGCAAAGATACAGAAGATCTCAACAACACTATCAACCAAAGTATGTAATCAACACTTACAGAACTCACCATCCAACAATAGAGTTCCCTTCAAGGACCCACAGAACATACAGCAAGATAGATGTGGGCCATAAAACAAACCTCAATAAATTTTTGTTTTTTTAATTTTTTAATATATTTTTTTATTATGTTATGTTAGTCACCATACAGTACATCATTAGTTTTTGATGTAGTGTTCCATGATTCATTGTTTGCGTATAACGCCCAGTGCTCCGTGCAATACGTGCCCTCCTTAATACCCATCAAAATGCATACAGAGTGTGATCTGGGACCACAGTGTAATCAGCCTAAAAAGTAATAATAGAGAGGTATTAAACACCTCCAAACACTTAAAAATTAAACAACACGTTTTTAAATAACCCATGAGTCAAAAAGGAAATCTCAAAGGAAATTTAAAAATACACTGAAATAAAAAGGAAAACATATCAAAATTTGTGGGACACGGCTAAAGTAGTGCTAAGAGGGAAATTTATAGCACCAAATGCTAATATTAGAAAAAATAATAAGGGAATACTATAAACAACTCTACATCCATAAATCTGACAATGTAGATGAGATAGTCAATTCCTCAAAAAGCACTAACTACCACAATTCACCCAATATGAAATAGATAATTTAAACAATCTTATAACCAAATTTCCTATTCAGAAAATTTCATTTGTAATTTTAAAACTCCTGAAATCTCCAAGCCCAGATGATTTCACTGGAGGATTCTACTGAACATGCAAAAAATTAAAAAAGAACTAACACCGGGCGCCTGGGTGGCTCAGTTGGTTAGGCGACTGCCTTCGGCTCAGGTCATGATCCTGGAGTCCCTGGATCAAGTCCTGCATCGGGCTCCCTGCTCAGCAGGGAGTCTGCTTCTCCCTCTGACCCTCCCGACCCTCCCCCCCCTCATGTGCTCTCTCTCTCAGTCTCTCTCTCTCAAATAAATAAATAAAATCTTTAAAAAAAAAAAAGGAATTAACACCAATTCTGCACAATCTCTTCCAAAAAATAAAAGAAGAGGAAGCAATTCCAAATTCTTTTTATGAAGCTAATATTACCCTGATGTTAAACCCAGAAAACTACAGACCAATAATCCTCATGACCTTGTATGTGAAAATCCTTAACAAAATATTAGCATCCAGAATTCAGCAATATAATAAAGAGAATTAGACACCATAACCAAGTGAGATTTATTCCAAGGATGCAAAGCTGGCTTAATATAGTAAAATCAATCACTATAATCCATTATATTAACAGGCTAAAAAGAAATCACACAATGATATCCATTAATACAGAAAGAGCATCTGACAAGATTCAACACCCCTTCATGATAAAACCTTCAGCAAAATAGGAATAGAGGTGAACTTCCTCAACTAGGTGAAGAACATCTACAAAAAGCCTACAGCTAACATCATACTTAATAAAGACTGAATGCTTTCCCTCTAAAATCAGGAACGATGATGTCCATGCTCACAGCTACTATTAAACACATTACTGGAAATTCTACCCAGTGCAGTAAGGCAAGAAACAGAAATAAGCGGCACACAGATACAAAAGGAAGAAACAAAACTACTCCTATTTGCGGATGACATAACAATCTACATGAAAAATCCCGAGGAGCCTACCAAAACACCTCCTAGAACTAATGAGTTCAAAAAGGTTGCAAGACATAAAATCAACATACAAAAATCAACTGTATTTCTATAAACTAGCAAGAACACATAGAAACCAAAATTAAAAATCAAATACGATTTACAATCACACCAAAAAAAATCTCAATGAAGCTATAATTTTTAAAATAAAATACTTAGGTACAAATCTACAGGACTTCTATGCTGAAAACTACAAAACACTGCTGAAAGAAATCAAAGAAGTCTTAAATAAATGAGGAAATATACCATGATCATGGAATGGATGACTCAACATAATAAAGATGTTAGTTCTGCCCCAAATTGATACACAGGTTTAATGCACTTCCTATAAAAATATCAGAATGACAGTTTATAAAGATAGATAAAACTATTCTAAAATTTATGTGGGAAGGGGCGCCTGGGTGGCTCAGTCGTTGAGCGTCTGCCTTTGGCTCAGGTCATGATCCCAGGGTCCTGGGATCGAGCCCGGCATCAGTCTCCCTGCTCGGTGGGGAGCCTGCTTCTCCCTCTCCCCCTGCTCATGCTCTCTCTCTCTCTTTCTGTATCTGTGTCTCAAATGAATGAAATCTTTAAAAAAAAAAAAAAATATGTGTGGGAAGGCAAAGAAACTTAAATAGCTAAAACAACTTTGAAAAAGAATAAAGTGGAAGGAACCATGCTATCCTATTTCAAGACTTATTCTATAGCTACACTAGTCAAGATTGTGTGCTATTGGCAGAGGAATAGACACAAAGATCAAGAGAACAAAATAGAGAACACAGAAATAGACCTACAGAAGTACAGCCAAATGGTTTTTGACAATGGTGCAAAAGCAATTCAATGGAGGGAGGATAGTTTTTTCAATAGTTGGTGCTGAAGCAATGGATATCTACAGGGGAAAAAAAATCCCTGACCTAAACCTCACACCTTACATAAAAATCAACTCAAAATGTGTCATAAATGTAAATCTAAAAAGTAAGACTATAAAAATGGAAGAAAATATACGAGGAAATCTTCAGGACTTGACGAAGAGTTCTTAGACATGATACCAAAAGCATAATCCACAAAAGAAAAATCAGTAAATTGGAGTTCGTCAAAATTAAAAATATTCAATCTGCAAAACCTCATGTGAAAAGGATGAAAGGACAATTCAGAGACTGGGAGAAAATATTTTATAAACGACATATCATTGGTTTATAAATGGGCAAAGTACATGAACAGACATTTCACCAAAAAGAATACATGGATGGCAAATAAGCACATGAAAAGATGTTCAGCATCACTAGCAATCAAGGGAAAAGTAACTTAAGATCACAATGAGACAATACTACATACCTATGAGAACAGCTAAAAGTTTTTAAAGTGAAAATATCAAATGCTGGAAAGGTGTGCATAGAAACCGGCTCTCTCATACTTTACTGGTAAGACTATAAAATGGTAAAGTCACTCGGGAAAGTAGTTTGGCAGTGTCTTTATAAAACTAAACATGCAATTAACGTATGATCTATCAATCACACTCCTGGGCATTTATCTCAGAAATGAAAATTTATGTCCACACAAAAACTGTGTACAATTGTTCTTAACAGCTTTATTTATAACAGCCAAGAACTGGAAACAACCAAATATCCTACAAATAGTGAATGGTTAAAAAAAAATAACAGTACATTCATATCATGGAATACTACTCAGTAGTAAAAAGAAAGGAACTATTGAAACTCAAAACAACTGGGATGGATCTCAAAAGCACTGTGTTGAAGGAAAAAAACCCAATCTCAAAAGGTCACGTACCATAGGAATCCTTTTATGTAACATTCTCAAAATGACAAAATTAGAGATGGAGAAATGATTAGTGGTTGCCAAGAGTTAGGGATGGTGGGGAGGAGGGGAATGGGTATGACTAGAAAGGAGAACAAGAGGAAGATCTTTGTGGTGATGCAACAATTTTGTATCTTGACTGTGATGGTGGTTATAGGAACCTACACTGTGGTAAAATGGCATGGAACTATATACACTTTATATCGATGTTAATTTCCTAGATTTGACATTGTACTATATTTACTATGTAAGATGTAACCAATGGGGGAAACTAGGTAAAGGGTATATGGGACCTCTCTATACTATCTTGGCAACTTCTTATAATTACTTTTAAATAAAATTTGAAAAAAAAGGATTAACTTAAAGTGTTTATACCACTTACTTAAATGATGCTCCTACCTGCTTTTTATGTTTGTGTCACTTTTAAATATCTCTATAAGTAGATCGATAATCTCTTCTGCTAATTAACTGTAGTTTCTTTTTTTTTTTTTTTTAAGATTTTATTCATTTATTTGACACAGAGAGACATAGGGAGAGAGGGAACACAAGCAGGGGGAGCGGGAGAGGGAGAAGCAGGCTTCCCGTCGAGCAGGGAGCCCGATGCGGGGCTTGATCCCAGGACCCTGGGATCATGACCTGAGCCGAAGGCAGACACCCAACGACTGAGCCACCCAGGCACCCCTAATTAACTGTAGTTTCAATGATTTGTGCTTGAATGTTGAAAAACATGTTTTATAGTGAGCAGCTCCATAACTACATGACATTTCCAAACTGGAAGGTGCTCTAATCTCAGAACTAATTAAAATAAAAGCTGTTTGCAGATAACTAGTATTCAGTTTAAAAAACAAGAAGTAGTGGTATAAATCTGGAAAATCATGCCACAATTAGAGAAAAAAATATTATCAATTATACAAGGACAAAAGCACCCTCAGAGTACCCACACAGAGACCCTAGTCTGTCTTCCAGGTCTTCCCAGCTCCTTCTACAGGCCAGTAGGCCTCATAACCTGACACCATGCCTGGCACACATGAAGAAGGCCTCAGTAAAAACTCTTAAGCAGGGCGCCTGGGTGGCTCAGTTGGTTAAGCGACTGCCTTCGGCTCAGGTCATGATCCTGGAGTCCCTGGATCGAGTCCCGCATCGGGCTCCCCGCTCGGCAGGGAGTCTGCTTCTCCCTCTGACCCTCCCCCCTCTCATGTGCTCTCTCTCATTCTCTCTCTCTCAAATAAATAAATAAAATCTTTAAAAAAAAAAAAAAACTCTTAAGCAAATGAATGAATGACCTAAGAGCTGCCTTATTTTTGCCCACTGAGACAAGAAATGCGGTTTTGCAGATCTTGCCATATTCTGATCTATATTTTGAGCACCGTTCCACAATACATTTCTAGGTATATATAATATATATATAGGTAATATATAAATTTTTATATAAATATTTATATAAATAGAATTTTTTTAAAGTAGAAACTGAATTAGTAATCAAATATATAGCACCCAAGTTACTATTAGGCTTTATAAAAATTATATCTTAATCTACCTCCCCCATTTCCTAAATCCTCTTCTCAGCATCTATTTATAAACTGCTCATGTCATAGATTATCCCTATTCTACCAGCAAAGACTTTGTGCCTACCTGGAGGCCACCCTTGTTCCCACTGGTTTTTTTCCTCCCCCCTTACACTTAGCCCTCTCCCAAATCCCTACCACATATACTCCTCCCCCTCCTCCCTCCAAAAGAGAGAGAGAGAAAGAAAACATGAGAGAAAAACAGCATTAAATGACCAGGCCATGACCAGGCCTTGCAAAAGAGTAACATAAACAAGCAAAACAAGTTTCATTTGGCACTCAAATATTCAAGAAAGTCTTCACCATAAGGCATATTATCCACTCCTCGAATATACAATACAGAAAACAATATTGAGTTATGTCACCCTTACTGAATTAATCTTCAGCCACAAGACTTGATAACTGGTTACCCAATTTGTAGATCACTCAGGCTCCTTTGTTCCATGTTGACTGGGGTAGTGTTTGTGGGGGTGGGGGTAAGAGGTCAACTCTTTGATAGGAGTTAAGAGGAGTACGGGACTGAACTTGATAGCAGCTAATATTACATGCGAGGCACTGTGATAGGAACTTTTAAACTGATAATGTTATTTAATGCTCATAACTATCTACAAGGTAGACATAATCTACACTGGACAGGTGGGAAAACTGTAGCTCCAAAGACATAAGTGATAGAACAGGATTCAAACCCAAACTTCCCTTACTCAAAATATTCAAAAGCCTATGTAACCTTTTCACTTTATTCTGCCTCTCTAAATCCAATCTTTGGGATTACAGCTATTCTCTTTCTCCTAGAGCATTACTACTCAACTAGTCAGAGACCTGTTAATAGAAGGAACAGAGGCCTAGGGTTACACTTGTTACAATTGCTCCTTACTCATTGTGTTACTTGGATTAAGTCAGTCTTCCTCTGGGACCATCAATCACCTTTTGGATGCAGCTGGTTTCTGAGGCTCCTTCTAAGAATAAAACTTTCTGACTCCAAGATGTCTTCTGTGTTGTAAACATTAACGCTTAGAGCTATAACAATCATTGTTAAAATGTATTGTCTAAAATGTATTTTCAAGAGCAAACGCTATGATATCAATTTAATTATATTTACCAATATTAATACATTTCCAATTATTTACATTTTAATTTTACTAAAATTACCCTTATCAGGATGAACTCTTTTGTAAAATTTAATTAAGATTATCTTACCCATCAGTCTGAGCTTTTTGTTGTTGTTGTTGTTCTGACCATGTAACAAATTTTACCGATTACTTTTCGCCACTGAGAATATTCTTTTGTGGCTCTGATTTCTAAAAACCTAATTTTCCCCGGAGTGCTTTTATCCTTCTGGCTCTGGAGGTCTAGATGTAAGCCTATCATGGACACAAATGTCCACCACCTCCTTCACCTGATGTTCGGAAAAGCTGGTCCAATGCACCCAGTATTGGGTAAACCAAGTCCTATAATTTCGGCATGCTAAGGAAAGTTTGCTACTAAAATTAAACAGTACTCTGACAGGGGCTTCGTGGATAATCAAGGAAAAGATCGCCCCCGCTCTCATTTGGACACACCCCTTCTCCTCCCACTGAGAACAGCGCTCGACGCGCATCTGTCAGCTTAGGGTTCCTGCAGGCGCGCACCTCGGTTATCCTCGAGTCTGGAGAGCAGCCGGGGGAAGAAAGGGGGACAGATGACTCCAGGAAGCCCCACGAAACCGGGTGGGGCTAAGCCCGGCCTGAGGGCGGGGCGGGCCCGGGGCCGCCTCCATCTCCTGGCCCGCCCTGCGCCACACCCGACCCCGCCTGCTTTCGGCTAACGGGCCGCGGCGCCCGCCTCCGCCCGCGAGCCCTCACCTCGCCCCGACGGCGGCCTCCGGGAGTCGGCACCCGCCCGTCGCGCCGCCTCGCCACCGTACCACCCGCCGCCTCCTCTGCAACCTCGGCCCACCGGGCGGACCCGGCCCAGGTCACTGGCGGCCCAGGCGCAGGTAGGCGATGATACGCATGCGCAAGCGTTGAAGTCCCCATTCGCTGCTGCTAAGCAACACCCGCACCCGAACCGACCAATCCTGGAGCGCTTTCCCCACCCGGTCCCGGAGGAGTCCTGAATGAGCGGGTTCTTAAAGCGCTGCGACCCAAATGCAAAGGGGGTGTGGCAGGGGCGCGCGCGCCTCCCAACTTTCTTCCCATCTCCTGGCTCTCACCCGCGTGGGTTTGATGTCCAAGCCTTTAATTCCCACGTCCGGAAGTGCCAGGAGACTTCTCGGTCTTAGCTCGATTCCTGCCGGGGTAGAGTACACAACTGACGTGCGGAGGCAGGGAGGTTCTGCGTAACTGCGCGACACGCCCCAGCTGTGGGTTCCGCTGTCTGCGCCGCTGGGCGGGAAGCTCGAGATAGGCAAACCAAAGAGCACAGCCTCCTGCCACCCTGGATGTGGTGCTAAAGTCCGACTCCGGAGGGACACACCCCAGTCTGGGGATGGAGGCACTCACAGTTATCACAGATGGATGGCCCAATGCAGGGAAGCAGAATTCGTCTATTTTTCGTCCAACAAATTGTGAGCACCTGCTGTGTGCCAGACACTATGCCAGGCACTGGGGACACAACGAGGAGCTCCTGACACTAAAAACTATGTTAAGAGAGGGCAGAGTGAGAGCACCCATCATCAAACAATTAAACAGTTACACATGTGTTCAAATACAAACTGAGATATGTGCTCTTCCGAGAGGAACAAGGTTTTTCAGAAAAGTTACAGGAGCTTATGGTCTGAACTTGGGAGTCCGAGGAGGCTTTCTTGAGAATGGGACACCAGCTGACTAGTAACTAACTAGGCAAAGGGGTAAAGAAGAGTGTTTCAAACAGAGGGTAGAGTATGTATAAAGAACAGGAAGGCAGTAGGTCTCCTTGGAGGGATGAAAAGAAACAGGGTAGTACATGAGAAGCTAGTGTTTAACAGGCACAGAATTTCAGTTGGGGAAGATGAGAAAGTTCTGAAAACTGAATGGTAGGGATGGCTGCACAACAATGTAAAATTTTAAATGTCGCAGAAGTGTACATTTAAAAATGGTTAAAATGGGAGCGTCTGGGTGGCTCAGTCAGTTAAGCATCTGCTTTCAGCTCAGGTCATGATCCCAGGGTCCTGGAAAGGATACCAGGGTCGGACTCCCTGCCCAGCAGGGAGTCTGCTTCTCCCTCTTCCCCTCCCTCCCATTCGTGCTCTCCCTCCCTCACTCTCTCTCAAATAAATAAAATCTTTAAAAAAATAAAAATAAAATCTTTAAGAAATAAAATTAAAATGGTTAAAATGGTAAATGTTATGTTATATATATGTTACCACCCAAAAAAAAAAAAAAAGGCATGAAAGAAAAAAACTCAAGAGTTTAGAGAGTAAGGAATAGGGTGAGAGCCACTGGAGAGAAGAGCTAAGACCTGTAGCTAAGACATGTAGGATCCTGTAGGCCACGGTAGAAAGTTTAGGACAATGGCAAACTGATCAAACTTGCATTTTGTAAAATCACTTTGGCTGCTGTAGTTAAGATCAAAATGAAGAAGGCTCATGGAAGCTCTGACAGGACCAGCTGGGAAGCCAATGAGGCCATCTGGGCATAAGAGGATAATGCTAGAGCGTGGGCTTGGACTGGAGCCATGGTGAGGAGGAAGAGAACTGGGCAGTCTTCAGAGACTCACAGGAGCAAAATCAACAAGACTTGGTGATGATTTGGATGTGAAGGGGCGACAAAGGAGCTTCAAGGGTAATGCCACTCTTCAGCCTTGAGTGAATGGGTAGCTAGTGGAGGGATTCATAGATATAAAGAACACTGGAAGAGGATCTGATTTTGGAAAGAAGAATGATCACTAGTTCCATCTTAGACAAACTGAATTAGAGGCACCTTTGAGATTTCTGGTTGGGATGTCAATGTAGGCAGTTGAATATATAATGTATACATGAATATACATTGCATGTACCGGTCTGGGCTGGACATAGACTTTTGAAAGTCATTACCACATGGGTGGAAATTGAAGCAAGCTTTACATAGCCAGAGAAAAATTGCAAAATGAAAACAGAAGAGACTTATGACAGAGTCCAAGACGACCTCCAGGGATCCCCGCCTCCTGGTATTCACACCCTTGTGTAGTCCCCTCCCACACTAAGTCAGGGTTGGCCTGTGTGATGAATGATCATGAAGCTAGGTCATAAAAGGCACAAAGGATAAAATCAATGGGATTTGATTGATAAAGGAGATTGAAACCCCTTCACTGTATGGGCCAGGAAAGAGGCTAGGATTCCCTTCTCAAAGTGCATTCACAAGTGAATGAAGACAGGTTCTTCTCACAAGTCATGAAAGCAAGGCTCTGGCTTGGATGGGGAAGGAAAAATTGGCACCAGACCCACAAAAACCCAGAGCTTTTGAATGTGGAGCCTCAGGATCTCAGAACCTGCAATGTGAGTGCTTTATAATAGGGCTTGGTGCCTCTGACTGGTGCAGCTAGAGTGGCTCAGGCACCACAGTGGATTGGGCTAGAGATGGTGAGATGTGATGTCTGAAGTACTAGCCCTCCTCTCTAATCACTGGCCATTCTGACTCCAGAGGGTTTCTCTTCCAGGCTTCTTCATCCCTCTACTTCCAAGGTCACACCCTGGACTACTGTATCACCGCAGAAGAGCTCCAAGTCCGAAGTTGTAAATGCAGACACCTGATCTCTGACTGCTCCTGGGCTGTTCTCAGAAGTCTGCCCATTGTTCTCTGGCCTGCAGAAACCTCCAGTCCACTTGGCCTTTTACTTTGTTCTATGTATCACCTCTCTCCAATCTTTATTTCCTTCCCCATCAGCTGGAAGTCCAAGGTCTATCACTTCCATCACCTTCTTCCCAATATGCTTACCTCCATTGTGTGGTTATTCTTCTGTCACATCTGCCTGGCAGCGCTCCAACTCTGGGGAAAAAAAAAAAATCCAATCTTCTGGCTTCTCTAAATCTGTTCCTGAGCTATAAGTCTTGCTGGAAAAAAATCTCAAAACGACACAGGTCAGTGCTATGTATGTACATTGCCCGCCTCCACCAGGTCCTCAACACTGTCCAGCAGTCCTATGTTTGCCTCTCTCCAGTTCTCCCTAACACCAACCTAAAAATTTCCCTCATGCTCCCCAGATCTTCCACTCTTCAACATCCCCCTCGCTCTCCCACGTGCCTCCTTCACTGAGGAAAGAGCAACCATTAAAGTGATAGCCTTCAGCTCCCACCAACTTCTGTCCCTCCAACTACCACCTTCGTTCCCTTTCCCCGTTTACAGCCAAACTTCTTGGGGAAAGTGGCCTGCTCTAAAGGTTCCGTTTGCTTCAACTTTCCTGTATTTCACTGTCCCTGGCAATTCTCACTGCTGCCTCGACACATCACTGAAATTTCCTTCATTAAGGACATCAAAGATCTATTCTCTACCTAGATTGACCTTTCAACAGCCTTTGTATCCGCTGTACTATCTTGCTTTCTCTTATTTCTTATATGACTGCCCCCCTCTCCTGGATTTCCTCTTATATCTCTAGTCTCCCCACCCCCCATTCTCCTTTGTACTTTCTTTTTCTTGGCCATGAGAGAAACCAACTCACTCTCCTTGGGCAGCCTTATCCACTGCGAGGTTCCAGTCAGTTTCCACAAGAGGTGCTTCTCAAAGCTTAGATTACCAACCCAGCCCTTGACCCTGAGCTCCAGACCCAAGTAGCCACAAACTTCAACATGTCCGTTTGACATCACCTTGCATGCACATGTCCACGGCTGACTTTATCATTCTCACTTCCAGTCAGTTTCTCCTTCACTATTCCCTGTCTCCATAAATGGCATCACCAGTCTCTCAGCTGCCTAAGCCAGGACACCAGAAGTCATCCCTAATTACTCCTCTCCCCCCGCTGCCGCCCCTTAATTCACTAAGGCCCGCCAAGTCTATTCCTAATGTCTTTCAAATGCACAGATTTCTTTTTTCACTGCTCTCACCATTTCTGGCCAGCATACCTGCAGCAAGTAGCCCTCTCCATGTTTTTTTTTCTTCTTCTTCTTGTCTGCCTGCCCTACCTTTCACTATATTATAGCCAGGAAAACTCTAAAATGCATCTCTGACTTCATTTCTCTTTTGCCTAAAACCATCTATGGCTCTGATTTTTCCTAGGGGAGAGTCCAGGCTCTGGATACCTGTCACCTGGGTAACTTCCTCTTCATACTGAAACATCTACTCTCCTGGAGGGTTTTCTCTGTATGCTGGACCAGGTTGGTCCACTGTGCCTCAGCTTAACACCATCTCTGTTACTGTCATTACCATTTGTCTAAACAACAATAGAGCTGCATAGGACAAAGCAAGGCCTGCACTCTGCTCCTGATGGTTCCTTCTCTGCCCACTCTGTTTTCTGCAGAACCTCTGGGGACTTTGACTGGGGAGGGATCCCAGTGTGTGGTTAATAGTACAGGCTGGGAACCAGGAAGCCCTAAAGGTATGTTGCCCCACTTTCCTCACTGGGTTTATCCCTCTGCGAAATGGGATGAAAGCTGCCTCCTCTCAGGGTTGAATAAGGGGACTGTGGAGGGAGAGCCCAGCAAAAGCAGATGAGCCTGCTCAGGGAAATGAAGCTCTATGAGGCAGAATTGCCCCAGACCCCTTTTGAGTAAAGGCTTCCAAGATCTTCCTCCTAAATGATGCGGCTACTGCTCACTCTGTGTTGCAGGGAAAACCAGTCTTGTCCCCATGTCCACAGTGGATGGGCTGAACAAGAGAGAAGACAACCACTTCTGAGTTTCAGGGTTGCCAGCAGCATATGTGGTCCAGGCGGGTGGGCCCAGCTTCCTTCTTTTATCGTGCACCAAACCACCTCTGCAGTATGGTGCATGGGCAGTATGGGGTAGTAGTTAAGAACAAGGGTTCTAAAGCCATACTGCCGGGGCGCTTGGGTGGCTCAGTCGTTGAGCGTCTGCCTTCGGCTCAGGTCATGATCCCAGGGTCCTGGGATCGAGCCCCACATCGGGCTCCCTGCTCCGCGGGAAGCCTGCTTCTCCCACTCCCACTCCCCCTGCTTGTGTTCCTGTTCTCGCTATCTCTCTGTCAAATAAATAAATAAAATCTAAAATAAAAAAATAAAGTCATACTGCCTGTGGACAGATACCCACTTTGCCCTTGGTAGCTGTGAGATCTTAGGCAGGTGACTTCACCTGTAAAATGGAGAAAATAATAGTGTTTTTTAGGGTTGTAAGCCTAATAAGCATTATTACCACCCAAAGGAAAAATAGGCATATGTGCGAATTTCTCCCTCAGCCAAGAGTGAAGCAAACACCAGTGTTTTCCTAGGCCCTGCAGGGTTTGGCTTGGCTGAAGGCAAAGGCTAGGGTTCACGCTCCAGACGCAGATCTGGATGCACCAGAGTGATGTCGAAAGAGGGAGGAGTGGACTTGGAGCCAGAGATCTGGGTTCCAGCCACGATTTCCGTGTGACCCTGGGCAAGGTACTCCCACAAACTGACAGGACACGGTGCCTAAGAGGCGAGGAGCCGGCCCCCGCCCCCGCCCCCCGAGGCTAGCCTCCAGACTGCGCAAATGCAAAGGAGGGGCAAACAGCCGAGGGGCGGGCCCGAGGCCGGCGCGCTGAGCTTCGCTCTTGCGCGCCCAATCACAAATGACGTTCCGCCTGTTCCCCGTCAACGGGAGGACCCAATCAACGTCGAGAGCATAGGCCCCACCTATCGAGGTCCCTGCTGCGGCCGTAGTGCGTCCGGACCTGCTGGTTGGCTCCGGTCTAGAGGCGCGGGGGTCCGCAGGCCCTGAGGCCAGGGTCCAACCTGGCTTTCCGGGATGTCGGTGGCCTTCGTACCGGACTGGCTGAAAGGCAAGGCGGAAGTCAATCAGGAGACGATCCAGCGGGTGAGCGCTAACTCGGGCCGAGAGACGTTCCTTAGTTGAGATCCCAAGGGCTGCGGGTGCGGGAAGCTTCCTGGAATGAGCGGCATCCCAGCTGAGGCTTGTGGTGTGCGTAGGGGCATGGCTTACAAGGGTATGGAGTGAGATGGGAACAAAGTTGTCAAAGGCACCGGGGCAGGACAGCCCGGCATTGGAGAGAGTTGGTGGTCAGTGTTCCCGGCCGTCCGGATAACGCGCTGCACTGACCCTTTCTTTGGTCTTTCAGCTCTTGGAGGAGAATGACCAGCTCATCCGCTGTATCGTGGAGTATCAGAACAAAGGCCGGGCGAATGAGTGCGTCCAGTAAGTACCCGCTCCACCCCCCGACTTCTGAGTGTAGGGTGAAACCATTGTGGTGATACAGCAGCTGTCCTGAACTAGGAGTCTTGGATAATTGATCGCCGATGATTCTCAGAGGTTGCTTACCTGCCCAGGACTACACAGACAGCACATTGTGAAGCCTGGAGTCAGACGTGGCACCCTCTTCAAAATTTGAATAATGCTCATTGCAGACCTCCTTCACGTAGACAGGTCAGCTGATGACAACAGGGATGGGGAAGGGAGCACATGAAAAACTAGTCTCAGGAGATGTGAGCTCTGGCCCCTTTCTCCTCATGGATCCCCAGCTTATCCTTTTTCTGAGGGGCGTTAGACCATTTGACTGCTAAGTTCCTTTTTTTTTTTTTTTTTTAAGTAGGCTCCACGCCCAGCATGGAGCCCAACGCGGGTCTTGAATTCACCACCCTAAGATCAAGACCTGAGCTGAGCGCTCCGCCCCCTTCATTTTCTAACTTGCAGTCAGTCTGTAATGCACGCAGGGAGGGACCAATAAGACTTACAAGTTAGGCCAAAGGCAACTTCTGCACAGTAATTGAATGTGCTTTCTAGCTATATACCAAAATTAAAGAAAATAGTCTCTTTTTTTTTTTTAAGAGAATACTAAATTGTTTATTGATTACACATGATAATGGATGATACACAAGCTTTAATCCCATCTATAATTTTATATGATACCATAATTCAATTTAGATATATTGCATAGGATGTGCCAACAATCATATTAATAACCAAATAAACTCCAGGACTTTGCTTGGGTGACCCTTTTAATGGTGAACTCCAGGTCACAACACATTAACTGTCAGTTCAACTACACCAAGGTTTGTGGAGACAATGGCTTCTGTGCCCAAGCAGGTTGCAAATCAATTTCGAATGGAACCTGGCATCACCCTGAAGGAATTCTAACTTCACACTGTTGGGGTAGTATACCAAGATGGCTTCAGAGTAGACTAACTTTACACAGCACATTTAAAAAAAGACACATTTATTTGGTGTCACAATCAGACTATTACATTTAGCAATCAACAGCATGGGTGCAAAAAAAAAAAAAAATCTACATTAAAACCCTTTGTTGGAATGCTTTACACTTTCCATAGAACAGAAACTAAAATAACCTGTTATACAATTAGTCACAAATACAGTTCTCGAGTTTTTTGCCCATACACATGAGTATTGTCTAAAACATGTCTTCTTTGTAGCAGCTAGGCCCTGCCCCCACTGTGCTTGGCTGAGTTCACAAATCTTTTGTAACCTGTAGCTTCCCTGTCACTTCTCTGACTCTCCTCTCCTGCTAAGCTTTGTTTCCTGGCAGTAATTAAAACCTTCTGCCACTGCCCTAGCTACTGCTGCTGCTGGAACAACCATAGCCACCTTGGTTTCGTGGTTTGGCAAAGTATTGGCCTCCACCACCACAGGGGCCAGAGCTTCTGCCTCCAAAATTTCCTCCTTTCATGGGTCCAAAATTTGAGGATTGATTGTTGTAATTGCCAAAATCATTACAGCTTCCGCCACCTCCAAAGTTGCTTCCATCATTACCAAATCCGTTATAGCCATCCCCACTGCCACCATATCCACCACCACCTCGACTGCCACCAAAGCCACCTCGACCACTGAAGTTCCCTTCATGACCAAAGTTGTCATTCCCACCAAAACCACCACCAAGGTTTCCAGAACCACTTTGACTTCTTTGGCTGGATGAAGCACTAGCCATCTCTTGCTTAGATAGGGCTTTCCTTACTTCACAGTTGTGGCCATTCACAGTATGGTATTTTTGAATGACCATCTTGTCTACAGAGTAATGGTCATCAAATGTTACAAAAGCAAAACCTCTTTTTGCCACTGCCTCAGTCAGTCATCTCGATCACTTCAATTTTCCCATACTGTTCAAAATAATCTCTTAGATGATGTTCTTCAGTGTCTTCTTTAATGCCACCGACAAAAATCTTTTTCACAGTTAAGTGGGCACCAGGTCTTTTGAGAATCTTCTCTTGAGACAGCCCTCTTTGGTTCCACAACTCTTCCATTCACCTTGTGTGGCCTTGCATTCATGGCTGCGTCCACCTCCTCCACAGTGGCATATGTGACAAACCCAGAGCCTCTGGAGCGCTTGGTGTTTGGATCTCTCATTACCACACAGTCCGTAAGTGTTCCCCATTGCTCATAATGGCTCCTCAGACTCTCATCGGTTGTTTCAAAGCTCAAACCTCTGATGAAGAGCTTCTGCAGCTGTTCAGGCTCTTTGGGAGACTCTGACTTAGACATGACGGCGGTGGGAGGGGAGACTTTAACGATGCTTACTCGGCAGTGTCCACGGGCAGAAAGGAGTGATCTAACGAACGTATCTTGAAAATGGTCTCTTTTCTAAATGTAGTCCAGGAATTATCCTCCATTTATTATAGAAAAATACATTATTTCATTCTTACTGAAGACATCTTTAAGAAAACCATCCTTTTCCCATCTCCCAAAAAAAATCACCTATAGTTCCTCACTGAACAGGTCAATGAAATAGTAGAGATATCCATCTTTGGGTAAGTCTTTACATTTGGTTCTGGCATCTGGTAATTTGCTTTTTTGCAGTTCATAGTAAACTCTCATTTTTCTATATGGAAAACAGTTGCAAAACATTCCTTTTGGTGTAGTGATTCTCAACCTATGGGTAAGAAAGTTACCAAAATTTCCGGTGGGCTTCCTGCCCACCCCCCCCAGTCTGATTTGTCTTCCTCGGTAGAGAATTTTACCCCCTGATTGAGAATCACTACTCTCGTAAGCTCATATTGATACCATAGAAGTGCCTTGTTCCTTCTTTAACTTTGTTCCACAAATATTTTATAACTACTACTGAGTACCAGACACTGTTTCAGCTACTGGGGAATCAGTACCAAAACCAGCTCTGCTTTTTATCAAATCAGGTACCAGCTCTGCTTTTATGGACTTTACATCCTAGAGTCTAGAATCTAGAGGGAGGAAATCATACAATTAGGCACATACTAATAAGTGCTCTGAGTAAGAATAAAGCAGGCTAATTGGCAGGAAGGGGTGCTGTTTTACACAGGGTATCTCTGGTGGGACATCTACTCAGATGTCCTCACCAGAGGTGAGGGAGCCAGCTACATAAATATATAAGGCAGAGACAGCATCAGGTGGAAGAACCCCCTAGGCTAGAGCACACTGGTTATCTTCAAGTCACAGCAAAGGGGACACTGCAGCCAGAACTCAGAGAGTGAAGGGAAAGTGGTAGGAGCTGAGGTCAGAGAGATAACTAGAGGCCCAAATCATGTAGAGCTTTGTAGGCCGCCAGAAGGGCTAGAAGGGTTCAGCTTTACTCAGAATGAGAGGGGAGCCCTTGGAGGGTTTTAATCAGAGGTATGGCAAGTCTTGACTTAAACTGTACAATAATCACTTGGGTTGCTATGTGGGGAATAGAGTAGGAGTGCAAAGGTAAAGCAGGGAGACCAGTTAGGAGACTGGCCCAATACAACAGTGTACACAAGGATAGTGGCTTGACCCAGAGAGGTAGCTATGAAAGTGGTAAGTGAGAACAGATAGATTCTAGATATATTTTCATTGGTGTTAATCAAGGAGGTTGATGATGTTGAATCATCCAATCAATAGATGAGCCATTCCAGTAGAGTGGGTAAATTCCTTCCCAGTCTTTTGTTCATGTTCAGCAAAACAAAGCCTCTAATTTTTGCCTCTTTTTCACCCATAGGTACCAGCATGTGTTACACAGAAATCTCATTTATTTGGCTACCATCGCAGATGCCAACCCAACCAGTGCTTCAAAAGCAATGGAATAATCTTTCAGTTTGTCATGAGGAGTAATTGAGTGTAATCCATGTCCTATGAAGTAAAGACAGGATCTTTACCAACTCAACTGCTTAAAACATGGATGAACCCTTGTGGCTCTTTTAAAAATGTGAAAATGTGAAGAAAGCTACTAAATGAACTATATTCTCAGTGTAAATATTTATTTTAATAATTAAGCAGATTAAGTTGACTCCAGATGTTCTCTTTTCTGAAATGGGCATGTTTGGATTATAGAGATATCATGGGCATCTTCAATTCTACCTTTTCAGTTTCAACATGAAGATGAAACTGATTAGGTGGTGGGCAATCAATAGCAATTGGCGAGCCTCCTAACTGAGGCGCTGCCAAATGGACGTGTAACTGTGTGCTCCCCCCCTACCAGTTGTAGTCATGGACCTAACCATTGTTTTCAGGTTGCTTTGAAATAAAGCTTGCCTTTCCACAGAACACTCATATTGAGGTATAGAGATTTTCATAAGATAAGTGTTCCATTTGGTCTTCCGGAAAAACTGTAAGGACTTAAAAATATATGTAACAACACCATTATCATTGTTAACAAAATCAGTAGTAATTCTTAATTATTACTTAATGTCATCTACTAATATCTTTTCAAATACTTTTGTAAAATACCTTCTTCCTCCTGTCTTGTTAAGGTTCTTGGCTGGGGCTCTATACCAAAAGACAGATTAACAAAAGAAAGTTTTATGTGACATGGGAGGCCTTCATAAAGAAATGAAGACCCAAAGAAACAGTTAAACCTGAGTATTTTTATATGAGATTAGATGAAAAGTGGAAAACAGACAGAAGGATATGAGCGAAGTGTAGTAAATTGGGGAAACTTAACATGGTCTTTTCATTCAAATTCTCAGTGTTGCTCCATTTTAAGAGATAAGGATGCTCCTTTCTTCTGAGTATAGGGGGGGGGCACCCCTCACATGAGGGTCTTATGACCTGCTTCATGGGAGGTCAGAAAGTCCTTCCAGCATGTGCCATTTCTCAGATTCTTCAGCTTGAAATATTCAATAAGCCAACGTGCCATAGTTTGGAGTAGCATGTCCTGAGCCCCGTCAATTATCATAGAATGTCTTTTTGTTGATTTCTCTAACTCAGGATCCAAATAAGATTCATACACTGCATTGTGTTTATGTCCCTTAAGTCTCTGTGAAAATACTTAGCAGTTCCCCTTCTTCTTTGCCATTTGTTGGAAAAACTAGGTCATTTGCCCCAAAATTTCTCATATTCTGCATTCACCTAGTTGTATCCCTATGGTGTCATTAAATATGTCCCACTATTGCCCACTTTTCCTATAAACTGGTAGATCTAGAGGCTCATTCAGACTCCGATTCTAATATTTTTGGCAAGTATACATCATAGCAGGTAAGAGGTATTTGCTTTTGCATCACATCAGGAATGACCGATTTGATTTATTAATCAGGTGCCTGATAGCCTTTTGCTTAAATTATGATCTGCCTAGTTTTGATCTATTACTTCATTAGGGATTACATACTGGTGATTTCCTATTTTATCATCCCTTCTGCCTTTATTAGCTTTGTTCAATAAAGAACTTTCCCTCTTTGAGACTTATCTATAAAATGAGGCAAGGAGATTTTCCTAAGTGAACCCAAAATTAGAACCTCCGATGCCTGGCTCCTTTTGTAGGAATCAAGGATTGCAACCCAGAGAGACTAAATGTGTAAATAGTGAAGAGAGACCTCATTTTGAGTCCCAGCTCAATTGCAGCCTTTGAGAGTTCTTGTTTCACCTATAAAATGAGGATAATGAAAGTAATATCTGCCTCCTGAGTTTGTGAGATTGAGATACTGTGGTTGAGAGCTGGGCACGAAGTAAACAATGTGTTAATGTGTGCTCTGATGTGTTATCTGAGGGCTCTGGCCCTTTCAGGCCCTTCTCAAATCTGGGAAGAAGCCTGTTCTTTGCTCCCTCACCCATTTTTCCATCCTTAGGGTCCTAGCCCATTAATGGATTCTTCCTCCCCGCACTGTTCATGGGGTTGATGCCCATATACTATGCCAAGTGGGCTGCTCATGGGCCTGACCTGGTCAGCAGATATGGTGGGCACTATGCAATGTTTTTAGTTTTGAATTAGTTCCTAACATTTAGAGAGGATTTCCCATTATAGCCTGGATTTCTAGCAATGCTGGGCCTGCAGGTCCACATGGCAACCATCAGCTGGAGTTGGATGGCAGCTGTCTCCCTTTACTAGGCACCTTGACTTGTTTACATACGGCTTGGCCCAAGCTGGGATGAGAGCATCAGCTGATGTTTCAATTTAGGTCTCGCCTCAAACAAGCCTGAGACAAGGCCTTGGGTGCAGATAGTTTATTTGGGGGATGATCTCAGGAAGCAGGAATAAGGCCATAAGGAGAGTGAGACAGGGAAGAAGGAAAAGCCACTAAATGTGTGTGTTACCAAGGTTACTGCTATAGGCAATAAGGACTCAATCCAGGGGGTAGGGGGATGATCTCAAAAGCATACAAATGCCCCAGAAGTGTCCACCTGAGTTGGGGTTCCCTACGGGGGAGTTCGGTCCCCTGGACTAACAAGCAGCCTTTGCAGCCAACTCCGAGACGTCAGAGGAGGAAGAAAGTAAAAAGCTGCATGGCAGCCCCTGAGGGGGGCTTCTGCCAGCACAAGGTGAGTCTGACCTTGTAGGAACTGTCCACTACTGGCAAGGTAGGCGAGGGTCTGTGACAGAGCATCAGAGGTTCCAATGTGTGGGCTCTGAGCAAGCCAGTAGGGCCTATAGTAGGTAAGTGTAGCAGAGGCAATAGCCTTGAAGACAAAGTTCAGTTCTCCCTCAGGAGGAAGGAGTTTGTGACCTGCTGTTTCCCTCCCTTTGTCTCTTGGAAGGTATTTCAGTCCACATGTAGAGGACTGAAGCAGGGCAAATCACAAGCCTCTGGAAATGGCCAAGGCTATTTAAGCCACAGATGACCCTACTCTCCAGAGGACCCTTTTCTGGGGAGATACACTGGAGAAGCTGGGGCAGGCCACTTAGCTGTCATCATATGTGCCCCAGCTTACCTCTACCTGTCTGCTTCAGAGACTGCCTGAAGCACAAGTATCTGCCATCCCTCTTAAAGGACGCAGAAATCAATATAGTTGTGAAAGGTGATTTAAAAGGTAAAGACCAAACCTGGCCAGAATGTCTTAACCGCTCTCTCTTCTCAGAGGACCTCCTACTTCAAGATTAAGCCTCTACTCAGCCTGTCTGCCCTTTTCCAACTCTCAGGGTCAAGCTGATCTCCGAACAGCCTACATAGGGCCTGAGCCTTTCTCTGGGGTTTCCAAGCCTGCTTCCCAGGATTTGCAACTGTGGTGACTGACTTCTGTCATTACCACATTCTCCTGAGATGAGGATATGGCAGCTAAAACAAAGAGAGCAGATAATTTGAGGTCAGGTTTATTCCACAAGATGTGAAGCTATTTTCCACTTCCTCATGAGGCTTTTTGACACCCAAGTCTGACTTTTGGGGACCCCAAGTCACAATATGGCTAGGGAGGAAAGGAAGTTCAGTGCTATCTCATATGCTCTTGAACCTCTGTAATAAACCTCCGTTACTAAAGGTGATCCTGAGTATATTTCTTAAGCTGGGTACATAGTATCTTCATTTTATTGTTACTCTACCTCACACGTAATATGGTTTTGATTCCATTTTAATAAAAGCAATTTTAAGAAGTTAATCTGTTCCCTCTTTTCCCAATGAAAATCCTACAGATTCCTCTGGAATTTAGATGTTCTGTTCAGTCACTGGGAACCTTTCTTTCCTTCTAGATCTTTTAAATAAGAGTCTAGGGTCCAAAGGGAGGTTGTTTTCGTTTCTGTTTGTGATAAACTCATTCATTCAAAAACTATTTACTGATCCCCTAGTATGCGCAGAAGGTACTGCAGTGAGGAAGTCAGACAATGTCACTGCTCTCATGGAAACTTTATTCTTTTTTTTTTAAAGATTTTATTCATTTATTTGCGAGAGAGAGAATGAGAGAGAGAGAGCACGAGAGGGAGGAGGGTCAGAGGGAGAAGCAGACTCCCCGCTGAGCAGGGAGCCCGATGCGGGACTCGATCCTGGGACTCCAGGATCATGACCTGAGCCGAAGGCAGTCGCTTAACCGACTGAGCCACCCAGGCGCCCCTGGAAACTTTATTCTTATATAAAGAAGACAACACAGTATAAATAACCTGTATTTATGGGGGAGACAGGCAAAAAATATATAAACAACCAAGGAAAGCTTCACATGGTAATAAGTGGCTGTGCAGAGATTACAATAGGGTCATGTGCTGGAGAGTGTCTGGGTGGCTACTTTAAATTATGGAATCAGGAATGAGCCAAGGAGGTAACATTGCAGCTGAGAGATGAATAACAAGGAACCTGACACGTGACCATCAAGGGACCTAGCAGTGCAGGCAGAAACAAGAGCTATGCAAAGACCTTTCATTCCAACAGGGTTTTTTTTCTCTCTCTCGAGTCCATTTTAGAGCAGTGTTCACCTATGTGGTCATCAACTCAATTATAACATGAGTTCTCAGTTGACCAGGCCTTGTGTTGGGCTCTACAGTGAGGAAAATAGAGGAGAAGGGGCACTGGGCCCTGCTTTCAGGGAGCTCCTAATAAGCCTGGGTTAAGCTCTAATCACCACTATGGTAGCTGGCTTAATAGCACACACTTTACTGCCTATCTTCCTTGTTCACTTCTCCACCCTCTAGATGGAGTTTCCTAGGGCCACTTCTCAAATAAGCAACTTGCACTCAAACCATTGTCAGAGTCTTCTTCTGAGGGAAACAACCAAGATACCACACCCTGGGTGGGTAGACCCAGATGGACTGGCTGAGCAAATGTAGCTTCCATTAGCACCACAGCAGATGAAAAATTTTTACCAAAACCCAATCTACTTGCAAAAGCTAGTGTCTAGAAAAAGCATCAGAGCCAAGGACTCAGCAGAATTTAGAGTCTGAAATCAGAGAACAAGTTGATCAATATAGAGTAAGGAACCTGACAAGAAGTGCTTGTTGTAGTGAGTTTTTCATATGAATTTGATGGCATACAAGCTCCCCACTAAAGACAATGAAGGATTAGACATTTGTGAACACATAGTCATACTTTAAAGCAAGGTAGTAGGAAAAAAGCCACTGGCCTAAAAGGTCAAAAGGTGGGTGCAGTATCCACAATTAAGGTGATTTTTTTTTTAATTATTTAAGACCTTTATTAATGGGTGCTTGCCATTTGTTGACTTTCTTGAAAAATTCAAGTTGTAAACTTTTATTACAAATTAAAAAATGAGGTTCTTAAAAATCTTGACCAGATATGAAACAATTTAAAAGACTTTAAAGCTGTATTGAGAAAAATCAGGCTTTAAAAAAAAAAAAAAAGTTGGGGCACCTGGGTGGCTCAGTCGTTAAGCATCTGCCTTCAGCTCAGGTCACAATCCCAGGGTCCTGGGATCGAGCCCCGCATCGGGCTGCCTGCTCGGCGGGAAGCCTGCTTCTCCCTCTCCCACTCTCCCTGCTTGTGTTCCCTCTCTCGCTGTGTCTCTCTCTGTCAAATAAATAAAATTAAAAAAAAAAAAAGGGGGGGCACCTGGGTGGCTCAGTCGTTAAGCGTCTGCCTTCGGCTGGGGTCATGATCCCAGGGTCCTGGGATCGAGCCCCACATCGGGCTCCCTGCTCAGCGGGGAGCCTGCTTCTCCCTCTCCCACTCCCCCTGCTTGTGCTCTCTCTCTCTGTCAAATAAATAAAATCTTTTAAAAAAAAAGTTTGGCATTACCAAAAAGAGACGTCTTTAGGTAAAAATAATAAAAACCCCATGCTGCAGATAGTTCTTTTTATCTGGTCAATGGGCAAAAAGCAAGCACTTAAGGTCTTTAGCTCCAATCTTTTGTTCATTTCTTATTGCTGGAATTTCATCTTCATTTCTTCGTGTTGGATGGCTAAACTAGATGATGGTAGAGATGGTAAGCAGGCATTTGCTCAGCCTCAGGAGTGGACGAATTCTCAGCTGATGGATCTGCTGCTTTTGTCTCTTTGCCATCTTGTGGTTTAGGGTTTTCTGGGCGTCTGCGTGGGTAACTGAAATTGCAGTGGTACCAACCTTGAGGTGGCTGCTGACCTTGGGTCTCATCTCCTTGATTTTCCTTATCTTCCTCATTGCCATCCTCTCTAGGCTATCTTTGTTGAGGAGGATCCCTGCGGAATTGTGGTCTATAACCCCGATACCTATTCTGTCTCACTGGTCTACCTTGTTCTCCTGCACCCTGGTTGTCAGCACCTTCCATCACTTCTCCCTGCACAGGAGGGTTGGAATATTGTGGTCGATGCCCATAGGGTCTCTGCATGTAGTAAGGTGGGAAGCGCCGCCCGCGGTAGGGCCAGTGCTGTTGGGCCTGGCCTTCGGGAGCCTTTTCCGATCCCTCATTCTTTTCCCCACTCTCACTGTTCTGGTAATTCTGCTGGGAATTGCGTGGAGGACCTCTGCCACGTGGATAGCATCTATAATGGTTCCAGTCTGCTGCATATTTACTGCCTTGCACTGGAACTCCACCAGGGCCTGTCACATTTGCTGGCTCGGCACCCTTTTCTCCTTCAACATCATCGAACTCCACAGTCTCTCCATCTTCCTGGGGCAGGTACTTCCTGGGGTTACTTTCTTTTTTTTTTTTTTAGTATTTTATTTATTTATTTATTTATTTATTTATTTATTTATTTATTTATTTGACAGAGGGAGAGAGAGAGAGAGAACAAGTAGGCAGAGAGGCAGGCAGAGGGAGAAGGAGAAGCAGGCTCCCCGCTGAGCAGAGAGCCTGACGTGGGACTCGATCCCAGGACCCTGGGACCATGATCTGAGCCAAAGGCAGATGCTCAACCAACCAAGCCACCCAGGCGCCCTGGGGTTATTCTTTATGGCAGTCTGGTGTACAAATACATCTTCCTGGGTGGTATTCCTGTTAGTGAAACCTTATCTGTTTCTTACATTGAACCATTTTACTGTTCCTGAAATCTTCACTGCGATGACCTTCTTGTTCCCGACGGCGGGTGCCCGGATGTGAGGCCACCCAGGCCGCCGCTCCCTGCGTTGCCGTTGGGGCCAGGCTCGGTGTAGGCAGTGCTGAGGGCCGGGGCGGTGGGCAGCCGCTGGGTCTCGGCCTCGCTGATCATGGTTGCAGTGATGGTGACTGCGGCCGGCCCCACCGCTGCGGCTCCGCTGGGGTGTGACGGCAACTAGGCCGGCAGCCTCGGGACTCCTCAGGGCTCTGGGGTCCGCTCTCAGCTCTCGATCGAACTCGACTTCTTAGACTTCTTACTAGGCAGCCTAGTAAGATGGCAGCACGGAGATGGCGGGGGCCATCTCCGTGCTGCCATACCCCATTCTTCTCCTGTGTCCCCACCCCAAGCTGATCAGTCACGGTATCTGCCCACTACTGTGGCCATCAAGACTGATGGGCATATGAACCTCATCGTCAATGAGCTCTCTCGCTGGGATTTTTCTCGCTGGTGCTGGCAGGAAAAGTGCTCTCCCCTCAGACTTCCAGGGTATAAGGATGGATGCTTGGAGCTGCTATGGCCATTTCCCCTGACGCTCATGCAGAAAGCCCATCTGTTCTTGACTAATAGCATGAGAATGTTATTCTATCAAAATATATATTTTTCTGTAAAATGAAATAGTCTACTCCTTGTTTCCCCACAAAAAAAGGAAATCTAGGATTTAAAAAAATGTGTTTTCAGATTTTCAATATAGATTTTGTTACCAAATTCTGGTAATATTTGTTGCTGTGTTGTAGGTCCTAAGATTACCTGCAGGTTTGATGATTGGCTAGGAGGACTCCCAGGACTCAGCATTTAATTGTACTCACAGCTATGATTTACAATAGCAAAAGAACACAAAGCAAATCAGCAAAGGGAAAAGGCATAGAGGGTAAAGCCCAGAGGAAACCAGGTTCAAGCTTCACCCTCCCAATGGAGTCACACAGAATGAGCTTAATTCCTCCAGGGATGAATCATAGCATGTGAGAAATGTCTACCAGGGAAGTTCATTAGAGACTCAGTGCCCAAAGTTTTTACTGGGGGATGGTCACATATGTACGCATCCTCTGCCTGGTACATACCAAGTTTCCAGATTCCCAGAAGGAAAGCAGGTGTTCAGCATAAACCATATTGTTTGCTCAAATAGTTTAGGCAGAGTGAAGCACTCTAATCATTTAACTGAAGTTTTCTTTAAGTGTAGGAAATTGATTATCATACAGGTTCCCAGATTCCACCCACAGGCCAACCTTTTAAGCAGGTCTTTCTAAAGATAGCAGTCTTGGACCTATTCTTTTCTGCAATTTCCCATTTAAGATATAGGATATCCTTTTATTTAAAAAATGGTGTAAGCAAATAAGGTAGAACTGCGTGCGTAGTTATCTTCTCATTGGATTCCTTTTCTCTCCTTTTGTTTACCTTTTTTGTCTTCTCCCTAAGTTATATAAATGTAAAAGTTAATTTGGTACAGATCCCTGCTTGAGGTTAAACTGTGTATTACAGAAGATATATTGAAGGAGCTGAGAGGCAATACATAGATAACCAATACACCATATATTGGGATAATCATATGCCTTTTCTTTAATCTGTTAATATGGTGAACTATAGAAACAGATTCTCTGATGTCGAACCATCTTTGTATTCCTGAATTAAAGCCAACTAGGTCATGAACATTTTGGAATTTAAATGCTGCTAAACTCCATTTCCTAATATTTTATTTGGATTTTTAAATCCACGTTTATAATGAGATTGGTCTCTAACTTTCTTGCCCTATCTATCTTTGTTTGGTGTTGGTATCACAAGGTAAATTAGGTAGCTGTCTTTTTCCATTTTCTAAAATACTTTGATTGAGAAAAGATTATTGATCCTCAAGGGTCTGGTAAAATATGCCTATGAAACAATGTGGAACTTGTGTTTTTGGAAAGACTATGTTTGTTCTTACTGGTTTTATTAAGAGTAATTGCAAAGAAATATAAAAATACCAAACACAGCTCAAAAATCCCCATATACCTCTCAGCTAGATACAACAATTACCAAGATTTTGCCACATTTGTTTCACTTCACTAAAAAACTAAGAACATTTTCTTGCATAACCAAAATTTCATTATCTTTATCTTCATTAGATATCTAACAAAATTAAGTATATTTCCTTGATTTCACCTAATATTTAGACCATTATCAAATTTCCCATCTGGTTATGGCAAAATGTCCTTCACCATTGTTTGGAAGGAGATTAGGGATTACTAATTCAATTTCTTCAATGGTTGCTAGTTTATTCAGGCCTTCTATTTCTTTGAGTCAATTTTGGTAATTTCTATTTTCTAAAAAATTATGTTTCATCTAAATTTCTCCACTAGCATTCCTGATTAGTTTTGCTAGAGCCCTATCCATTGAAGTGCCAACTGCTGGTATAATCCCACTCTAAATCATTACCTGAAAATTCCTACTACTAAGCGTTCTCCAAATTAAGCCTGAGTTTGTAAACTGCTTGGATAATTTTCTACTACTCTTGATGATGAGGGAGGAGGTATCAATCCTTTTGGTGGATGTTAGCTCTAGGCCTGCCTTGTCCCAGTAGTTTCTTCCCCTTGATCACAGACCAAATAGCATACCTTATCCTCAAATCATCTGAAATATAATTTCAACTCACAGGACAGAATAAAAGAATTTTGAGCAAGGAGGGAACTTAGAAGGTATTTCATCCTGCTTATTTTGCAGACAAAGAAACTGAATTCCAGGATCAAAGTGGTTTGCCCCACATCATATAATCAGTGGCAGGAAAGAAACTTTAGGGGATTGTCAAGATAAGAACGAATTTCGGGAGATTTAAAGTATTTTAAATACTCCCCAAATTAAGCATTTCATCCCAGAGCCCTAAAGCCAACTTACACTGAAGCCAGCTGCTCAAAGCACAGTAATTACAAATTACTTCCCTGGGCAATGCTCCCCTTCTTTTCCTTTCACAAGTCTGTGTATGAAAGTTAGCTTTACCAACCCATTTCATCTCTGGATAGGCATGTACATTTTGTCTTTTCCAAACCTATAAATGGTCAGCTGTAACAGTGTAAGCAAAATCAGACCCAGGACCACTAGCTTCTCAATTCAGCCTAGGTTACAAATGTGAAACCCAGGAGATTGTTGCTCTGATAGAGATACCGTACTTTTAGAGAGGTAGAACGGGCAACCTCCAACAGGGATAGCACTTCCATGACGGTGCAGAAGGTCTCTGCACTTCACAAGGTGGCACAGGTGCAAAAACAGATTAGAAACTACCTAAGTGACCTTGATTTTTAAATTTACTATAAAGCTACAGTAATCAAAACAGTGTGCTACTTCACGCTCATTAGGATGGCAATTATTAAAAAACAGAACAAAACAAAATAACAAGTGTTGGTAAGGATGTTGAGAAACTGAAACCCTGTGCAATGCTGATGGAAATGTAAAATAGTGCAGTCACTATGGAAAACAGAACGGCAGTTCCCCATAAAAACAGAATTAGCTTGGGGCACCTGGGTGCCTCAGTAAGTGCCTGCCTTTGGCTCAGGTCATGATCTCAGGGTCCTGGGATCAAGCCCCAAGGCAGGCTCCCTGCTCAGCAGGGGACTCTGCTTCTCCAACTCCCTCTCCCTCTGCCCCTGCTCCTGTGCTCTCTCATTCTCAAATAAATAAAATCTTAAAAAAAAAAAACAAAACCAGAAATTTAAAACAGAATTAGCTTATGACCTAGCAATTCCATTTCTGGGTATATGCCCAAAGGAATTGAAAGCAGGATCTCAAAGAGATATTTGTACACTCATCTTCACAGCAGCATTATTCACAATAGCCAAATGATGGAAGCAACCCAAGTGTCCAACTGCTGATGAATGGATAAAGAAATTATGGTATATTCATACAGTGGAGTATTATTTAGCCTTAAAAAAAGAAGGAAATCCTGCAATATGTGAGAACATCGGTGAAACTTGAGAACATTATGCTAAGTGAAACAAGTCAGTCACTGAAGGACACATATTGCATGATTCCATTTAATATGTGGTAACTAAAATAGTCGAACTTATAGAAGCAAAGAATAAAAGAGTGTTTGCCAGGGGGGTGGGAAGAGGGTGAAAGTAGTTGCTATCAATGGTTATAAAATTTCACCTATGTAAGATTTATAAATCCTAGAAATCTGCTGTACAACATTGTGCCTATTGATAACAGTACCATATTGTACACTTGAAAATCTGTTAAAGGGGGGGCTGGGTGGCTCAGTGGGTTGAGTGTCCAACTCTTGATTTTGGCTAAGGTCAAGATCTTGGGGTTGTGGGATCCAGCCCCCAGCCCCATGCAGGCTCCCCGCTCAGCGAGGAGTCTGCTTGCCCCTCTCTATCTGCTCCTCCCCCCACTCACTTGCTCGCTCTCAAATAGATAAATAAAACCTTAAATCTGTTAAGAGGATAGATGTCACATTAAGTGTTCTTACCACAATAAATTTAAAAAAAAAAGTAGAGTGGTTGCCTGAGGCTGGGTAGAAAGAATGCAGAGTTATTGTTTAATGGATACAGAGTTTCAGTTTTCCAAGATGAAAAATGTTCAGTGGCTAGATGTTGATGATTGCACAACAATGTGAAATTTACTTACTGCCTCTGAACTGTCACTTAAAAAGTTAAATAATTTTGATAAAATATTTAAAAAGTGTGTATTTTAGTTTTAAGAAATTAACTTAAAAACAAAAAACAAAACAGTGTAGCCGTAGCATAGAACAGTTAAAAAATATAGAGTTCAGAAACAGAACCACACAAAGCCAAGGTAATTCAACGGACAAAAGGGAAGTTTTTTTAAACAAATGGTGGTGAAACTACTCTGTTTCCATAGGGGAAAAAACCAAAAACCAAAACGAACCGCAACCTCTACCTGACACCACAATGAAAAATTCCAATAAATCTTAGACTTACACGTAAAAGTTCTAGAGGAAAATACAGGAGAAAATCTTCAGGAGTTTGGGGTAAGCAGAGATTTCTTAGCACAGAAAAAGCACAAACCATTCGAGAAAACTGATCAAGTAACTTCACTAAAATTAAAAACTGCTTTGCACAAACCACCATCAAAACAATGAAACGACCCAGCTCAGGAGAAAATACTCAGAATTATATATTAGAAAAGATTTGTATTTAGAACATACACATATCACCTGTTTAACAAAACATTTGTACTCGGAACTCCCGCATTCAATAGTAAGACGAACACGAATAAAACACGGGCAAAGGTCTTGAACTGACTCTTCACAAAAGATGAATGGCCATGAACAAAGACTATCCCTGCGACGCTGACGCCAAAGAGGGAACGGAGGCCCACCTAAGGCCTTTGAAGTGAAACAGTCTAGCAGGAGGAGAGTGTCATAACTACGCCTTGAGAAAAGGAAAACAGGCCAAAAGATCGTCCGTTCACCAAACCTCGACTTCGTTTCTTACAGCTTGCTCGCAGGTGTAGATAACACGGAAGCATCGCGATGCCGGAAAACGCGCGGGCACTCACGGATCTTAAGGGAGACGAGAGGAAACTGAGAGCGCAGGCGTGATCAGGACTCCCAGATTGGGCGGACTGACTCTAACGAGGGGTGGGGGCGGAATGGGCGGGGCAAAAAGGACTAGATCAGGTATAGGAGCGTCGGACACGCCCACGTGCGCGCTCACCCTTCGGTTAAACACCCCCTTCGAGCCTGTGCTCTCGCGGTATTTGTCCCGACTCTCGCGGGGTTTAGCGTGGCGCGGGGAGGCCGGCCCGGGGGAGGGGGTGGTGGTCAGTTAGTGGCGTTGGGCTCCGGCCGCCGCCGTGGCAGCGCTTTCTCCTCCGCTCACGGAGAGCTGCTCAGGTTGCAGGCCAACCAGGTAAAGAGCTCGCCCGCATGTGTGTGCGCGCTACTTGGGAGTCGGGAGGCCCGGGGCTGGAGGGAACCCCGGCTTGGCCTCCCGTGGTGTCGCGACAGGCTGGCGCGAGGCGACCGTGGCGCGGGCTCCGCCCCAGCCCCCGCCCTAGCTCCCGCCCTGACCGCTTTTCTCCCCCTTTCTCCTAGCTCTTGCCGCCGCCTCGGTCGCGATGGGGGCGCAGGACCGGCCGCAGTGCCACTTCGACATCGAGATCAACCGGGAGCCGGGTGAGCGGGAGACTGGGCTCCTGGGGGGGCCTGGACAATCCTTGGGGAAGGGGAGGGGTCTACCCTCATCAACCCTCCCCCAAGCCTTTTTGGGAGCGGGTAGGCTCAGTCAGCACTACCTTTGCTCCTGAGAGAAAATCGTTGAGAGAGGAGAGTGAACGGGATCCACCACTCCCATCCCACTCAGAGTCCGGGCCTCGCCCTCCGAAGCCCCTTGCGGGGACACTCACGCCTTGCACCCCCGGACTGAGTGTTCGTACCATCCCTGGCGCCAAGGAAAGAGGTGCAGTCTGTCTCGGACTTTTTCTCTCTTAGTGTTTCTAAGGGGGCAAACACTCCAGTTCCTTTTTCTGGTATTTTTCTCTTGTGTGAGGTTTGGATTCGTATATTCTGTATTTCCTAATTCTTGTATATCAGTAGGTTAACTCCCACTTCTATTTTTCCGTAAGTATCTTTAGCCAGAATTTCTTGGTTCATGGGAAAATGACTTATTGAAAGTCTTGTGTGATAAAAGAAAATATTCTGTACCAACAGAGACTTGCAGCACGCATGCATTTAGCGTTAATGCTTCGTCTTTAGGGAATCCAGCCATTCGTTAGTATATATTACTGAAAATACTTTCTTCTAAAGGGTAGTTGTTTCATTCTAAGTAGCAGAGCCGGCCGGGTACCGAACTGTTTCCTTAGCCCTTTTTTTTTTTTTGTATCGGTGTCAGAAGTTTTAGTTGGAAACATATATGCAGTCTTTGTGCAGCATCTTGTTCAGCACATTCTTATTGAGAGCCTGCTACTGTTCAAGACTATGGGGATATAGCAATGAATAAAACAAAGGACTCTCTTCCTTGTAGTTTGTATTCTATTTGGGGAAGGCAGACCATAAACAAGGAAAAAAAAAATACAGTGGCTTGTAGTAGGGGTACTGTTCTAATATGTGGATCAGAAAAGGCTGTTTTGAGATGACAGTTAACGCAGACATCTGAAGGAGATGAGGAGGTAAGCCATCGTGGATATATTTGAGGAGCAGTCCTGGCTAAGGAAGTTAGTACAAAGGCGCTGAGGAGGGAGTGTACTTTGGTGTTTGAAGAACTGCCAGAAGCCCAGGGTGGAGTAGAGGAGGGATGAGAGTAGCAGGAAATGCTATAGACCATAGTAAGGACTTTTGACACTGTGAGATAAGATATTTAAGGGTTTTGAGCAAAGGAATGTTGTGATCTTAGAAATATTGTTGCATTCTCTGTTTCTAATATTTTGAGCCTTGATGGATCTTAATCCTTACTCTATAGTGAGTCCATGCTTCAGATAACAGGGCTTATGTTTTTTTTAAGAATTAAAAACGCAAATTGAACATAATAAAAAATAAAGCTATTTCCCACTGTCAAAAAAAAATAGCAGACTCATGAAAAGTAAAACAAAGGTTCTATAGCCATGTAAAGTACTCCTTTCCTAGTACATGTTCATATCCTAGATTTGCAAATAACCTTTGTTATGAAAAATCTCCAGAATATGTTTGTTAGATGTTGAACGAACTTCAGTCCCCAGCATTCAAGGTAATTCATTATAATGACATTCCGATAGAAGTGACTAGCACTTTTAAAACACTGAATCATACAAGGAATGCATATACTGTTCTGGGTTAAACCAGTTGATAATTGGCAATTTCATATGGTTCAATCTCATACATAATATTTCTAGAACTTTTCAGTATATTATCTAAATAGTAGGTACTTGATTTTTACACAACTTTTAAGGATCACTTCAGCTATTTGAAGTGAGGTACCCCACTTTGTAGGATTTAACCATTAGTAAGTATGTCATTGAGTACTTAGCCAAGTGATAATCTTGACTTCTTGTATTGGTAATAGTTAATGTAAATACAAAGTAGTATCAAAGATCCTTTGGGAGTGGCCATAATGACCACTTTAATGAGAGATCAAGAAGCACTGATAAAAATTGAGTTGAATACAACACCGTATGTATTCATTTCTATTACTATCAATGGAAATTTGTATGTTTTATAGTAAGTTAGGCTTTTGAATTACAAAATGAGTGTAAGTGTATATTAGAAGAGGAAGAGTCTCTATATAGAGAGCTTTTCTCTGTGAATCGAATAAAATGGTTCCTATTTGAAATAATTCCAGGACTGTACCTTAGGAATTGCTTTTCAGAAGGTTTTTAACTAAGATTTTCATTTCTTTAATAGTTGCAGAACTGTTCATGTTATTTCTTGAGTGAGTTTATCTGTGGGATTTGTAGTGATAGCTCCTCTTTCATTCCTGATGTTGATAATCTGTGCCCTTTGTCTTTTTTCCTTGGTCTGTTTGGTTAGAGGTTTATCACTATCATATTTATTATCATTTCAAAAAACTGAATTTTTGTTTTGTTGATTTTTTCCCCTATTTTCTTCCAGTTTTAATGACGTATCTTTTCTGATGTTTGCTTTGACTTACTTTGCTCATTTTCTAGTTTCTTTAAGTGGAAATTTGGATTGTTGACTTGAGACCCTTCTTTTCCAATATAAGGATTTAATGCTATCAATTTCCTTCTGTATGCAGGACCCCACCAATTTTGACATACTGCTTATTTTCTTTCAGTTCAAAATATTTTCTATTTTCCCTTGAGGCTTAGTCTTTGGCTCATGAATTATGGAGAAGTGTTTTAATTTCTAAGTACTTGGATATTTTTCAGTTGTTTTTCTGTTAATGTTTTCTGCTTTAAATTCCATTTATGGTCAGAGAACATACTTTGTATGATCTCAGTTCTTCTAAATTTATTAAGTTTTGATATGTTCTGTTTTAGTGAATTTCCCATGTGCACTTTAAAAGAATGTATATTCTGCTGTTTTTGTGTGGAGTGTTCTATAAATGTCAATTTGAGTCATTTGGCTAATAGTGTTGTTCAGTTCTTCTATATCCTGGCTGATTTTTTGTCTCCTTGTTCTCTTGTTTACCAATAGAGGAGTATTGAAGTCTCTACCGATAATTGTGGATTTATTTCTTCTTTCAGTTCTATTAGTTTTTGCTTCATTTACTTTGAGGCTCTTTTGTTAGGTGGATGCATACACATTTAAGATTGTTATGTCTTCCTAATGAATTGACCCTTCTATCATTATGTGATGACCCTTGTTATTTCTGGTAATTTTCCTTGCTTCGAAGCCTACTTTGTCTGATATGAATACTGCTACTCCGTTTCTTTTGTTAGTGTTTATGTGGTAGGTCATTTTCTATCCTTTTATTTTTAACTTATATTTAAAGTGGGTTTCTTGGGGCGCCTGGCTGGCTCAGTCGGTGTAGCATGAGGCTCTTGATCTTGGGGTTGTGAGTTCAAGCCCCACGTTGGGTGTAGAGATTACTTGAAAATAAAATCTGGGGCGCCTGGGTGGCTCAGTTGGTTGAGTGACCAACTCTTGATTTCAGCTCAGGTCATGATCTCAGGGTTGTGAGATCAAGCTCCATGTGGGGCTCTGCATTGGCGTGGAGCCTGCTTGGGATTCTCTCTCTCCCTCTCCTTCTGCCCCGTCCCTTCCCCCCCCCCAAAAAAAACCTTAAATAAATAAAGTGGGTTTCTTATAGACGGTAAATAGATGGATCTTATTTTTTTACCCATTCTCATAATCTGTCTTTTACTCAGTATACTTAGGCTATTTACACTTAATGCAATTATTGTTTGTTTGGATTTGTCTAATATTTGTTTTTGATTTCTCTGTTTTCTTGCATTTTGGATTATTTGAATATTTTTTAGTATTTTAAATTTTTCTATTGATTTTTTTGATGATCTCTCTATAGTTTTTTTTAGTGGTTACTCTAGATTACAGCATATATACTTGGCTTTTCACGGTGTACTTAGAATTAATATTTTACCACTTCAGGTGAAATGTTGAAACCATCCCACCATATAATATACCTTTACAACCTTATGTTGTATTGGTCATATATATTACATCTGCAAACATTGAAAGCCTTTGCTTTCAAACATGACACATACTAGCTTAAGAGGAGAAGAAAATACTCTCATTATTTACTCATATGTTTACATTTCTGTTGCTGTTTATTCATTCCTGAAGTCTCAGGTTCCCTCTGGTATCATTTCCCTTCCACCTGAAGAATTTGCTTAAAGCATTTCTTTTAGAGCAGATCTGGAAACAAATTCTCTTCATTGGGTTTTTGGTTTTTTTACCTGAGAATTTTACTTTGACTTTCTTCTTCTTCTATTTTTTTTTTTTTTAAGTAGGCTCCACGCCCAGCATGGAGCCCAATGAAGATCTTCAACTCACCATCCTGAGACCAAGACCTGAGCTGAGATCAAGAGTCAGATGCTTAACTGAGCCACCCAGGCACTTTGCGTTTATTCTTGAAAGATATTTTTACTAGTTACAGAATTCTGGGTTGACAGTTACTTTCTTTTAGCACTTGAAAAATGTTCCACTGCCTTCTGGTCGATATGGTTTCTGGTAAATCTGTAGTCAAATTGTTGTTGCCCCATATGTAATGTGTTGTTCTCATCTGACTGCTTTTGAGATTTTTACTTTGTTTTTAGATTTCAGCAGTTTTACTGTGATGTGTCTGGGTGTGAATTTCTTTGGTTATTCTCTTTGGGGTTTACTGATCTTCTTGAATCTTTGTTTTTTGCCAAATTTAAGACATTTTCAGCTACTGTTTCTCCAAATATGTTTTCTGTCCAGCACTCTTTTTCCTCTCTTTCCAGGACTTTGATGACACAAATATCAGATCTTTTAATGTTACCTCACAAGTCTAAGGCTTTGTTCAATTTTTTTTCAGTCTTTTTCCTCTCTGTTTTTCAGATTGGATAATTTCTATTAATTGGTCTTCAAGTTCACTAACTTTTTCCTCTGTCATCTTCATTGTCTTGTTGAGCCCACCTAGTGAATTTTTAATTTTGACCATTGTATTTTTTGTTTTAAAATTTCCTTGTGGGGGTGCCTGGGTGGCTCATCATTAATCGTCTGCCTTTGGCTCAGGTCATGATACCAGGATCCTGGGATCGAGCCCCGCATCGGGCTCCCTGCTCAGCGGGAAGCCTGCTTCTCCCTCTCCACTCCCCCTGCTTGTGTTCCTTCTCTTGCTGTCACTCTCCCTGTCAAATAAATAAAATCTTTAAAAAAATAATAAAATTTCTTTGTGGGGGGCGCCTGGGTGGCTCAGTCAGTTAAGCATCTGCCTTCGGCTCAGGTCATGATCCCAGGGTCCTGGGATTGAGCCCCACATCGGGGCCCCACATCTCTCTCCCTCTGCCTGCTGTTCCCCCTGCTTGCGCACACACTCTCTGTCTCTGTCAAATAAATAAAATATTTAAAAAAAATTTTCCTTGTGGTTTTGCTTGAGATTTTGTTTTTCCATTCATTTAAAGAGTATTTGTACTTAATGTAGTATGGTTGTAATAGCTGCTTTAAAGTCTTTGTCTAGGGGCACCTGGGTGGTTCAGTCAGTTAAGCGTCTGCCTTAAACCCAGGTCATGATCCCGGAGTCCTGGGATCGAGTCCTCCATTGGGCTCCCTGCTCAGTGGGGTGTCTGCTTCCCCCTCTGCCCCTCACCCCGCTCTTGTTCTCTCTCTCATGTTCTCTCTCAAATAAATAAATAAAATCTTTAAAGTCTTTGTCTAACACATTTCCAGCATCTGTATTATCATAGAGTTGCTGTTTTTGTCTTTTCCTGTAAGGAATGTGAGATTCTTGTGGTTCTTTAAAAGTCGATAAATGTTGAATTGTATCCTGGACATTTTGTGTATTATGTTACATGACCCTGGGTCTAGTTTAAAATCCTGTGGAGAATGTTCACTGTTGATGATGGTGACAATGATATTGTAGCAGGCAGACAGCCTGGTTAGGTTCAGCTGGCAACCACCTTCTGCTGTTAAGAGTCAGATCCACACATGCATAATGCATGGATAAGCCCTGGAGTTCATACTCCATGGGATTGTTTTTTTGAGGGAGCTCCCTCTTCTTTGAGATTTCCCCAATATATTCTGGCCCTTAGGAACTCCCTTTTTTGGTCATCTGGCCAGAAAGCCAGGGTTTTAGTGTCCTTACTCTGCCATGTCCTTCTTACAACTGTGTTGGTCTCTGAGGCTAAGTGGCAAGAGAATTGAGAGTAAAAGAGCAGCAGGGATTCTTCCTATGCTCTTGGGAGCACAGTTCCTCTAGTCAGAAAGATTCTTTGCCTGCCTTGAAGTTTTATGTGCTTGCCTGGTCACCACTGTCTTGCCACCATACCTGTGGAATTGCCTAGGAGCTAGAATGGGAGAGAATGGAAAGAACAGAAAGAAAATGAGATTTCCCTTGTTCACTGTCATCTGTAGGGATCCCTAGAAATACAAGGCTTTCCTCAGAGCTCTTTCTATACCCACAGTGCAATTCTGGGTTTCAGATTGCTTTTGATTCTGAGCCACAAGATAAGGTAGGAAAACAAAATTCATTACGAATTCGGTGGGCTTTTTTTGTGTTACTTCCCCAGTCTGCCTGCTTCCATTTATTTTTCAGTCCTTAGGTAATTGTTCCATGCTTTCTGTCCAAGGTTTCTTAGTTGCGTTCAGTGAAAAAGATAGGGTGGAGTATATTTATTCCATTTTGATTGAACCTAGAATTCCTTATAAATTTCTAAAGATTTTAGCTGGCAGAAATTAGCCAGTCATTTTTCATTGTCTTTACAAATAAGTTCGTGTTTTCTGAAGGCATTAGCTTTTTGTATGAAATGTGATACCCAGTTTGGAAGTACATGTATATATGAAATCCTCACTGACAGCTTCATTTTTCTAAGACTCACCCTTCTCTGGTTAAATGTTCTCTAGTGTTGTTAGAACCTCCCAGGGTGGGCATGAAGTAGTAATCTTGTTTTTCCCTCTTTTGGTGCCTCAGAAGCTCCCTTTTTCCTTGCCTTATCATTCAGATCCTTGTACTAAGAAATTGGAGCCCAAGGAACCAGGTTTTAGATATCTACCAGTAAACTGATTTAAGCCAGGTTAGTCAAGAATGGCCATTAGGGGATTTTTAAGTACATATCGGGGAGTCACCAATAAGTAAGGTGAGGCCATAGATTGCCTTTATCACAACCTTGCTACCAGGGTACACCAAAAGTCACATTTTGCCATACATAGACATTAGCAAGCAAGTATGCTCACACATAAAAACCAGTTCTGTAAGCTTGATGAAGTCCCAGTTCTTTTTTTTTTTTAGTGCTCCAAGCACTTTTTATGTGAAAGAGTCCTGCTCTTGAAGATTGTCATGCAAATGTTTGTCAGGCACCAGAATACTCTAAACATCTGGCTAGACTTGGGACTTTTTTGGTGGACCCAGCCTCAGGTTCTACTCTGATGGGTGACCCTCCAGATTCATTTGTCCGGTTAATAACAAGGGTATGGAGTATCTCCAAATATTTTTATTCTATCTGTATATCACTAATTCTGAACATCACTAATTTACCAGTAAAAACCCATTTCTAACATTTATGTTGCTAATTATAAAGCCCCTGGGTGATGAGAGATAAAAGATAGAAGTATTTTTAAATTTTTTTTTTTTTTTAAGATTTTATTTATTTGCGAGAGAGACAATGAGAGACAGAGAGCATGAGAGGGAGGAGGGTCAGAGGGAGAAGCAGACTCCCCGCTGAGCAGGGAGCCCGATGCGGGACTCGATCCCGGGACTCCAGGATCATGACCTGAGCTGAAGGCAGTCGCTTAACCAACTGAGCCACCCAGGCGCCCAAGATAGAAGTATTTTTAGTAGCCATCTCTGAGGTGTGGCCTTTGATTCTCACTTTTGGAGGGTATTTCTTTCTGGTTAAGGTTTAATTTAAAAACTCATGATTCTTTTATATCAGTGTTTATGTAAGGTATTTCTTTTTTTTTTTTTTTTAAAGATTTTATTTTATTTATTTGACAGAGAGAGAGAGAGACAGCTAGAGAGGGAACACAAGCAGGGGGAGTGGGAAAGGGAGAAGCAGGCTCCTGGCCAAGCAGGGAGCCCGATGCGGGGCTCGATCCCAGGACCCTGGGATCATGACCTGAGCCGAAGGCAGACGCTTAACGACTGAGCCACCCAGGCGCCCCTATGTAAGGTATTTCAAAGTAAATTATAGTTATGATATACTACATTATAGTAGTAAAATGGTGTAGGCCTTTTGTTTTCAAATTGCAAGATGGCTGGCTTTCATGAGCTCCCAGGGTGTCAAACACCCATTTGTTCACTCACATTCTGTCAGTCCGCAGTGGTTTCCCACAGGTTCCAGGACATGTGATGACACAGTAGATGTAATGCAAGAGCTGTCAGAAAACCTGTCTTCTGCTACATGAGACATTAGTGAGGTTTGCAAAAATGTAAAATTATGACACATTAAAACTTTTTGTTCAATTTTGAAAATATAAATTATTAAAAATATTTGTGTTAACATATAATGAGTTTATTTTATTGAAAATTGATTAATATTTCTTAAAGTTTCTCCATTTTAATTTCTAATATAGTAAATATCAATAGATACAATCTATATAAAAAGTCTTTAAGGTCCTCAATAATTGTTAAGAATATAGAGGGGTGGGGTGCCTGGGTGGCTTGGTTAGTTAAACAGCTACCTTCGGCTCAGGTCAGGATCTCAGGGTCCTGGGATTGAGCCCCAGATCAGGCTCCCTGCTCATTGGGAAGTCTGCTTCTCCCTCTCCCTCTGCTCCCTCTGCTTATGCTCTCTCACTCTCTCTCAAATAAATAAATAAAATCTTAAAAAAAAAAAAAAAGAATATAGAGGGGTTCTAAGACCAAAAAGTTTGAGAACTGCTGTTCTGTATGCTTTCACAGAATGCAAGCATTGGGCTTTATCTACAGGTGTTTTGAACTTTTCGTGTGGCTGTTATTTCACATTTATAAGAAGTTGAAAAATAAAATTAGTAAAAATCACCCATCTGTTTTTTATAAATCACCCGTTTACATTTTATACCATTTGGTCTTGCTTTTTTTTTTCTGCATGTGCAATTTTTTCTGAACAGTCTGAGGGTAAATTACCTACACCATGGCTCTTTACTCTTAAATACTTCAGTGTATTTTTCTTAGCACATTTGTTAAGAATAGAGATATTTATTACATAACCACAATGTAGTTATCAACTTTATAAATTTGCATTGATGTGATACTTTAATCTACCATCTCTGTATTCCTTCCATTTTTGTGATTGGGCCTAAAAAGTCAATTATAGCATTCTTTCTCTTCCAGTGCAAAATCTAGTCTAGCATCAGATACTACATTTAGCTGCCATGTCACTTTATCCTCCATTTTTATACCTTTTTTTTTGTTTTTTAGGACATTGACATTTTAGAGGAATGCAGTGCCCTTCCTCCTTTTTTTTTTCTTCCTTTTTTTAAGATTTTATTTATTTGGGGCGCCTGGGTGGCTCAGTCGTTAAGCGTCTGCCTTCGGCTCAGGTCATGATCCCAGGGTCCTGGGATCGAGCCCCGCATCGGGTTCCCTGCTCCGCGGGAGCCTGCTTCTCCCACTCCCACTCCCTCTGCTTGTGTTCCCTCTCTCGCTGTGTCTCTCTCTGTCAAATAAATAAATAAAATATTTAAAAAAAAAAAAAGGATTTTATTTATTTGACACAGAGAGTGAGAGCACAGGCAGAGGGAGCAGAAGGAGGGGGAGAAGCAGACTTCCCAAGGAGCAGGGAGCCTGATGCGGGGCTTGATCCCAGGACCCTGAGATCATGACCTGAGCCGAAAACCAACTGAGCCACCCAGGTGCCCCGAAGTTTGTTCTCAAAAGTGATAACCAGGGTATTTCTTTAGAGGAATGCTTGACTTTGGAAATTTTTTTTATGTGGGCCTCAGAGCAATATCATAAAACCCTAGCAATTCATCAAAATAGATAAAAATGGGTATGTAGTTGAAATTGGTGTTTTTACTTCATTGATCCAAGAAACTGAATTGAAAATGGAGTACTGCTTGTGACTTTGGGCAAGCCACCTGACCTCTTTGTAGAACAGAAATACTATCAGTTTTGTCTTAATGTGGCCCTAAAGATAGCACAGCAAAATTTGCTTATATTCAAAATTTCCCTTTAAACATTAGACTCATCGTACTTAAGATAGTTTCTACTTTGAGAGTGAGGCATGTGGGGATCTGATATGTACTGAGGGAACAGGAGAAATGTATTTGCGATCTCAATCTCACCCTGGTCCTGAGCTTGTGAATAGAGTGACTGGATGCAGTGGTCTGCACTATTTAGATGATTTCTTCCCTTTTTTTAAAATTTTTTTTTTAAAGATTTTATTTATTTATTTGACAGAGAGAGAGACAGCGAGAGAGGGAACACAAGCAGGGGGAGTAGGAGAGGGAGAAGCAGGCTTCCCCGCGGTGCAGGGAGCCCGACATGGGGCTCAATCCCAGGACTCTGGGATCACAACCCGAGTCGAAGGCAGATGGTTAACGACTGAGCCACCCAGGCGCCCCTCTTCCCTTTTTATATACTCAGAAATTAAATAGGAAGGACTCCAGTGTAGTAGTGCCCGTGTAGTAAGGTTGTTGGGAAGAAGAATAAAATAATACAAGCAGCTATCTTCCCGATTGTGTTTTTGTAACATGAATTTATTGTGATGGCATGGATTAATTAAGGAGCATGGTTTTAATTAGGCAGACTACGATTTGTGTTATAATAATCACATAACAAGGGAGGGAGTTAGTGTGTAGGAAGCAAGGGCAATTGAGCAGCACTGCTCTTCTAAGTTATTCTTGTCTGTCCCCACTAATCTGAAAAACAATAAGGACTATGCTAGTGATAGCGCTGGGGAAGGGGGAACAGAGTGAAGTATGATCATTTGTAGGATTTCCACAGTGATGTTGAAGTTTTACAGTATACTCTTATAGCTAAAAACATGCCTTAATAATAGTGATACTTTTAATGAAAAAATCATTCTTTTTTTTTTTTTTTTTTAAGATTTTATTTATTTATTTCAGAGAGAGAGAGAGAGCACATGAGAGGGGGGAGGGTCAGAGGGAGAAGCAGACTCCCTGCCAAGCAGGGAGCCCGATGCGGGACTCGATCCTGGGACTCCAGGATCATGACCTGAGCCGAAGGCAGCCGCTTAACCGACTGAGCCACCCAGGCGCCCAAAAAAAATCATTCTTACTGAAACCTTAAATTCCCTTGTCCCTCAACTCCTGTTTTCCCATAGAAACAGTTCTTTTTATGTGTTATTTTTGATAATGCAATGTTTCTTTAAATGATACATGTTATTTGCAGAGCAGACTGTTATTTGTAAAGAACCTAGCATGGTATCTGACCTATTGTTTTTAAGTTGCTTTAATTATTGTATGTGAATGAACATGAGCATGTGCACTGAGTCAAGTACAGGGCTTTCATATTAAGGTATTATTTAGACAGACCTTTGTAGATAAGGCCTTTTTTGTTTACATTTTAGGAAAAAGGCTTGTTTTCAGGTTTCTGTAAGTAAGAGGGTTTGGTGTGGTTTCTTTCCCTTTTTTTCATTTATTTATTCATTCATTCATTCATTCATTTAGAAATTGCGCCTGAAGAATCCAGTTATAACACCAGACCTCATTGGATGGTTTTGAAGGCAGACACGGATTTTTATGGGGACTTTGAGAGGAGAAAGTTGACGTCATAGCATCTTCCTTTCCCTCCCCTTTCTCTTCCTCAAAACCCCAAGTGAAATATACACACATTTTTTTCCCTTTTCTACCTTTAACGTAAGATGGCTGTTCCTGGTCTAACTCGTACCTCCTACCCCTACCCGCCCCCACACTGAATCCCTGTGCTTTCCTGTTATTTTTCTACCTTTGTTGGTATTTATCTGTCAGTGTTGTTGCCAAGCGTATTCTGACATTAGTGGTATGAACTAGCCGTCCAGTACCATTCCTTACAATTGTGTTTTGCACATCGTGTACGTAGTCTTAAAGCTTCCCAGAATATATCTTTCAGCCTGAACCCTTGGTAGAACATATAGCACTTACGCAACTGATCAGGTGTTCAGTAAACACCTTACTGGGAATGAAAGCAGATGGAAACTAAAAAGATATCTTTAAATAGGCAGAAAAAAGCTCAGGCTAAAAAGGGCAAGATTTGGGTGACTGACAAAGTTATCTAGAACTGAGGTAATGATTAAAAAATTATCTCAAAAATTGCATTCAAAACCACTAGCTGTGAATGCCTGACTGTAAGCCTTGCTACAGGTAACCCCCTATTTTAGTTTCATTGTGTTCCAAGAGACTGTGTCTTAAGTAGATTGCTATTTGGTGAAATTCCACATTCCTGTTTGCAGTCCTTACAGATTTGCACAAATCAGTGAAGACTTATTCTTAATTAGGTAATTTGGGTGAGTAGAGGGGCTAAAAAGGGTAGATCTCTGTATTCAGGTTGGGTACCCAATATGATGGGGAAAAGGGAAGAGTTATGTCCCTAAATTAAGGTCCAAGAAGGGATCCTCATAGGTAATGTAGTTAATACGAAGACCTTGACATTTTCATCACAAAACTACAGTGACACTAGTAGTTCGGAAGTGACCCAAACAAACAACGCAGACAGTGCGAACTAGTACAGCTGCTGCTCTTTGTCCCCCTACTCTTACCTAGCTCTTGTCACCACCTGAAAAACTCGGTGTTTTTTTTAGAAGTCTGATTCTGGGAGTAGAAGAAGGAGACTGAAAAGCAGGAATAAACCAAAGGTACCTAGCTTCTGCCCCAAGACAATCATCTTTCCCAGAGAGCCTGAAAGTTTCCACTTAACTGTTACATGCAAACTGCAGTTCTTTTATGCTGAAGTACATAAGATCAACTTGGGCAAATAAGTGTCTCCTTTTAAAGAATGCTGTCATTTCTGGGAAGGTTTGTTTTTATACATGACCTGAACTTATGCAGCAAGACTGCTTTCTTTAATTGCTCAATCAGAGAGCCACTCTGGGAGCTGTGTTTGGGGCAAGGGAAAGTCAGTGATGTTAGAACCTGGGAAGACAGCTGAGTATATTGGAAAGAGCACTGGATGAGGACTCAGAAGACCAGGCTCTGGTTCTGGCTCTGCTCATTTCTATATAGGTGGCCTCTGATAAGTCACATTACTAATAGCCAACTGTGTTTGAAAACTGGTAATAATCTTGGCTATGATAATATTAGTATATGTATGTGAGTGTGTGTGTTTGTGTATTTTAAAGTTGGCTCCATGCCCAGTGTGGAGCCCAAGGGGCTTGAACTCACAACCCTGAGATCAAGACCAGAGCTGAGATTGAGAGTCAGACACTTAACCGACTGGGCCACCCAGGTGCCCCAATACCATATATTTTTAGGGTGTCTTAGTCCACACAATATTATGATGTAAGATTTATATCTATTTTACAGATGAGGAGACTGTCAGGGGGACTGATTGATCCAAGATCATATAGCTAGTAATTGTGAAAGCCAGGGCTCTAGCCTGGGTTTTCTTTCTTATCCATTATACCACGGCTGCTGTGCAAAACCTAGGGGTAGTATTGTGAAGTTCCTTGAAGAGCAGGTCAGATTTGAGGCGAGTGCTGAGTAGGGTAGCATTAGGATATTTGTTGGCTGGGGAGTGGAGCACCTAAGATAGGAAAGAGGTTGGATATGGCAGTAGGGAATTTTTAAACAAAAAAGTATTTCTGAAATGTATCTTCCATTATCATTGTATACAGGAAGGGATTAAAAACTTTTGCTGCTTCCTCCCTTCCTAGAATTTTAGCTAATACTATTAGTTATTTGCTTAATTACATCAGAATTATGGATCAGATAGGCTTTCTTGGCTATCCTCAGAACTTAATCACCACTCATAACATTGTTTCTGTTAGAAAATGTTTTCCGTATTCCAAACCACCAGTTTAAAAATGTTTTTTTAAACATGTAAGATTTAAGATGGAGGGGTGCCTGGGTGGCTCAGTCGTTAAACGTCTGCCTTCGGCTCAGGTCATGATCCCAGGGTCCTGGGATCGAGTCCCACATCGGGCTCCCTGCTCGGCAGGAAGCCTGCTTCTCCCTCTCCCACTCCCACTCCCCCTGTTTGTGTTCCTGCTCTCGCTGTCTCTCTCTCTCTCTGTCAAATAAATAAATAAAATCTTTAAAAAAAAGAAAAAAAGATTTAAGATGGAGATTGCCAATGTTTATGAATGACACATTAGGGAAAGAAGAATATTACAATCAGTAAAGCTAATTTGCAAGTTCTAAACTATGTGACCTGAACTCTTGCTGCATCTGTTTGGCACATTCTAAGCTGAAAAGGCCTTCATTGTTTTTTCTGTCAGTAAAAATAGTACATGCTCATTGTAAAAATTCCAGTAATATTTAAAAAGTTAAACCTGCCTTAAAATCCTGCCGTGCAGAGATAATCACAACTAACCTTTTCTGAACATTTTATCTTAATTCTGTATACTGGTTCTACACAATTTTTAAAAAATAGTATACGCTACATACTATTCTGGTCCTGCCTTTTTCTGTTAAACAGCATGTTCTCAACTTTTTTCCGTTTTAATAAATTGAGCTTTATGTAATCACTTCTAGTGGTTATATAGTTTACCATTGTATGAAAATATCTGTATTGTTAGAATATATGAAGGTGATGGTTGCTAAACATAAAGGCTAAATAATGGGGACTTAAATTTAAGACAGAAGTTTCCTCTTACATGGCTCCCAGCAGATCCAGGCTGATGATGTCAGGGACCCAGGCTTTGTCTTGTTAATAACTCTGTCATAGGGTGGATGGGTGGGTGAAGCTCTTAACAGAAGAATTCAAATTGGATAAATACAGATGAAATGATGGAATTAGAAGAAACATTTTGCAACCCTCAGTATGATTGGTTCAGGAAAGGATCATCAGTGGCCAAACCATTAGGTGAAAAGTTGTTATAGAACATGGTATGCTCTTAAGTTTCAAAATGTCATTCCACTTACTAATGTAAAAGTGGGGGGAAGTACTTTTATAACAGAGATCTGGCTAATATTTCAGCATTACCAGTAATGTGTCAAATTGACCTGTGCTTCCTGATGGGATGCAAGAAAAGGGGGCGGGGGGGATGGAGATGGGGACTGTTTTAGATTAAAAGAGACCAAGGCATGACAACCAAATCAGTACATAATCTGTGGTTAGATTCTTGGATTTAAAAAAAAGAGGTATAGGGGAGCCCTGGTGGCAAAGTCAGTTAAGCCTCTGACTCTTGGTTTCAGCTCAGGTCATGACCTCAGGGTGGTGAGATTGCGCCGCATGTTAGGCTCCGAGCTCAGCAGGGAGTCTGCTTGGGATTCTCTCTGTTCCTCTCCCTTTGGCCATATCCCCATGTGTGCACTGTCTCGTCTCTAAAAAAATAAAAAAGGTATAAAGGGCAGGTGGAGCCAATTGGGTAAATTTGAATATGGACTGTGTATTAGACTGTGGTGTTAATCACTATTACCGTGGTGTGATAATGGTATTGGGGCTAGGTAGGGGATTATCTTTGTTCTTTAGGAGTATTTACAGAAGTAATTGGGGTGAAGTGTAACAGTGTCTTTAATTTTCAGTTTGTACTGGGGGCGAGGGGCATTGCATGTTCATTCAGATAACCTTCAGGATCATTTGTTAAATTCTTCTAGAAATCTCACTACTTTTGGGGGGTTGCAATTAAATGACTATAGGTCACTTTAGGGAAAATTGGACACATTTACAATTTTGAGTTTTCCTGTCTAAGAACAAGGTATGCCTCTCTTTTTATTCAGGTTGCCTTTATGCCTGTCAGAGGTTTGTGATTTTTATAAGCCCTGCACTGTTAAGGCTAAGTAGTTAGAATTTTTTTTATTGGTATTGTGAATGTGATTTTAATTGTTACCTTTTTTTACTAGTTCTTGTTGATCATAAGGTAAATATTAACAATTTTAATGTCGCCGTTAATATTTCAGTTTGTTTTTTAGGTTATTTAGATTTACAGTTATGTCTTTCAAATAATGATAAACTTACTCCTTTTTTTTTTTAATTTTTTTTTTTTTTTAAGATTTTATTTATTTGCGAGAGAGAGAATGAGAGACAGAGAGCATGAGAGGGAGGAGGGTTAGAGGGAGAAGCAGACTCCCTGCTGAGCAGGGAGCCCGATGTGGGACTCGATCCCGGGACTCCAGGATCATGACCTGAGCCGAAGGCAGTTGCTTAACCAACTGAGCCACCCAGGCGCCCGATAAACTTACTCTTTGATATATGTACTTCTCATATGGTTCTCTTGTCTACTGCATTGTCTAGAGTTTCTAGAACAGCATTAGACAGTAGTGATGCTAACAAGCACTTTTAACTTGTTCCTTACTTTAATGACATTAGTGCTGTACTAATGTTCCACCATTAAACATAATGCTGCTGTTGATTTGAAGGATGTCTGAGAATTCTTGTGTTTATGTTAAGGGATGAATGTTAATTTCATCAAACGGTCTTTGCTTTTTGTCTTAGGAATATAGTTCTTCCTTCTCTTCAATAAATTAATAGATTTCCTTATATTAATTTTTGAAGATTTTATTCATTTGTTTTAAGACAGAGAGAGCACGCACACACCTGCTTACAGGGGAAGGAGCCCAAGAGTTGGATACTTAACCAACTGAGCCACCCAGGCGCCCCAGATTTCCTAATATTTAATAGTATCTTTTAAAAAATGAGATTGATATATAGGGTTTTTTTTTTTTTAAGATTTTATTTATTTACCTGAGAGAGAGCAGAAGTGGGCAGAGGGGGAGAGGGAGAAACAGACTCCCTGCTGAGCAAGGAGCCCAACATAGGGCTCCATCCCAGGACCCTGTGATCATAACTTGAGCCGAAGGCAGATGCTGAACCTACTGAGCCACCCAGGCGCCCCGGTATGTAGGGTTTTAAAGTTTTATATCATCTTTCCTAGGCTTTGGTATCAATTTAATTTGCTTCATAAAATTTGTTAAAGCTTTTCATCTTTTGCTGTGCTGTGAAACAGTTGAGAAGACATTTTACTTCAGTATGAAGAGTTACTCAACAACGCTCTTTTGGATGGATACTTAACAGCATTTTTGTTTCTTTCTTGGCTCTGTTTTTTAGTCTCTGTCAGCATGGAGTTGTAATCCATACTTTCTTATAATTCTTTTTCCTATATTTTGGTATTCCTTTTTATTTTTCCTCCAAAAGAGCCAGCTTCAGAATTTATTTATCAAGTCTAATATTTTTGTTTTCTAATTTATTAATTTCTGCTTGTACTTTCATTAAAAGCTTTTTAAAATATTTTTCTTAGGTTTGCTTACTGCTTTTTTATCTTCATTTGAGTGATTAATATATCTAATCATTAATGAAAATATTTAGAGCTGTAACATGCATTGATTGGGACAAAGAAGTGGTATTCAGAACCTTTTGCCTTTTGAGAACTGGAAGCTCTAAGATCTGCCCTCACTCTGACATCCTGGTTCCTACAGTTCTTTGATTCTCTGATTTCCGCCCATATCCTTGTCAACTAACTATAGAGCCAATAAATTCTCTTGAGTTTTTGCTGGTACTATCTGCAGGGTACCTTAGCTGGGTGTTGATTGACCTGTCATGAAAAAAGCTCTATGTGCCAAAAAAAATTATAGAGCTGTTTGGTCTTATCTTAAATCTTATTTGTGTTTTCTTGCTATTTGCTTTTCTTTGTTTTGTATCTTTTTACTGTGGGTTGCTCCGCCACAGTAATTTGAAAGATGTTTAATATATTTTTAGTTCTGCAGGTGAATTACATGTTTAAGTATTCCTAAACCATATTTCCCCTACCTGTTGTTGACTCCCACTGTGAAATAATCAGGAAATGAACTTTTTCTAACCAACTCTACGCCCTCTTGTTGGTTTTAATGTACTGTGATATGTATCTTCATGATATATTCATTAAGTATGTAAAGCAGAGTATAGTACAGTGTGCCTAACATGCTACCTATTTTTTTTTAACCAAGGAACCGCTTATTTTTATCTTAAAATTGAGATATAATTGACATACAACATCTTAGTTTCAGGTATACAGCATAATGATTCAGTATATGTGTTTATATTGCAAAATGATCACCACAGGAAGTCTTGTTAATCACCACACAGTTAAATTTTTTTTCTTGTGTGATATCTTCATTTTTTTCTTGTAATAACTTTAAAGATCTACTCTCTTAGCAAACTTACGCTATCTTTTTAAAACAAGAAAAATAAGAATATATCAATATTTGCCTGTGTGTACAAAAAGACTGGAAGCATACACATGAAATTAATGAAAGTATTGACAGACCTGTTGACAGAAGTGGGAATAAGACTTCTCACTCGTTTTACTTTTTTCTGCTGTTGGATTTTTGGATCATGAAAACATTGCCTATTCAAAAGAAAAAGAACATTTTTAGAAGGTTCTAAAAAATAACAAAAAAGAATTTACCAATACATACTTTGTTTCCCAATAGCTGTAACATTTATATTTTGTAACCATAATTACTATAGTTATTTAGGTTTAATTATGTGTTGTAATGGATTTAGTGCTCAATGCCATTCTTTTCCCAATAGCCTTTCTCATTAGTTCTTTGAGTCATATCTCAGGCTTATATTTCAAATAAGATTTTTTAAAAAGATCTTATTTATTTGAGAGAGTGCAGAACGAGAGAGAGAAAGAGAGCGAGCATGAGCGGGGAGAGTGGGGAGAGAGAGAGAGAGAGAAGGAGGCTCCTCGCTGAGCAGGGCTCGATTCCAGCACACTGGGATCATGACCTGAGGCGAAGGCAGACATTTAACCGGCTGAGCCACTCAGGTGCCCTTCAAATAGATTTTTCAGGATAAAATCTAATTAATGTATTTCCTTTGCTATATATAGAATTCTTTGTTCACAGCATATCAGTCCCTTTAAGATGGTAGACAGTATTCTCTTGTCTTCACTTTCTAATGTAAAGTGTCAAAAGTCAGCCTAATTTCTTTTTCCCTGTAGGTGACATGATTTTATTGCCTGGATGCTAAAAGGATTCTTTTCCTTTATACCTCTGAAAATGGCTTTTATGAAGCTATGTCTTGATGTCATGCCACTTGTAATAACTTTTCCTGGTCTGTAATGAATACTTTTTATCTGTATATCTAGGTATTCCTTCGTTTATATTTTGTTAATCCCTATCGCTGAATAATTTGGTTTTAAGTGTTCTTATTTTTGTTCAAGTATTTATTGCGTACTTATTATGTACCAGACACTGTACAAATCAGTGGGGATAGAATGGTGAGTAAAACAGATACGGTCCCTATCCCTCTGCCCTCACACAACGTCAGTCAGGCCTAGGGTGGATGTAAGTGTATTTTGTTCGTACCACTGATGACTCATCACATTGTTTAAGAATTTGTATCTGTTATTCCAAGCTAAGCTGTGAGCTCCCCAAAATAAGCACTGTGTCTTATATACTATTGGACAACCTGAGCATGGGGAGGATCTCAGTTAAATGGGTAAATGGCCTGATTTTGTTGAAATGGCGCACCCATTCCTTAATTTCCTCTTAGATTTTGCTCTCTGCTTACCCACTATGATCTGTTCATACCTTTGTTCCTAATCCTCATCCCTTACTTGTAATTGTATATGTGATATTCTTTGCCCTGTGTAGTACAACATTTCCTAAATTTTTTCCCAACCAGTGCTCACTTTTCCAACTACCGTATCTTTTATGTCCATGATATATGTCTCTTTTTTCACTACTGTGTGTGTAATTCCAGTGCAGCTGTTTCTAAGAACAAGAAACAATACTATTATTGAAAGGTGATGTTCGATTTTACCCAGATTCTGGGTACTTGCTAATTTTATTCCTGCCACCTAGTGGCCAAATGAGGATTACAACATGACATAGGTGTGTCTTGGCTTTTCCTGGCTGTGCCAGTGTTTAAAAATGTGTTGATGCTACCTGAGTAATCTCTGTATTGTTCCCCTGTCTTGGCTATTTTTAAGGATCTGTGTGTTGGTATGTTGATATTAAAGTCAGAAGCCATTCCCGCTCTGTCATTTTTGTCCTTAATCATACATTTTTTGCCCTGAAAACACCGTACTGATGCTTACACAAACTAATGCTTACATAAACCAATTTAAGATTTTAGTTATTCAGTTATAGAGCAGTATATTTATTGGCACAGTGGTAGTTCCTTGGAAGAAATCTTAGTATATATAAAAGATAATATTATTGACAGTAATGACTGATTAACAAAGATTACTAAATCCCACTAAAGTGTAAGTAGTGTTAACAATATTCCTCGAGATCTTATTCATTCATTCATTCAAAAGCAGCATCAGTTTCTGAAGAGGCATCAGCAGAGCATGTTAACTTATTACAGGAGACAGTAAACCTCAGGCATTTACAATTGGGAAATGGGGTTGCTATCATAGTCATTTTTTTCATCAGTTTGGGAGCCAGAGAATCTTCTCTTCTGCAAATTTATTCTGTCTTTTCCTTAAGTAACTGTAGTTTACATTTTTCTTTTCAATGTTTTGTAATCACAGTTAATGCCTGCTATCACTTGAAAATAAGTAAACTACTGAACCACATGGACTTATTTTTTTCTTTAAAGACTATACATCAGAATATTTTCAAAAAAGTATCTGTTTTCTATAAAATACACCTGCGTGCTCTCTCTCTCACAAAATAAATAATATCTTTAAAATTCTAATTTCCTATCTTTTTCTTCATTCCTTTAGATATAAAGATCAGCTAGAACATTTTGAAATTGCTTTAAAATTTGGCTCCATTGAAGCTATAGACAGAATGACTTATATGATGCCATTATTCCACTTTTTATCCCTTAAGGATGTCTGTTATGTAGTAGCTTTGTAGCTTTGTTTTGTCCTCAGAGGAACTGACTAACTGGGCCAAGAATAAATTCAATTCTTAGTGATAGAGAGTAAATCAAATCAGTTTGTGTCTGTGCTGAAAATGACTTGTATTTGGTCCACAGTTAATTTTGATTTATTTATAAGTGCCTTTGAGTAAATAAAAGTGTTCATTCATGATGGAAAAGATTCTGTAGAATAAAGGGAAAGGGGACTCAGGAAAGTGATTGTAAATCAGAATATCATTGTAAATCAGAATATCATCTTTTACTTTATTGAGACCTTTCGTGAGGTCTGCAAAGTCAAAACTGCTTTTGTAATAATACAATTTGTCTGTTGCGCTCTCATTCACAAGTCGAATTTTCCAGAGATTACACGATATGTAATGATGTCACCACTCTGACAGCTGATAGAATGTGTGCTCTATATTCTTGTGTTTTAAAAATTTCTGAGTTTTAATTTATAATACAGTAAATAGCAATAGATATAACCCACATTGTAAAAGCTCAGTGATTTTTAAGAGTTGGAACGAGTCCTGAGAACAAAAAGTTTGTGCCACTTTTCTGTGGCATAGTTAAATCAAATTTGTAGGCTTGCTCCTTATCATTTCCTGTGTATTGTATGTTTTTTTGCCTGTTTTGTGTGTTTTTGGTATTTTTTAGGAACCATAAACTATTCTCTTTATGCTCTCTCAGGGAATAGAATGTGAGTTTTAGTTGTGGGTGGCAATTCAGGAGGTTGGCTCTAAATAGTTCTTGCATAAAGAAAGCTAGATATAGAGGACAGAAGAACTTTCTTCTAACAGTACTGGCCACAATGACTGTCTTGTGATATGATGTGCTCTCGTCACTGGAGGGCCTCAAGCATAGATTAGATAACTATTATTGAGAATATTTTAAAGCAAATTAATAGTGTTCAGGTAGGTAACTGTACTAAAAGGGATCTAATAATGTAAAGCCCCTGGGGCGCCTGGGTGGCTCAGTCGGTTGAACGTCTGCCTTCCGCTCAGGTCATGATCCCAGGGTCCTGGGATCAAGCCCCGCATTGGGCTCCCTGCTCAGCGGGAAGCCTGCTTCTCTCTCTCCCTCTCCCCCTGCCTGTGTTCCCTCTCTCACTGTCTCCCTCTGACAAAAAAAATAATAATAATAATGTAAAGCCCCTTTACAAGACACTTAAAATCCTATAGTTTCAGGTCTGAAACCGCTTAGGCTGCCTGTGAATTCTAACACTAACAAATAGAGTGGAATTCTTGTTAGTTGGTACTGCTCAGTTAAATTTTTTCCTGTTAAGGTTTTTGAAAAATTAAATTACAAAAATGGACCTTTCAATTTGTTAATTCTATTTACTTTATTTCTCTCATATAAAATGTGGCATATTTATTTAATCATCTTGCTTACTTTTTTTTATGTGTTTTATTTCAGTTGGTCGCATTATGTTTCAGCTCTTCTCAGACATATGTCCAAAAACATGCAAAAACTTCCTTTGCCTATGCTCAGGTAAATGAGTTATTAAATTATTTCCAATGAGAAGTCATGGCTTATAGTTTTACCTTGCTTAACAGTTAGGTGTTTTCTGTAAAAAGTGACTGGCTGTAAAACGAGTTTAGCACATTAAAAAATACTATTTTCACTGATAGGAAATCAGGGAAGCATTTCTTAAAGGGTAGAAAGGACAAAGAAATGGTCTCAAAAGTAAAAAAGAAAATACTACCGTGTGTAATAAAGTCATCTCTAAACATTGTAGTTCATAAATTCTAAATTTTTCATTGTTTTAAACAAATTTAGCATTCCAGATTCATAAGAAATTTAGGATTAGAAGATAGACAAAACATAATGTGGTTGTTCTTTGTTATCTTTAATTGGATTTATATTTTTTAAAAGTAGAAAAAAATAAGAAAAACATCTATAATGTTATTTTAAAGTAAGATACAGTTAAATACATAGACAATCTTTGAACCAATTCCTTGATTGTCCTCTTTTACTGGAGTGATAACCATTTCTAATCCTTCTTTTCTCCTGTTGCATGTAGAATCTATGCCACACAATTTAACATTTATATGCTGCTTGATATTTATTTTAGTTTGTGTGTTGCCTCATTGCCCTATGTTTTGTATCTCTTACAGTGCCAACACACAGGAGGGACTTCACAAAGGACTAATTGGATGGTTCTTTCCATGGAAAGATGTTTGTAGCTAAATTTCACTTCTTTTTTTTTTTTTTTTCAGGAGAGAAAGGCCTTGGGAAAACAACTGGGAAGAAGTTATGTTACAAAGGTTCTACATTCCATCGTGTGGTTAAAAACTTTATGATTCAGGGTGGGGACTTCAGCGAAGGTAGAGCTAAAAGTTGCACTTTTAAAAACTCCATCAGTCAGTTTCTTGAGCTATCTCATTATACCATTATAAATATTATGTCACAGTATGATATAAATATTAAATGGTCAGTGAGTAGATGTGTAGAGTAAGAATGTATTTTGTTTTTATGTACTTTTAATAATAATATAAATAGTTGGTGAATTCCCTTACAATGAATGCCAAGTACTTTTGGATTATTTTTATTCTTCCTGAATTTTGTTGGTGTGATTACTTTTTGAAATAAATGGGTTATGGAGATAATTTTTAATAGTATTTATTATAAATAGGAATGGGCTTTTTTTGGACTTTTATTTTCAAGATGAGGTTAATTGAGGATTTGTAGAATTTTGATTATAACAATTACAAGGTGTTAGCTTCTTTAGCAAATTGAAAGCATAAAAAGTAATTTATATGTATTAATATATTTTAATTTTCATTATAATTTAATGTAACTCATTATTTGCAGGTAATGGAAAAGGCGGAGAATCGATTTATGGTGGATATTTTAAAGGTAAGGCTTAATATTTTATGGTCCTTTGTTTCAGTTCTGATATTAAAGCAAATTTGATCATGTACTTTTTAATGAGGAGAGGTTTACTTATAGTTCACTTTTTGCATGAAACTAATGCTGCATGAGAATACTTTATTTGCATGAACTTGGGGATAAAATATATTGTAATATGTAACTTTTAATTGACAAGATTAATTAAGGCTAACTTTATGGTTAAACATGACTTTCAGCATGGAGGTTAGGCAACTATATACATGAAAACTCCTATCTTCCTGCCTAAAACTGTCAACATATTCTTTTGTTTATAGAGAATGTGGTCTTTTGCAAAATGAAAAGGTAAGAGAACGAAGCTCAGTAACACAAACTCCAATTCTGTTCCCTTGCACCCTTCCTAATAAATTTATGGACAGCCTGGGTTAGGTTGTGGCTGGATTTCTTAATATTGCTTGAAGAATTGGAAAATTCTGTATACTATTTCATACATGCATCTCTATCTCTTTTCTTTTCCCAATGGGTTATTCTACATCAGGGAAAAAAATCTAGTTATGTTTTTTTCCCCCTAAACCAAGCAATTTCTTTGAATAAAAGTTGGTATTTCCTACTTCCTCAGAGGTTTGTATGTTTTCTTTTGTATACTAGAACTATATGATTGTGTTTTATTCCTACAGTAGTAGCATTTGCATAAGTCTCTAACTATTGCACTTGCCCCAAAAAGCCTTAGAAAAGTCAGTTGCAGAGATTTATAATGGGATCCAATCTTACTAGATTTAAATGCCATGATAGCTTCAGTGTTATAATAGTCTTTTATATTTCTTTTGGGGGAAAATGGATTACTACTCTTTTTCAGAAGCCTGTTCCCAAGGTAATCATTTTTTAAAGTTTTCTATGTTTCTGTTTGTTCTAAAGAAAGATTTGTTTGTATGAATGTTACAAGGAAATTTAAATTAGTTTTGAAGGTATTTCTGCTGGAATTAAAATAATCTCTGAGTGATCTTCATAACAGTTTTTCCTTTGAACCAGTAGGAAGCAGATCATTAGCTGGTTCTATCATCTTGTAGCAATTTGAAACTAATGTTGTAGGCCACTTTAATGTGGTTGTTCCTGTGGCAGATACTTGTGTATCTTAAAATTATATTTTGCCCTTTAAGTTTTTGTTTTTATGGGACTTGCCTCCTTAGATAATTTTTGATCTTATCTATTAGGAGTCTATATACATTATATAATTTATGTACATCCTTACAACTAAAATTGTAACTTTGTTTTTTGCTCTCATAGTCTAGCTTCAATACAGTTGAATAATAAGTTTACCATATAGAAATTAAGCACGTAAGATTATTAAACTTCTCCCATATATAGTGCATTAAGCAAGATAATTGGAAAGTTGAAGAAAGTGAGCTTTATCGTAGAGATTTTTCTAAAATCTCTTTACTGATTTTCCCTTAAAGTTAATACGTAGTTTACATATCATTTAGCCAAAGTATGTTACTACTAAAAGTGACTATTCTAAGGCTGTTTGTATAAAGCATTAAATATATGTTCTTTTCCCCAAGGCTTTAAGTAGTAGTTTTGATCTTTTTATGCTTTTGTTATTTGATTAGTTAAAAAAATTTTTTTCTAAATATTCAGACAAGTATCTATACTGACCAGAAGAGGAATTTCATCCTTTGCTTTCTAGTTATTACTGTGAACATTACACTTTAAAAGTGGCTTATAATTGGAGACTGACGAATTTGTGTTTTCTTCAAACAGATGAAAACTTTATTCTCAAACATGACAGAGCGTTCCTTTTGTCAATGGCAAATCGAGGGAAACATACCAATGGTTCCCAGTTTTTCATGTGAGTAGGCATAATTCAGAGATGAGCTTTTCTTAAACAGAGAAGCGCTGTTCATGAGAAAGATGGTATAGTTAAACCAAGTTTAAATGCTAGAATTCTGCCAAATTGGACTTTGTTACTAATTTCTAACATTACAGAACCTGGTAGGCTCTAACAACCGCCTCAGCGTTCAGCATATATCCTCCATTTGAAGAATGGTACTTAAAAGATGTAACTTGAAGATGTACATTATTTTCAAAGTATGTTGTCGTCTTAGGAAAGGAAATTGGCTTTGACTTAACAAATTTGGGGGCTCAGTTTACCAAAACTAGATTGGAACATAAACTATTGATCAGCATTTAAAAATTGTTCGTAGACTAGGACTAATGTGTCCTTGGCCTGGAGAACAGTTGTTTTGAGTAAACCGTTGTGTGGTTGCTTTTTCTCTTATTGTTGCTCTTTGAGCTAATTTGAGAGAGGTACCATTATTTTCTGATACTGTACAGAGATGAGTGACTTTGCTATTGCATCAGCATTGTAAAAACTTAAATCTCTTGAGATCTCTATGCATAATTGAGTTAAACCAATATTGCTGTCATTTCCACCAAAATTTATGAGATTAGCACTCAGGAAACTTCAGAATGCTAAAATTTGCTTTTTAAAAAAAACAAACACCTTTTCATGTATGTACAGGCACAACCAAAACCTTACTTGGTTTAGTTATATTTTTAGTTATATTTTTATTTTAGCGTATTTTTAGTTATGTTCTTATCTAAAGCTACTCTAAAACTTATTTATATTATAATCCCAGGATTTAAAATAGGAAAGATAATTAGCTAGCATGAAGTTTAATGCTTTTGATTAGAAGTAAATCTCTACAGTTGTACTGTATATGTTGGAGAAATATTTTATTCATGGTTTGCCAGAAAAAGTTCTTGTCATCTTTCTGAATGGACGAGTATGAATGGCGCTTCCCTGTCTTTAAAGGAGTAAATTATTCATGTAAAATAAATCTCACATTTTAAATTTGTCTGCAAAATAGATTTCCAACATGGTCTGATAAAGTTCAGATAAGGGGCATTCTCTTCCTAAGAATGTCCTAAAAATGGAAAGCTGATGGAAGATGACAGTGCTTGGAGCTGTGCAGGAAAAAAGGAAGACCGAAATTTGTTCCTAGATCGTGTTGTGATCCCATAGAGCAGTAATTATTAATACTTCTCTACTAGGGTATTTTTCTTTCTTTAACCTTCTTAAGGGCCAAAAAAAAAATAGTGGGAAATATTTTGAAAAACTTCCTTTATAGTAATTTAATATAAAGCTATTTACTCTTTGATTGAGGTTTCCCATTTCCATTTTTAAGCTTATCTGAACTGTGAACATGATAAACTAATGAATTTCATTGGTCAAGAAGCTACCATCTGAGGGCTCTAAAGTTTCTTTTAGATTTCCTTTTTTTATATCAGTACATTAAAATTTATCAGGTAGCAGCAGCTTCTTCCCATTGTTACATACCATTTAGCTTGTTTAATCAAATGTGAAGAGTAAAAACTGGTGTGCAGGTACATACATTAATTAACATCCAGTATATGACAAGGTTGTCCCTTCAAAAAATTTATTTTGTTTCTGTGTTATTTAGTACTTGCTTAAGTCTTTTGTAGGAATGCTTAGTATCAAAATTACGGCCATTGCTGTTTCTACATAGTTTAATTTTACATTGGACTGCTATTCTTTGGCAAGGAATGCCAAATGAAAATTGTAACATCCGTGAATTAGGATTAAAAGTTTTAGGGCGCCTGGGTGGCTCAGTTGGTTAAGCGACTGCCTTCGGCTCAGG